>NW_028258187.1:1702857-2031428 GCF_053883595.1 Heterocephalus glaber | reverse complement strand
CTATAAACAAGCTGACTGTGGGGTTGGCTCTTCACAGCCTGCCTTGGGCATGATCAATATTATGGTCCTCTGCATGACTTCCTGGACTACAAAGGCCAAAGAAGCTGGGGCCTTGGCCTTGCATGGGGGCTGCTGATGGGGGTCCAGAGTCTCCCCGTCTCTGGAGCACACATGTCCTGCAGGATCCACTCTGACAAGGTCGGCGCAGCCACGGCCTCTCAGTCACATTATCCAGGTCGGGGTGCCAGCCCAGCTCCTGGCAGGCAATGGTTACATAAGCTAAACAGTCACTCGAGTGGAAACGATGGCCCAGCACTGCCAAGGGAAGGGAACATGCCAGGGGCAGCATGGCCGGGCACGGGCACATGTGTCCTTTCTGGCCTGGCAAAAATCGTTTTCAGAGAAGTGATTTTCTTCCATTGTTGGAGGAAACACAAGAAAAGGCTCCTGCGTTTGCCAGACTCAGATGCCCTGAGACACAAAGGGCTTCGGCCATTCCTGCTCCAAGGGGGCTATTTAATTTTAGACCGATTCACTTCTCTCGCATCTCATCTGGCAAACATTTCATTCTGTTTTCTCAGTGGAGCAAGCACAGGCTGATTGGCCCTCTGGGTGTCCGGGAAGGAAAGGTCATCTCTCCATGGGCCACGCGTCCACTCGGGCAGAGAGAGCCAGACAGTCTGTGACCTGAAAACTCCGCTCCCAGTGCCCAGGTCTGCCTGGGAGGCTGACTGGCAGGACCCAGGCTGGGGTCTGAGCCCCGAAATAGAGAGAAGATGGGCAGGGAGGGAGCACATGCAGCAGGAGGGTAGTGGGATAGATCCGACAGATGGCAGAGGGGATCGCTCTGCTTTCTTTCTTCCAGGACAGCAGCCTGGCCAGAGGAAAGCAGCATGGGTCCCATGCACCAGCGAGCACAGCACCAAAGCCCCATTGTGCGGGGGGACTGGGGAGGGAGCCCTGAATCCCCATAAAGCGAGGTCAGGCAGGTCACAAGGCTGCCCAGCACAGTGACCTCAGGGACATAAGACCCAAGACCTCCCGTGCCAGGGGCTGCAGCACCAGCTCAACCCGCAGGGAGCACAGGCTTTGTTTTCACGAGGAGGGAGATGAATTAGCCACGTGTGGGGGCCTCATAGCTGCCAAATATGGTGAAAGTTCTCCACTAGTTTGCCCTCGGGCTGGCTTTTATGATTTGTACCACTTGGCATCATGCATGCTGAGTGCTCCTACTTAACCCTCAGAGCTCCGGAGCCCAGATGGAGAAGCCAGCATGCTGCCTTCTCACATGACAGTGGCTTGGGCATCTTTTTCTTTTGTCTCTGTGTTGTTTATTGCACATCAGGCAGAGACTGACTCAGAAACAAGGAGCCCACCATCGCTGCCCGTTCTGTGGTTTGATGTCTTGCTGACCGGACCCATCCCCAGCAATGCTGGAAGGTGACTTGTCATCCTAGGACACCATTACAAAGCTATCTATGTAGAAACCAAAGAGTCTTTAATTGCAGATTGTTTTCAAAACATCTGTTGAAGTTAGGACATTTTCCCCACATAGATGTGGAATGGGAAATAGAAAAAGTCACCCTGAAATGGAGGATTGTAGATTTCGGTGCCTCCTGGGACGTTTTTTATGGTTTTTTGGATGGAAATTAAATGAAACATGAGGTGACATTCTAGGGCAAAAGAAAAACAAGCAGCGCCCGGCTCCCTGGAGATAAATGTCTCTGATGGTGGAAACAGCACGCGGCTTGAGTCTTCCCATTCTCCCTGGTGACAACACGGAAGCCAAAGAGCAAGAGGACAAGGAACCTATTGTAGCTGAGGCCCAGGTGAATCTCATTTCCCTGGTTACCTCTCCTTAAAGCTCATTCTAGCTGAGAAACCAACAAAGGATGGATTCACTGTCAAGCCAGTCTCCTCAGAGAGCCAGCTGGGTCCTAGAGAAGATGGTCCCCAGTTCTTGGGCCTCCCAAGTAACAGCATTGCCTGGTGGGTCCCCAGCAGCAGGATCATCAGCACCCCAGTGGCCTCACCACCTCAGGCTCTGGCTAGGACGCACAGGGACCCGGAGGATGGACAGGAGGCTGGAACAGGAGGGCATCCTTACAGACTCCAAACGTGAACTCTGGCACAGGGATCTGAGCAGCTCCCCCAGGCCTCCTGCTGGCTCTTAAGTGTGCATAAAGTTCATCTCAAGAGAACAGAGAAGAAATCATTTAATTAGAGAAACCAGTGTAAACTCATGCAAAGAAAGATAAGATCCTAAAAGCAATGGAGTTAAAAATAAAAAGTACAACATGCAGGCAGGCAGAATGTCAGAAAGACTAAAGCTTCAGAGGAGCTTGGTGAAGAGGGACTCAGCTAAAGATGTATTTGAAGCATGGAGAGGGAAGAGGGAGGGGGACATGAGGGCAGGTGTCCATGCACTCACCGGAATGCATAGAGGTGTCTCCACACACCGAGAATTCTGGAAAACATCAGAGGTGCGGAGAGGAGACACCCTCTCTTTCCTATTAACATGTCTGGAAGCACAGAGTCCTTTAAGCATCTCATCAAGCTAAAGACCATGAGGGTGAAGGGTTTCAAAGGCAGGGGGTGAGGAGGGAGCTGCTGAGAGGTGGAGAATGGAGGGGGAGGGGGAAAGGAATATTCACAGAATTTTGCATGCAAATTCATAGGCCCTCTAAAGAAATAGACCCCAGGTTCTTTAATTCAACAGGTTGTAAACATCTACTCTTAGGCTGCAAATTCACACCTGTCTCCTCTGACAGCAGATGATTTTCAGGCAGGAATGAACAGGACAAACCTTCACTAGCATGAGTGAAGAACTGTAACTGGGCGAGCTGGTCTTGGGGTGCATCTGTGGACTCTTAACAACTCTCGCTGCAGGGTGCACAGGACTAGGCAGAAACAGCACTGCCCTCAGGACCTGGACTCGGGGCCCTTTGTGCCGGTTACCCTTACACTGGTTGGAAGGTATTGAGTAATCATCTGTCTGTCACTTGGCAAAGCATTCCCAGAGAGCCAGGTGCACACAGATCCATACGATTCCGTGATCATACAGCAGGGAATGGGCTGCGGCTGTCGATGAGGCCAGGGTCTCCACACAGACGGAGTCTACCCTGGGGTCTCTGGGACTTTGCCTGGCCAGGGTCTTCTTCGTTGTCACAGGACACAAGGACAGCCATATGTTTGTAAACATTGTGCCGCCAGCATCAGCAAATGACACCAAGCTAAAGATGTAAGCTAAGGACTGTAAAGAGAGAATCAGGACCAAAAATGGGTGGATTTACATTAAAATCTTTGCTTGTTATTAAATTTGGGATTAATGGAGCAAGGCCACTCTGAACATAATAATGTTATTTTACTTCACACGGGTAAAGGTCACTGTCTTAGTTACTTTTCTTGTTGCTGAGACAAAATAGCAGACACCTAAAATTAAAGCAGGAAAGGTCTACTTCAGCTCACAGTTTGTAGACATTTCAGTCCACAGTCGGCTGGCTCCAAGGCGGGGTGTTGTGGCAGAGCATCATCACAGAGGAAAAACAGTCCATGGCAGAGCAGGCAGGAAGCAGCAAGCCTGCTTCTTTCTGTCCCTTTATATTCCCTCCAGGCCACAGGATTGTTGATTGGTGCCACCCACACCCAAGGTGGGGCTTCCCTCACCAGTAAATCCCTTCAGCCACACCCAGGACTATGATAATCCAATGAGGGGGCTAATCCAGTACCTCACACCCTTAATCTATATTCACACACCCTGGATGCAGCCACCTCTGAGAAGTCCCACCTATGAGCACATGAGGCTTTCAGGGACATCTAGATATGTACAAGCCATAACATTTGCACTTTCAATATTCTGTGTACTTCTGAGTGCCATATTTTAATAATATATTTAAAAACAGGATTTGTTCTCCTAAGAAAGATAAGATAATAAAAGACCTAAAAATAATTCAATCCAAGTCATGATTGGAGGGACTGGGGAGTGCTCCACAGAGAGACACAACGGAAAGAGTTTGTGGTGCTTCAATTATTTAGAAGGATTGTGTAACCAGAGAGGGACACATGCCCCAGCTTTGGAGGAAAGACCTGGGACACTGAATATACAATGTTATGGGAAAACACTGAAATTCTTAGCTTCCAAAGCATTTTTTTGGTCCTGATTGTTTAAAAAAAATGAAAGGAAATGATTTGGGAGTGTGACAGATTCCCCATGGCTGGTGGGGTCCAGGCAAATCACCACATAGATCATTTGAAGGCCGCCTGGAGGTGCCTAAAGTGAGCCCAGCTTGGATTTAGTTGGTGGACAGTGCACTGCCACCCATGAGGACAGGAAGACCTGAGTGCGGCGAGGGGCCCAGGTACTTGGATTCAACTTTCTTCCTGAAAATGTATCTGCTGATTTCTTTCTAATTCAAACATTATTGTTTCATGTACTCTGAAACTTTTATATTCATTTCCTTGATCCTACATCAGCCAGGATATGTTGAGTTCTGCTGCCATGACTGATAACCCCAAAGCTTTGGTGGCCAGAAACAGCACAGTCCCTCCTGCTCAGTCCACCCATGTACCACACGGGCAGGAGAATCCCAGCCTCAGCTTGGTCTCTGGAGGAGAGAGAGTGTGGTGAACTGTACACTTCTGGCCTCTCCATAATCAGTCCCAAGGCTCCCTTGACTGGGGCTGGGTTAAGAATTCATAGATGACAACAAGCTCTCTGTGCTGCCAGAGGAGGAGAGGAAGTAGCTAATGACTGTCTCAAATTAAAACGCACTCATGCCCTCTCCCACCGAAACCAACCAGGGAAGCACCTTTCTCCTCAGGGCAGGTCCTGTCCATGTTAGGAGCCTTTCCCACAGCTTTGGGAGGCCAGGTCACCTTTCAGGGATTGGGTCTCTATACAAGAGGAGGACGTGTTCCTTCTACCTCACAGCATTGCTGTGTTAGTGCCACAATCCAGCAGGTAAAGGTGCTATTTGAAACACTTCAGTTAGCAACCAAACGGAATGGATAATGAGTGCTGCATGGCCCAGTCTGAGAGACAAGCAGCAGGCAGCTGTGTCTCCCGTGCACGGACAGAGCTCTCAGTCATTGCTTGAGCACGGCAGCCGTCTTCCTGTACACTCTAACCTTCTCCTGTCTCTTCCACATTGCAGGCTACACTCGGCAGCCAACAGCGCAGACCCAGACAGAAACAGGGCTGCATGAGCCCCTCAGAACAGGTCCCACCCTGACAGTGCTGCCTGCTCCTGCAGCCTTGCTTCCTCCAGCCCCAGCCCCTCCTGCGCCTGAATCCACAGACTGGTGGAGCAGGTTTGGGGCTCCAGCATCCACAGGACACTTCCTGCAGTGGCTGTGCCACACAGCTGCAGGTCACCAGGGATGGGAGGTCACAGGAGGGGCTGGCACAGAGTCCAGTCCAGATGCGTGGCCAGGAGGCAGCCCAGGTGCACCCAGTACCCCCCCCAGGTGGCCGCCCAGTAACAGTGGCATCCAGGAATGTGGCCAGGGCCGCTGCTTCCAACCAGGGAAAGTCCCTTCCCCACACAGCGGCTGGGAATTGAACGGGGAGTTGGAAAGTCAGAGGCTTGGGTCACCAACTGGACGGGGCACATGCAAATCCCGGCTCTGCACTGGCAGCAAAGAGTCACTGGCCCAGGCTAGGGCCACGGCACCCTGGGTGCTGGGAAGCCACAAAGGGCCTTGTGAGGGCAGAGACAGGACCCAGCCCAGGATCACATGCAAGGCCACGCCTGCCAGGCCAATCTAAGGCATCTGCCAAAGACCCAGCAAGAGCTCATCGAAACACGGAAGTGGCTCATGCTGTAACCCCAGCACCATGGGAGGCTGAGGGAGGAGGATTGCAGGTTCAATTCCAGCCTATAGCAACTAGGAAAACAAAGTCTCAAAACAGTGAAAAATGACTGTTAGAATGACAAATCCAGATGAAGCTCAAAAGTGAATCTGAACTACTGAGCAAGTTCTCATGTAATTTATATGATGGCTCACATCTCAAATCTCTCTTCCTCACTATTCGAGCCTCTTCTGATGTAATATAAACAGTTCTTCTCAGCTGGCAGACAACTTCCCGCTCCAAAAAATCAGTATAAAGGACCTTTGCCAGTGTGGGGTGGCACTTGAAGTCCCAGCTACTCGGGAGGCTGAGGCAGGAGGATCACTTGAGCCCAGGAGTTCCAGGGCAGCCTGGGCAACACAACTGGATCCTATCTCAAAAAAGAAAAAGAAAAGAAGATCTTTTCACAGAGAAACAACTAACTGTCCTTTTATAAGAGGAAGGCATAAATATAGTCCTGAGGCTTCTGAGATGATGGGAGCCACAGTTTCTGGAGTGCTGACATCCCACGCTTTGAAATGATCACTTAGCTGATCGCCTGGGGTCAGACTACTTGTCTGCCCCTCCACATTGCTACTCTCGTGCCCAGTTCAGCTAGCAGTAAAAATAGTGCCTCGAGTGGTTAAGGGCGTGCCAGTTCCAAACTGGGTTATCCGAGTAGCGGGAACTGGTGCGTCCAGGAGAGGCCTGCACCGGCTGTGCCAACTTTCGCACCTGAGCACCCGGGGTTCCTCCACACTGACTGGCACTGCCCAGCCATTCGGGCACCCAGGGAGGTGGCCCCTTGGCCCAAATGGGAGGGGGCTTCAGAACCACCCCTCCAACCAACTGCTAGGGAAGAGCTCTTCCCTCGCCTTTTGTCATGAAAAAAGGAAGCAAGACGAGAGAGTCTGAGTTTCCCTCATCAGAGCCGCATGCTGACAGGCCAGCCTGCTCATGTTTGCAGGTTTCCCACAGGAAGAGGAGGCCACACTAACAAAGGCAGTGGGTGGGCGGGCAATGGGGTCCCAGGCAACACTGGCCTTGGCTAATGGAGACCCTGTGTCTCCTCCTCCCTTTCCCTCCTGGAGAGCTCTGAGGGTGGAAGTTGTCCGACATCTGAAATGTATTCTTTCCGCCAAAGGAACCAGAGGATTCTCAGAGTGCCCCACAGAGCTGTCAGTGTGGACAGGGGTGGCATTATGTTGGAACCCGGTTTCCTCACACTGTCTTCACAAGTTGAACGCTTTATCAGAGGCTGCCCCAAGGGCTGGACGCAGGATCCTGGCCTTCTGGACTCTATTTTCAGAGGACTCATGTGACTCGGGCACTTGCACCTGTCAGAGGCAGGGTTAGGAGCCAGCACTGGGCCAGGCTGCTCCCAAGCCATGGGCTCCTTAGGGGCCGGGTGGGGCTGTGAAGGTCACCATCACCATGGGTTTGGACAGGGACATGGCACTGGTCCCTCTCTCCTTTGGGCCCTGGGCTCAGCCGGACACTCACACCAAGGCAGTGACTGCAAAGGAAGGAAAAAGTTTGTGGTTCATTTGCTAAAGACAAAACCTAAACAATATGCGTAGATGCAAAGACATAAACATATACACACTAGTAGGCGCTTACATGTCAAAGATGAAAAACTATGCACCTCACTTCACAGTTTCAACCTAGAAATGGAGAACAATGGGGTCCCAGAAGAGAAGCCCAGGTTAGCAGGAATATTTCAGTTTCTACTCTGGGACTTAGGTCTTGTTTCAATTTTTAACAACTAGAATTAGCTTTCGTTATCACTATGGAACGTTACAATGTCTCGGCATGGCCCAGAGCCTGTTACATGGCTTTAATACAAAGAAAAAGGAAAGAGATGGGGAGAGAAGAGGGAAAGAGGAGAGAGGAAAAGGTAGAATGGGGAAGAGGAGAGCAGGCTGACTGTCGAGAGCCAAGTTCATAAGCTCTGAGTGAGAGGGCCTGAGGTAAACAGGACTCGTTGGAAAAGCCTTATGACAGGGTTGCATTTTGAGCAGTGTGTGTGTGTGTGCATGTGTGTGTGTGTGTGCATGTGTGTGTGTGTGTGCATGTGTTTTACTGGGGATTAAACTCAGTGCCTCCACATGGAACTACATCCCCATCCCTTTTACTTTCTTTATTTATATTTTGAGACAGGGTCTCACTAAATTGCCCAGGCTAGGCAGGAACCTGTGACCTTCCTGTCTCCCAGGATGCTGGGATTACAGGGTCACCACACCCAGCTTTGAGCAGGATTTTTAAAATCATCAGTACTTGCTTAGTAGTTTATCTTATAAATTGTTCATTGCAAGAAAATTGGATTATGTAGAAGAGGGCCAAGAAGACAACTAGTACCACGGCACCCCATCCTCCCAGAGACAGGCCACCGTGTACACGGCAGTGAGACCCCCAGGCAACGGCAGGCAAGAGGGGCTGATGGGCGTGAGGTGGTGCTAGAAGGCACCAGAGGTAAGTTTGCCAGCAGCTGCCAAACCTCCTCACCTGGAGAATCTTGGAGGCCTGTGTGGCCCTGCAAGGCACAGATATAGCTGAGATTCTGCACTGGCACTCACGGCCACAGGGGGTCTTACCATTCTCCAGCAGCATGTGCGGACATTTCTAAGGCAGACACGGGGTCTGTCTGAGGCCGGCCCGCCACTCCCTTCCCAGAGAAAGGGCCCTCGATCACCCTGCTGTCTCTCTGGGGCATCTGGCAGATTTGCGGGCAGAAGGGCAGCTTGAGAGTGAGGACAGGTTTGGTCTGTGAAAGCAGCCTTCACACAGATAATGTACAAGTCAGCCTTGGGCGAGCTTCATCCACGGCCACGTGCAAAGGCAGCGCTGACAGCAGCGACTGCTTAAGGACGACCGTGCCTCTAACAGGCTTCGTGTGCATTGCTTATTTCTCCCTCTACCCTGCAACAGAGTTGAGTTTTTCTCCATTTCAGTTGTGTGCTGGGGATTGAACCCAGGGCCTCGTTCATGCTAACCACATTCTTTCCTCTGAACTCCACCCCCGGCTCCTATTTTCTCTGTTGTGTAGAGGAGAAAGGAGACAGAGAAAGCTAGAGAGACTTCCTCCAGGCCATGGCACTGCCACAGCCCACGGCTTCACCACCTGGGAATTCGTAGGTAGAAAGGGGAGCCTCACCGTGGAGAGACACTTGGAGGTCATGCTGTGTGGTGACAGCCAAAATCAGACCCCTTTCCCTGAGATGTCCAACAGGCGGCTTCCTGGCCCCTCCCACGCTCCCAGCACAGAGATGCTGCCCTGCGAGGCCAGCCTGGGGGAGGAGGAGAGCTGCCACGCACACGTACACACACACACACACACACACACACCCCAGGAAGTTCACTTGAGGTTCTGCGACAAAGGCTCTGATTTAGGACACATGTGAGTGGGAGGGGACTTGCAATCAGCTCTTCTCCTCTGCTGGATCCGTACTTCTGAGTCATCCCTCAATTGGAATCAACCACCCGAGGACATTCGGTCTCAGCAATGAGTCTGTTGATGTTAGCCGCTACCCACTTTTCCTCTTCCTATATTGCTTATAATATGTATGCAGCTGGTTTGAGGACTAAATATGCAATCAGTGTGATGCGATCGTGTTCCTTCCTTATCAGGGAAGGGAGAAAATGCCAACTTGAATTTTATGCAATTTTCAACAGCTCCATGATACAAAATGATAAATTCACTTAATTGATGTGATCTTAATTAGAATCACAAGGGAAATTGGAAGGCACACAGAGCTCAGTTGTTTGTGTTTTTAATAGCACTGTTTGGCTGAGATTGGGCTATTATCTGTCTCTGGTTCCCCAGATGATGAAGTTTGATGGGAATGGAACGTAGGGTTGCAATGTTTTCTCTGGCCCTCTCTGTTTTGCTGTTTCCAGTGAGAGGCCAACGTTCTGGGTAATGGATAGAGAATGTGCTGCCGTGGTAGGTACGTGTACATGTTCCCACCCCTGGTCTAGCAATTAGAAATACACAGACAATCATCCGTGTTCCTCACCAGCAACCAGTGATCTTTGTTCACTTATTCATGCAAGCTTTTATTCAGCCAATAAATAGTCACTGAGCTCCTGGCTGTGTGGTAACCACAGAAGGCAGATGATGGACAAAACAGAGTCCCCACTCCATGCTCACCACACCTGGGGTGATCAGCAAGCAGAGCACCTGGCAAGGCCCAGATGGGTGGATAGATGCACACGTGGGGTGCTGAGGGAGCAGGCAGGAGGACACAGCGAGACCAGGGTGAGCACTAGGCTGAAGGTACCAGGCTGCACTTCGCCCGAGCGTGGGACAATGATGGCCCTAGGAGGCAAAGAGGTTGGAGAGATTGAAATTTGTTCTTGACTTGTCTGTAATAATCAAACTGAACAAATTTCAAACATCTTGCTCATTTCCCGTTGCTGATGTTCTTCCTCTATAATTTCCTAACAGAAGATCTTATTATAGAAAGAGGAGGGATCAGGCTACTTTATTTGTTGTTGTTCGTTGATGCAGGAGGGAGATCAAGAACAAGAAAGCAACAGGAAGCCACTGGCCAAGAACTGAGAAACCAGGCAGAGCAAGAAGACTGTGTCAAACCTTCCAGAAACCAACAGACAGAGGCCCCCGGCTGCTGGAAACCAAGAACATCTGGCCTGACCTGTGTTCAGCCTCCATGCATTGTGGCTTTGGCCTCCCCTGGGGTGTTTGGACACCATGGCATTTCCTGTAAAAGGGGGTTCTTGGCCCGTGTGCCGTTGGGCTGCGATTCCTGTTGGCCCCAGCTGTGCCTCCTCCTGTAATCCCAGACTTTAAGAGACTCAGTGCCCTCCCCCACTGGTGCCGGGAGCCTTTCTCAATGGCTCACCCCCACCCCATGGTGAGCACATTCACTTTTGATAAATCCTCCTCCCGAGTGTCCTGCTTAGTAACACTCAGGACCCTGAGCTGCTGGAGAGTATTCCCAAGCCCCCACCTGATGGCAGTACACCTGCTCCTAGGGTCTCAGGTGCCAGTGCTGCCCCTCTGTGTGGAAGCTGTGTCTTGTAAACCATCCTGGCTTGCGAGCTGGAGCGGAGATTGGCTTTATCCAAAGCAATGCCTTCACTCTGTGTGTTGGGAATACGTCAGGTGTGACTTTCGCCAAGCTTCTGACCTCAGGCTAAGATGTAGAGCAAAATGATTTGAGTAGTTACCCAAATCGATGTGTCTAGCCTGCCAAGGAGCTGCCCCTGCATGTTCAGGGTCTTTCACTCATGATGCAGCATCATGGGAAGCTCCGAGACATCTGATGGCAAAGCCACACTGCACTTCTCCAAGGGTAGTGAGGAAGGAGTGGCCCCAGGGTGGCCTGTGAGTGTTCCTCCGCCCCTTCAGGATCCCCACCACCTTCCAATTACAAGGAATGTGTCAAGCACTGACCTGCAGAGAGTCCCAGAGAGGAGACGGCACACAGCTGGGAACCGTGACAAACACAGGTGACCCAGACAAGAGCTCTGTCCTTTCCTAGCCCGTGACTCTCTCCATGTGGCATGGGATCCCCAATGTTTCTGACCCTGAGTGTTTTATCCAATACACACTTCATCTGCCCTGAGACCTGAGTTCTAATAGAAACACACATATATGGTGACCCTCAGGTCCTCAGTTTGAGCAGTCAGGAGAGGGGTCAGAAAGGAGACTGCTGGGAGGGCTTTGGGTTTCTGGTTCCCAGTCTCACCTCGCTCACCTGTGTGATGCCAGGACATCCACTTCCAACATCCACTCTTGCCTTACAAGAAGCAGTTTGGTGTACATGCTGAGTACAGAGTGGTTTGGGGACAGTAGCTATGTGACTGACATGGTGTCATCCAGTTATGGCTTTCAGTGGTTCCACAGGTGGGTCAGGTTCTCTGAGAAATGTTACCAGTTCCTAAGTTTCCTTAAAACATTCCACACTCACCTCTGCAGAAGGAGTAAGTGAGGTGGACATCTCCACTCCACAGTGCGGAGCAAGCTTTCCAAGAGAGCTTGCATGCAAGTCCTATTGGTGATTGTTTAACTCACTGACACTGAACTTTCCCTCCTGATAAATGCCTCCATTCACTGGCTCAGACAGTAGAGCCTTTCTTCTGCTTTCTTCGGTTATTTCCAAAACTAAAGGGCTCTGAGGATGCTCACCTCTAGAAAACTGGTCAGTGCAGCCCACAGCCTGCTTTGCCCAGCATCCTTGAGTCAGTAGCTCCTGTGGAGCTGGAAGAGGAGCTGTCCCAGCTCACTCCAAACTCCAGAACACTTTGGCCCAAATGCCACCTGTCAGGTTTTATACCTGAGGCTACAATCAATGTTGATCTTTCTTGCATCCCTTGGCTCAGAGCAGGGAAAATATAAAAACTGAGGAAGATTTAGAGCTGATAACACTCCTGGAGAGTTTTCATATGTACCAGTCTTGCCAAAGGTACAGACTGGAGAACAGGACCCCATGTTAGAGGCAAACCGAGGCTTAGGCCAGGGCGCCTTGTCCAAGGGAATGGGCTAAGACGAATTGGGGCCATGCCCCCATGCGTTCTTCTGCGTGGCTCTGTGTGGTCCCCTTCGGACCCCCACATCTTCAGGAGAGCTCAGTCTCCCCGGCATGGCTTCCCCTCCCCAAATGGGGCCACGTGTGGCCCTGGGTGGGGGGGGTGCTGGGGCTTGCAGTCATGACCAGTCTTTCCCTTGCAAATACGGGCATTAGGGAAAGGCTCTTCCAGTTATTCACCCCTTCACTCCATCTCTCTTCATCTTCAGCATGGGCTGTGACCTTGAAAAGCAACTGAAACTAAAAACCTCAAGCGACTTTTTGTTAGTGGATTGCTCGCTGGTATTTCTCAGGAGGGCTTGGATGGAAAGGCTTCTTCTGGACTTTAGAAGGTGAGTAGTAAGTAGCACATCTCCTCGGTGTGGGCTGGCTGTCTTGCAGCCCTGAAGGCAATGACAGGATTTTTGCTAACGTGAGGCCACAGATTGGCTGGTTTTATATCTCCCTCAGCCAATCTTGGCCAAATGTAGATTTATGAGGAAACAACCCAAATGCCCACAAACTGATAAAGGAACAAATCAATGAGATATGTTCAGACAGATGCCACATGTGGCCGTATAAAGGAGAGCTGCAACAGGCTGCAACACGGAGGAAGCTTGGAGATCTGGTGCTGAATGGAAGCAGCCAGTCCCAAAGACCGCACATCGTATGTTCCTAAGGTGTGAGACACGGGAGCAGGGGAGTCCACGCAGAGAAGCAGATGAGCGGTGCTTTGGGACAGGGAAATAGGGAGCAGACAGCCGAAACCTGGGTGTGAGGCTCACAGCGAGGCGATGAACATGGTCTGGAGTTGGAGGCCACTGCACAGCCCCATCAGGGAATCAGGTCACCCGCCGGGCACTGGGGATGGTGAGAGAGGTGGCAGGGGAACTGCGTTACCTCAGGAAGTGGCTTTCTTCCTGCTCTGCTCCCGGTCCTGCCTGCCCTCCCACTGCTGAGCGCTGGCCAGTCATCACGCTGGCTGTCGACCAACCATAGACTCCACCTGCTTCCCTAGAATAAACAGCTTTCCCCCAGACCCCTGAGGTATCAATTCAGATCTCAGCTACTTAACTGTGTGTTGCAATTGTCTCTTGTCATTGCTCAGTACTCAGCCATGAGCTCAACCAGGGCAAGGGACATTTGTTATTTGTCGTTGAATCTCTAGCGCTAAGAATTGTGCTTTATAGCAAGCATGCTCTCCATGAAAGAAGAAGGAAGAAAAGAAAGACGGAGGGCAGGAGAAAAAGAAGGGAGAGAAAGAGGGCAGGCTCCACTTCCTGACACCAGGGGCCCTTGCTTGCCTGAACCCCAGACCCCACAGGCCTGCACCTGACTTTGGCTCCCAGTGCCCTTGAGATGCAGGCCACTGAGCAACAGGTTATAGACACGGTTTGGGTTTATGCACATCAGCGGAATCAAAAAGCAACGCATGCCATCAGAAACTCAGAAAAATACACTATTTCACCTTGGCTTATAACCCATATAATATTACTGTAATTATTGTTTGCGTGACCTTCCTGAATGAACCACATGGTACATGTTTCCCTCGGTTTGTGTTGGTTATAAACTCAAGCCCAGGGACCTCGTATTCCACGTCTTACGTATCTCTCAAGGAACCGACTGTGCTGGGTGGGTGCTGCATGCCAGTAATCCTATCACTCTGGGAGGCTGAGGCAGGAGGATTACAAACTCAAGCCCAGGCAGAGCAACTCATTAGCAAGCTTGTATTCCCTGAGTGAATAGCTGGATGACACCACGAGGTGGGGTTTCCAGGAGATTTAATACTGGGGAGGAATTTTAACAATGAGCCTAGGGGGTACTTTTATCTGCCATTAAGTAAGTCCCCTTGCTCTTCCTACCTGGCTCTCCAGCTACTCCAATGTTTCATGGCTTGGCTCTAAAAGAAAACATTTCCCCGAATGACTTAAGAAGGTCAAGCCCACAATCCCAGGCTCACAGTGCTGGGCGGGAGGGAGGACCCTTGCTCCCTGTGCCCCATGGCTCCTGCTTCCCTGTCCCTGCTGTCCTGGCTGCAAATAAGTGTGAGGCTGAGGGCTCTGCAGGGAGACCCTGCCTGTCCCGTGCCCAAAACCAATGTGGTCCCACTGTGCCCTCACTGACCGTCGCCACCGTGAGCTGCTCAAGGGTGGGCCTTGCCCCAGTCCTGCTTTGGCAGAAGTGCGTACCCCACTGTGTGGGGCCTGGGGACAGTGGAGCTCTCCGTGGTCACTGACCCAGGGACACTGTCCGCAAGGGAGGTGAGAGTCACCAGCCCAGTGTCTTCAAGGAACCTCTTTAGAAAGTAGGAAAGGGGCCGTTCTGTCCAGCGTGGGGCTCAGAGCTGGAGGCAGAGCTGGCCTTCCATCCTCCACTGGGAACCTGAGCCACCAGGCACAGGTCCAAGAGCCACAGCTGCAACTCCCCTGATTCCAGCAGCCCAGCAAGAGGACTCAGCCTGCCTGGCCGGGCCAGCTTCAGGCAACTGAGGCCACACCGGCTGTCCTCAGGTGGCCTTGTGGTAAGGAAAATCGGGTCCCTGCAAGCCGTGCATTTCTACTGTGTGCAGGCTCCTCACTAGACTGGGTGCCAGGGAGGTGGGAGACTGAGGCCCCAGGAAAAAGAGAAGCCGGGATGTGCAGGCTGATCTCGGGCCACTCTTCAGCCCTACCACCTTGTGCACATTCATTCAGTTGATTTTAGAAATATTTTTTGAAGCGGGGTGTAGTGGCTCATGCCTGTGGTCTCAGCACTCTGGGAGGCTGAGGCAGGAGGATTGCCACCTCACAGAGCAGGTGTGCAGGTAAAATGAGACAAGGCACGTGGAAAGCCAGGTATATTGAGCATGACCTTTTTACTTTTCAGGATTAACTTATCATGAATATGTCGGCTTAGGCTGTGCCTGCGCTGTCTCCCTGGTCTGCGACTTGAGCTTCATGGGGTAAAGGTCCTGCTGGGAAACTCATCTTTCCAATGAGGCAGGGAGTGCTCGTGACTACTACAAAGAGAGTGTGCTGGGTGTCCTTCCAATGACCTCGACAGTGTTGAGAGGTGCACAGTGGATGAAGTCCCCTCCCTGCCACCTTCCCAGCCTGGATACAGACTGCGAGTTCTCCTCAGCTGGGCGCTCCTGTCTCTCCGCTCGCCTTCTGTCCAAATGCCCGGTTCACTCCAATGACCAGGTCCCAGCACACTGTCCTTTGTCACGTTGCTTCAATGCTTCCTGTTGGTTTTCTAACCTCCACCTTCTCCCTGTCTGAAATGGTTCATTTTATGTCCTTCAGTGGTGAGGTATCTGTCCAACTTTGGATCTGAATACCTGTGGTCCACTCACTGGCTGAGAGAGCCCCGGAGACTTTCTGTCCCCATAATGAGCTGTGTTAATGTGGTCACCCCAACTCTGCAGCCCTCGGGTCTAGGGAGGCCCGGGAAAGCAGGCGGGACTTGGCAGCTCTCCTTGACATCCTGGCATGGCCTCCTCTTTTCTCTCATAACTGGGAGAAACAGATCCACCCTCTGGTTTATCCTCTGAAAAGAGATGCATGGTGAAGAGTGTCTTCTGCTTGTGAATGTTACTGTGTAAAACTAAAGAAACTGTGCAGAAGAACCTGTCTAATGACACCAGGCTGGCCACTACCATCAGCTTGAGAAGTCCAGGAATCTCCACTTGCCTCTTTTCTCCCAAATACTTCTGAAGCACCGGACTCCTGCACTGAGAATGAGCCCCATGTCCATCTCCATCCCCAGCAGACCGCCTGGCACCGGCCGGTCTCCTCCAGGCCAAGGCGGGCCTGGTGAAGCCTCCATGGGGAAGAAGCCACGCTAAATCCACATCAACACTCACTTCAGTTCATTCCTGGACACTGCAGGTACGCTGCCCCTAGAGCTGACTCCAACTTAGAAACATCCAGGAAACTTCAAGACACAACTTATCTGGGACCTCTGAGGAGAGGAAGTAACAGAAAATGGATTTATCCCTGTGACTGAAACAAATCAAAAGGAGAAATATTTCAAATGTTAGATGCCAGGTAACGAAGGACAGTGATAACTATTGAAAGTAATCACTTCAGATAAGTTAAACCTGGCAGAGTCTATTGGAACAAAACTCAGTGCATTAGTGGAGCAGCATTCTGAACCCTACAGGCAGAGCTCGAGGACAGAAGGAAGTGACATGAGGAAATAGCTGGGCTGGTGACAGCTCCGCACTGGCCTTCTGTGGACACAGCTTGTGATGGGCTGAATCTCGGTGACTGGTGGAGACTTTGTGACTTGGTATAAGAATATAGACAGGTCCCAACTTATCATGGCTTGATTGTGAGTTTCTCACCAAATCAGGGTGTGAAAGCCATACATGTTCAGCAAAACCACAGGTCTGGAGTTCTGAAGTTTGATCTTTACTCCAAGGTGAGATAGTGCCTGTGCTGCTGGGCAGCTGCAGAGAGCTGAGCTCTCTGTGAGCTCCCTGATCCCAAGGGCAAACACTGAGTGCCACAGTGTGCTTCCTTACTAAGCCATGGAGCTCCATACACACTTCCGACTCGTCATGTATCAGCGTGTGAGAGTTTTGTTGGGGTGTAACAAGGAGAAACTTAAGTTATGTGCAGTCTGCTGACACACACATTTAAGCTGCAGTTGGCTATGTGGGGATTCAAGTATGGTGGCATCCTAAGGGAAAATCTGTTTTAGCATAACTGAGGTGGCTACCAAGTGAGATAGAGACTAGCCAAAGGTCAGCCTAGCTTTCTATCTAGAAAAGGTTCCAGGAGGTGGCACAGACAGTGAGGGCCTAAGTCGAGCTATGCAGCTTCCCTGACCAAAGATTGGGGCTGGGCATTCAGGGACCACAACAGAGCGGCGGATGAGCATGGATCGTGGATCGTGGCCTGCATGGGGCATTTCGGGGACTGCAGCTGACACTCATCAGTGAGTGTGGATGTGAAGAAGCTACCCATCACTGGAACGATGAGAAGAGACCATGCTCATTGTCGCAAAGAGCTGGATATAGGGTCTGTCGTGAAGGATGGAGTAGAAGACCTCATACTTTAAGGAGAATTGCAGAGAATGCTAGCAGCACTTGAGCGGGACTAGTTCACAACATGGTACTAGCTTAACAAAGCTTAAAAACAAAACCTGAATTGTGTGCAAATGACAACCACAGCCCAGAAGAAAATTCACTACAGTATTCATAGGAATATAAAAGCACCAAAGTTGACAAATAAAAATTAAAATATCTGTCATTCCAAGCAAATTACCAGGCATACAAAGAAACAAGAAAATACTTTCAATAATGAAGAGAAAAATCAACCTACTGAAAGTGTTCCAGAGATGACATAGATAATAGAATTAGCAGACAAAGATATTAAACCAGATTCTGTAATTTATTCCATATTTCAAGAAGCTAGAAAAAGATTGAACATATTTGACAGATGAAAACTTCTATGTCTGAGAAGAAGGGTACAATGGATTGAAATAAAGGCAGATTGGGCATTAGGAAATGAAAGATTAGGGAACTAAAGACAGGAATACATATTTCCCGAAATGAAACACTGAGAAAAGAAGCATTGAACAAAATAAACAGAGCATCCATAAACTCAGAATGATTTTAAGACCCAAATATAGGTACAATGTGAGTGTATGAAAAAAAGTGAGGTAAGTTATTCATAGAATGATACAAAAAACATTGTCAAATTTGATGAGAACTGTAAATATATACTTTTTAAAAATTTGATAAAGGTAAAACTTTTACAAACTTCTTATGAGGAAATATGAAAAAAAAATACAGAAAGGAAAAATTTACTTAAAACTGGTGATAAAGTGAAACACTCCAAAGCAGCCTGAGGGAAGAAATATACAGGCAGGTGAAGAAAAGGAAGATATCAGCACACTATTGTCAGAAATAGTGCAAGAAAAGGAGTGTAGGCAAAAGTTTTTAAAAATTAAGAGAAAAAATCTATCAACTAGACTTGTTACCAAGAAAAAAAAAATTTCAAAAATGAAGGTAGAAACCTTTTCAGGCATAGAAAAGCTGAAAGAATGAATCATCAGAAGAATCTCACCATAAGAAATGTTCAAGGCGATGAATCAGGCAGAAGGAAAAGGACACTGTGTAAGTATCTGGAGCTACACAAGAGGCTAAGAACAGAGAAAAGGGTAACCATTTGGAAAATATAAAGTATTTTCCTGTTATTTAATCCTTTCCAAAGAGAACAAAATGTTTAAAGGAAAAATTAGCCATACATTGACAGGTTTATAACATACTTAAGAGCAGACTGTATGACAATAACCCAAGGGCTAGATGTGGAGAAGGGAAGAACACTGATTTAGGTTTCTAGACTCTATACAGTGTGGTATTGTTAAGGAGGAGTAGTATAAGAAGTGAAATTATGGATATTGCAAGTCCTAAGACAATCACTATACTAGCACAATATTTAGAGCTAATAAGTCAACAAATGAGAAAAGTTAATCATAAAAATGCACATCAGGAAAGGTCTGGAGATTGATGATTGTGATGTTTGCACAACAATGTGAATATCCTTACTGTCACTTGATTTGTATCAAAATAGTTAAAATGATACATTTTATGTTACATAATTTTACCATAAAAATACATAATGAAAAGAAGGCAAAAAAGAAAAAAAAGAGGACAAGGAAACTGAAGCTGAAGAGACAATTATAGAAAGAGCAAGAAGGGATAGATTTAAATCCAAACATATCAATAATAACATTAAAATGATTTTAACAGCCTTCATTAAAAAAAGAGAGCTGAATAACACAGAAAGTAGTACCAGGAGTGGGGTCATTGCTGTGATATTATCTGACTATGTGGTTCAGTTGCTTTTGGGAATAGTTTGCAGGAAGATATGGAAGGGTTTGGAGATGCTGCCCAGAGAAATCCTAGAACATTTTGAACAATGCTTACTGTGCAGTACCAGCCAGAGTTCCGAAGACCAGCATGCTGAAAAGAATGGCCACCACAAAGATCAGGCTGAGATTTTCATTGGGAATAAGGATTTCAGTGGCAGATGGACTCCAGGCTATTTGTGTTACCCTCTACCAGAAAATGTGTTCTACATTTTGCTCATGTCCTGAGAGTTTTCAGGAGACTGAGATCAAGGGCAGTAGACTAATTAATCTGGCAGAGGAAATTTTAAGATAATCCAAATTTCAGCCTTTGGCATGGATACTTCTGGCTGCTTTTAGACAGTTCTATAGTGAGATGCAGAAGCAAAAGCCTGGTTTATTTATTTGAGAATTTCACAGCTTGGCCACAAAGGAAGCACCTACAAAGTTGGGGCCATGGAGATCGTGGTTGCTGAAAAGATGAGCATTAAAAAGAAGACAAATTCTTTCCATAAGGATAATAGGAATGATGCCTGAGAGCATCTCAGGAATCAACCAGACCCAACCACCACAGGCTTAATGGTGTAAAAGTATAAACATTTGCTTTGAGAAGAGAGCCCCAAAGGAACTTACCTCATTTAGGGCCTTCTAGGAAAGCTTTGCCCAGAGTTAAGCCATTTGGGCACACAGAGGTCTCTGCAGCCATGGTCCAAGGGGAGCTAGATACTGCTCCCAATGGTGGTAGACAATGACATTATTCATATGGTGCTGGTTTTCAGGCATGCAGAAAGTAGGGTTATAGTGTGATGGATGCTACTCCATATTTCAAAATTTGTGAATGTTGTCCTCGAGTCACAACACAGACAGCATGAGAGACTGGAGTTAATTATCTAGCTCTACCTGTGTATCACCACAAAGCCCTTTCCCCACAGAGGTGTAGCCACACTCTATTCAATAAGCCTCATATGAGTCTACATCCCACCAGCTATGAAGACCAATAAAGACCCAGAGCACTACCCAGACTCCAGGGACCCAGTGCTCAGGACCACAGCAGAGATTTGGACAGTTACTTGGCACAAGGGCCAGAGAGGTGTATGGAACTTTAAGCTCACTTTCTTTACTTGTATGAAATGATATCCAGAGTAGAATCCCTTTGCTTTTATTTCTTTGCTTATAGCAGGAGATGGCTTAGATAAATAACTTTAAAAACCACAAACTCTCAACACTGTAGGGATAGCTGACAACTTCTGACATCTGAGAAGGTTACCTATGATGATGTATTACAAAATCATATGTAATGGTGAAAGATGAGGTTTTTCTGCTAAGATTACAGAAAAAAAGGATATCTGCTCTCGCCATCTAAGTACTGTGGTAATGTAACTAGCCAGTGCAGTCATGCAAAAATAAGAAATTGAAAGGAGATAGATAGGAAAGGGAGACATAAAACAGAATTTATTTTCAGATGACAGAGAAATATATGTAGAAAAATCCCATGCAATCAAAAAACAAAAAGCTATAATAAGTAATACATTATTTTTGCAAGGTTGCAGATACAAAATCAATATACAAACATCAATTTTATTTCAATATAGCCACAACAAATTTTAAATTACTAAAATAATGACTTAAAATAAAAAGTGAATGCTTATGTATAAATCTGATAAAACATTTGCAAAATGACACTGTAACCTATAAAAATTGTTGAGAGAAATTAAAAATCTGTATAAATGGAAAGACATATCATTCTATGCTTACAGGTCAGAAGAATTAATGGTCTGGAGATATAAATTTTCTCCAAATTAATCTGTAGTCATAGCAGACTTTTGGAGACATTTAAAAAACATTTCTCCTACACATATGAAAATGCGAAAGATCTAGGCTAGACAAACAACTTTGGAAAAGTTAGTCAGAGGACTAATACTGCTGAATTTCATGATTCATCACAAAGATTCAGAAATCAAGGCATTAATTGTGGTAATGGTATCAAAAAGGAGAAATCAGTATCCTGAAATAGGCCACAGTTTTATTTTTATTTTTTTCAAGGCAATCCTATGAAGAAAGGTTACTCTCTTCAACAAATTATGCTGGAAAAATTGGATATCTATGTGAAAAAATTTGAACTTTAATCTGTTCAAATACAAAAATCTATCCACATACAAAAATATATTCAGAAAGGACAGAAAACTTACAACTATAAAATTTCTAGGAGAAAACATAAACATAAATCTTTATGATTGTGGGTTCAGAAAAGTTTCTTAAATATAATGTCAAAAGCACAATCCAAAAAAATTGATAAACATAACTAAGCACTTTTGCTTTTAAAAAATACTATTAAGAGACAAACCACTCTTTCTGTTTTCACCCTGGCTTTCAAATCCCCTGCTACCCCACGGTCGCAGAAATCATTGCTTTCAGACCCTGTTTTCCTAGCTTAATTTCCTCTCTGCCTCACTTTTAACATTCATGAAAAGAAAATAGGAATGCTCACCTCACAGAGGAGCTAGAAGTATGAAATGTGAAGTTTGTAGAACAGACCTTGTCACACATCTCTGAGGACCATAGAGAAAACTATTTACTTTAAACTTCCTACAAATTTTTCAGATATATGAACCAGCGTGTTGGCTGATGCTGTTTTGTGTAACTGCCCCCAAAGATCCAGGCACTAAGGACTTGGTCACCTCCCTGTGACACCACTGGGAGGAGGTGGCACCTTTAAGAGGTGGATCCTCATGGAAGGAAGCGAGGTCATTGGGGGCATGGCCCTGATGGGGATTGTGGGGCCGCTCTTTTTCATCTTTCTCTTTGCTGCCCTGCAGCTGCCATGAGGAGAGCAGTGCTGTCTTCCAAGTGCTGTCCTTAGGGTGTGCTTCTGGCCACAGGCCCAAAAGCAACGGAGCCAATCAACCAAGCCCTGGAATCCCAGAAGCTCTGAACCCCAATATGCTTTTCTTCCAGGTCAGTTGTTACTCTCCGGTGTTCTTTGCAGGTGACCGTCCTTCAGTAGCCAGCGCCCCTGCTGGTCAAGGCAAACCATCCCAAGGCCCTGGCCAGCTGTTCCTCCTCCCACTCCCGATCCAGATTAGCACACCCGGGCCACAGTCTCTCCCGAGCAGTTCAGACTGCACAAAGCTCTCAGAAACCGAAAGTGCTTTTCTTCAAATCTAGAGGCAGACCCAGCCAGAGGCCTTTCCTGATCTGTGCTTCTCCCCTTGGTGGGAACATGCACACGACTTACTGCTAAAACCTTAGTGTTGGGTTGTGGCAACTCCCCTGGATGCTGTGAGTCTTCATGTGCAGTGTGTGCACAAGGCTTTTAAACTCTTAAAAACTTTCTGGCACTGTTCTGCATAAATATTTCTAAAATGCTGGTGACAAGTCTATTCTTAACTCAATTTTAAGCTTTCTTTCGGTAAGACTTACCTCGGAAAGTTTCTGCTGCTCTCTCTGGCCCTTATTGCCAGTGGGGAGTCCTGTCTCCCCTAAACTTCATGACCACTGCCCTTAGTAAGAAGCACCTCTTCACTGGGATCAAGGCCACCCATTTATCTGTGTGAGGAAAATTTCACGAATGAATACTCTCTCATGCTGAAGGCTCTGCTGCCTCCTCATTTATCATATTTTAATGATGACAACTGGCTCCAAAGCACTAAGTCGATCATGGAGCCTGCAGTTTGAAAAATGCCCTGTTCATAACTGTTGGACTTGGATGACAGCACCCGAAGGTGCATTCTCTCAATATTCTTCCGCTCGAGTTTGGAAATTTTTTAAAAAGAGACAAACCACAGACTGAGAGAAAATACTTTAAAATTATAT
The DNA here is from genome assembly GCF_053883595.1 of Heterocephalus glaber. NCBI lineage: Eukaryota > Metazoa > Chordata > Mammalia > Rodentia > Bathyergidae > Heterocephalus > Heterocephalus glaber. The sequence continues at coordinate 2,008,415 of NW_028258187.1, read as the reverse complement.
ATCTGATAAGGAACTTATACTCAAAGTTTCTAAAGAGCCCTCAAGATTCTATAATAAAGAGTAATTAACCAAATAAGAGAAAAACATTTGAACTGACAGTTTCTGAGAGAAAATACACAGATGGAAAATCAGTGTATGCAAAGGTGCTCGACGCTATAAGCCACTGGGAAAATGTGAACTCAAATCACAATGAGATATTGCCCCACCCCTCCCACATGGTCTAAATTAGTGGGAGTGCAGAGAAACTGGCGCATCCGTACACTGCTGGAGGGGATGTGAGCAATCTCTTTGGAAAGCAGCTTATTAGAAAGTTGAACGGACAGTGGCCAAATGATACAACTGTTTCATTCTTAGGTATTTTTATAAGTGAAAGTTCATAACGTCATTTCTGGTAGTTACCAAAAGATGTAAACATACTAAATGTATATCAGTAGCAGAATGGATAGTTTGTAACATGTTTAGTGTGCTTTTCCTAAGGAAAGGGACCAAAGTATAGTTCTATAAATAAATATGTATAAATCACAAACATAACAGTAAAGGAAATAAGAAATAAAAGTATGCATTCAGTGTAATTCTACTTATGTAATCTATATAAGGTGGATATAAATAGTATTTATGAGAGATACATTAATTGATGGTAAAGTACTTTTTCAAAGTAAAGGAATGAGTTACCAGATCTTCAGTGCAGCGGCTCTCTACAGGGAAGGATGAGAGGGTGGGGCAGGAGAGCCTGCTGAGTCGCTGCTGACGTGTTCCTAATGTGATGGGGCCAACAGGTGCTAATGTTCATATTAGTACTGAAAATGTAACTATGTTTCATATGTTCTTTGATATATGCAATGTATTTAACATTTTGAAAGAGAGCTTCTGGAAGTGAGTCTTGGTGGGTCTCGCCCCTCCTGAAGAGCCAGGGTGTCTGACAGCAAAGCGCTTCCTGCAGGAGATGCAATCGGTTCATTCCTCCCAGCATCTCACCTGCAAGGTGTGCGGATCATCTGCCCATTTGTGTCCCGTGGTGCCAGTCTAGGGTGGCCGGGGTGTGTCAGGCACAGGTGCAGCACACTAGCTTGCCTAGAGCGGTGGTATGGACGATGAAGGAGACAGATGTGTCAATGCAAGTATCTCAGGGCAGGGGCAGCCGGAAGCTCCCTGCCTGCGGGCCTCAAAATCCCATGCACCTCAGGAATGGGCCAGAATACCACCTGCTGAAGGAGAGTGCAACATGTCCACATTTCCCGAGACTTCCAGTTATGTCAAATCTGTTCTTCCAACCCATCCTTGTTTCTCTCTTCCATTGAACATCTTCCCTACTACCCCCGACAGGAGAGACTCAATGTCAAGAAGGGGGCTTTCGCTGAATGGATCCTGTTGACCAGAACAGGTCAGCCTAAGCATAGCTGCAGTAGGATAATTACTTTTAACTTCATTTTATAATCCGTATGTCACTTACTGTCATTTCTAGTTATCCTTTATTTAATATGTATGTTGTATAGGAGACTGTAAAATTCTCCACAAGAGATAAGACCCTATCAATATTTTCCACTTCCATATTCTTCACTCTTAGGAAAAGACTAAGTAGAGAAAAGGTATATTTTCAACAAATATTTGTTAAGTGACAAATACATAAACAGGTGGATCCATAGACTAATGCACATCTAATACAGCCCCTGCTGGCTCCTCCTGCAACCTCAAGCACAAGACACAGAGTCTGTTTCTCCCACTGTTGCTTTCCCTATTGAGGGCATTTCCTTCAGATCTAATAGATAAACCAGCAAGTGTGTGATTCAAAATGAAACACAAGCCACAGGAATGCAAAAGAAATGAAAAGCAGAGTATAAGTGCCTGCCACATCAACACTCAAACTTGAAGAAAAATCAGAGTAAGAATGGTCAATTTGGGCAAAGCTGCAGGAAGCAGGCTCTCTGCCACAAGGGAGGGCAAAGGATCCGAAGATTTGTGAGGCCAGGGTGTAGCTTGGGGTAGAGCACATGCTCAGCATGCTCCAGGCCCTGGGCTCCATCCCAGCCACACACTGAAAAGATCCACAAGAACGATTCATCAGGTTGGACAGAAACCTCCCAATTCTACTCACAAGCATTTATTCTCAGGAAATGCTACAAGATGCACACAAAAAATAACCACCATTGCTGTTCATAATAGTGAGAAACTGGGGACATCCTAAATGCCCATCCAAACATGAAATCGGTTCAGTTAATTCAAGGTAAATTAATTCAACACAACATTTTGCATTATTAGCATTTATGATGTATGAAAGTATTTAATGAGAAAAACACAGCCGCCATATATATTGAGTTTAAAAAAGGAGATTATAAAGCAATTGATGTGAGCATAAACAGCCCCAATCTAAACCTTGTAGGAATGTATATCAGTATTATAATGTTATCTTTGAGTGGTAAGATTATGCGTAATTTTATCTTTTTTTGTAATAAGTGATAAAAGTTAATTTAACAAGAGATATATATATATAGTCATAAGAAAAGATGGGGAAAAACGTAGTAAAGATCAACTGGCCATTATCCCTAGATAAAGATTATGAGTTAGTTTTGTTTTCTTTTGACTTGAATTATTTCTAACTTTTCTGTAATAATATATTACTTTTATAATAAAAATCCACAAAAGCCCATTAAATTTTAATAAAATGCATATGGTGTCATAGGAAAACCCTGGAAAGAAATTCAGAAACAACAAATAGCAGTTATTTATCTACGGGTATAGTATTAAGGGAGTTGTACATTTTCTTTCTTTTGTTTTGTTAAGACTTTCCAGACTTTCAGAATGAATATTTAGTATGTCTCTGGTGGAAGTAAATATGATTAGAAAACCCTTTTGCCCTTCAAGTCTTGGAAGCAAAAGTCTCTTGAGTAACCAAACATCCTGGAAGAGCAACTTAGAAGGCTCTGGAAAGCTGGACTGTAGAGATCAAAGCAGCACTTGCTCTCCTAGAAATTTCCACTGAGGGAAAGAGGAGAGTGAACCTACAGCAACGGATTTATTGGAACGCCAGTGGAATCTACAGCCAAAGCATAAAGCCGAGTTCACAATATGAACGTGTGGCTACAGCTGGTTTATAAGTGTGCAAAATAGTTTTTAAATGAGAAATTAGCTAACCAAAGAAGGTATTTCAAGAGAGTAAGTGCTTGAGACGCCTACAGCCTTATCCACTGCTAAACATCTCCGTGTAAAGCGCTCCCTGGAAGAGGGACGGGAGCTACCCCAGCAAGGACACCCGGCCACACATCTGCACGCCCCGAGACGCGCGGGAGCTGTGACGCGCGTCCCAATGCAGACGTCACAGTTCCGGGTAAACTGCCACCAGTGGCGGCCGAAGCACCGGGAAGAGCCACGCAGCCCCTCACGCTGCTGTAATGGGCGCCAACATCGCGAGCGATCCCCAGGTCGTGAGCCCTCGGGCATCCCGCAGCGTCGGGACAGCCGCATCACTCAGAGCCAGCGGGGCGGACAAGACCTCAGCCCCGGCCCGCCTCGACCGTCCCCGAGCCCCGCTCTTCCCGCTGGCCGGCTGCCCGCACATCACTGACAGCAGTGCTCTGGCCCAAGTCCAGAAACGGGATCTTCTCTTGGGCCGGTCACACACGGCCCCTGATGCCTCCCGCACCTCGTCCTTGTCCTGGAGGCCGCGGGACGCGCTGCCCTCTGGCGTGGCTTCGGTGCCACTAGGAAGATCTCTGTTCTGCTTAAGATCCCCGGAAGCCCGAGAAGCCGCAGGAAGCTGGAAGGAGAAGCGAGGGCCAAGGAAGGAGCAGGCGCGAACAGGAGACACAGCCCGAGCTGGGATGTGACTGGAAAGACCCTACCGGTGAGAGAGCCCCAGGAGCACCGCGGGGTGACCTCAGCCAGTCTCCCCCCGGAGAGCCCGAATTCCTCAGAGCGCCCTGGCCTGAGGCAGAAGAGCGTCAATTCCATTGCTTTCCTTGGCACAAACCACCTCTGACCCACAGGCTTTTAGAAGCTTCGCTGACCCCAGGGCTAGGCTGACAAATGCGGCCCCAGAATAAACAAATCCAGCTTAGGGCGGTGAGTCATCCCATCCCGAGGCCCGGGGGGGGGGGGGCACCCAGCTCTGGCCCTGGCTCTAACCGCTGCCCCCAGCTGGGGACGGGACACTGCCGCCCCATCCCACAGTGACATCGGCGCCGGGCAGCTTTGCGGATGAGTCACGTGTGGGCGTGTAAAATCCCAGTGCGCGTTTTTGTAAACACTGTTGCGTTTGAGAAGGAAACTTGCCAGGCACCATGTGGGGACAAAGGGAAAGGAAGTATCTTCAAATCCCAGAAGAGAGAAAAGAGAATATTCGAAACCATGCGATGCACGCTTTCCTTTTTGTTGACGAACAGTTACAGTGCTGCGTACAAAAGTGATCCCAATCTGTTCCTTTAGAAACACGGTTTATTTAGGGTTAGGAAGGACCTGCGGCTGAGAAGGCGAGAGGGTCCCTTGCCCCTGCATGACCTGGACGTGCGGGGTGGGCTGCACTCGGCGGAGGGTGGCCGCCCCCACCTCTCGGTCGGAAATCTTAGACCCTAAGAAAGCCTGCAAGCAGCCAGAGAGAGAGACTGTGGTAACTTAAACCCGTTCCTTTGCCTTTGAAAGCACTCTCTGCCACCACGACCTCGACCACCGTCCTGTGCAGCTGGAGAGAGCAGATGTGATCAAAAATGTGGTGAATGCTTAAAGTTTAAAAAACTACTGCAGTAAAAGATAGGGCCGGGGATTTAGCAGCTCAGTGGTTTCGCCGCCTGCTGCGCAAACTCAAGGACCCGAGTTTGATCCCCGGTACCAAAAAAAAAAAAAGACACATTGCTATGAATCTGCCTCGAAATCCTCCCCCTCGAGTCTAACTTACCCCATCATTCTTGCCACTTTCTGCAGCAGCTCTGCAGTTCTCTTTCATTAGTGTCTTAGTCGAACTGTCCTGGCTGCCTTGATGTCCTGAATCGACTCAGAATGTCTCCCTTTCGTGGTCATGTTGACTTGGGAGGAGCCAGAAGTCGCTAGGTGCCAGATGCAGTGAACAGGGTGGATGAGGACACAGCATCGTGTTTTTAGGAGCTGCTGTTCCACTGCATGGTGCTCGGCAGCAGCATCCACAGTATTTTTTATCACACCTCGTAAAGACACTCAGGCAAGAGGACTCCAGAGCTGCTGCAGAAAGGGGGAAGAACAGTGACTGACGGGGTAAGGAATGTTGTCAGGCAGATCCATGACAATGTGTCTTTTACTGTAATACAATTTTTAAATTTAAGTACACATTGCATTTTTATCAGTCCATGTATATCATTAAACCAAAACAGCAACTGCTCAGTTGTTTTGAACTTGGAAAACACATTTTTCACAGGACATATTTCATCACTGCCATATTCTTTGATTGACTGCACTTTGTGAAAATAGACCTATTTTTAAAGGGCTTCATTGCTGCTGTGTGGTGTTTTATGGACCATGAGCCCTCGGCCACGCTGTGGTCAGGGCGTGCACAGTGCTGACTGGGCCCTGGGCCTCCGGTGCGCCTTGTCTCGCCACTGAGGGTGCTGTAGGTGCTTCTCCCCGGGCTTGACCAACCCTATCCCAGGGCTCAGATGAACAACTGGCTCACTGCCCGATTCTCAGGGTCACCTCTGCCAAGGGTCACGGGCCTCTGCATCTGGACCTGTTTCTGGACTCCAGTTTGGCTCTGTCAGTCAGGTGCCCATCCCGCTGTCCAAATGCACTGGCTCCATCAAAAGCCTCCTGGGTGCCAGAGGGAACAGGTATCCCAGTGAATTTCTTTTCTCCTCAAAATTGTCACAGGTGGTTTTTTTCTGAGCTTCTTTTGCTTCAACAAAACTACCAAAGCTGGGCATGGCGGTGCACACTTGTAACCCCAGCACTCTGGGAGGCTGAGACAGGAGGCTCACAAGTTTGAGCCCAGCCAGGGCATCTTAGCCACTCGGCAAGACCCTGTCTCAGAATATAAAATTAAAAAGGGGCTGAGGATGAAGACCCTGAGTTCAATCCCTGGTACTGAAAAAAAAAAAAAAGAAGCAGGATCAGTCTATCCTGTTCCATGGGTAAACATACTGTGATTTTGATTGGACTTTGTTTGAATTTATAAATGACTTTGGCAAGAATTTACTGTCTTTATAAGTCTTTTCCCATTACATGAATTTCTTCTATCTGTCCTTTGATTTTAACATTTTTCCAAAATATTTTCTATTTTTCCATGAATGTGTGGAATTACTTATTTCTAAAGTAAGTTTTAAATGCCACGTATTTTTGCATTTATGCATTTCTAAGCCTTGGTTTCTGGTATATGGAAATGTAATTGACTTGGTATATTCATTTTAGAGCATGCATAAAATTGCTAATCTCCCTTATTAATCCTAATTCAATGGCTGGGAAACACCATTGAACAATGAGTTTTTCCTTGATAAACTGTATTTTTAAGAAATTACCTAGGTTTTAAGCCATGTGGATATACAGTTGTTTATACTTCGTTATCGGCTGTCTATTCCTTCTGAAGGCGTGCCCTACGTTTTATCCCTAATAGTCTTTGGCTTCACCTCCTCGAACAGACCCTTGATTGGAATCAACCTGCTCTCAGTCTTTAGAACAAATCAGTGTTTTGTTTGTAGAGCTTCACTGTATATTTACTTTCAATTCAATTTTTAAATATTAATGCCTTCTTTAAGCTTCTTAGTGTTTATTTAATTCATTTACGGCCTGTCTTTAATAATGTAAATTGTACTCAAATGCCATTCTTTCCTGTGTCACACACAAATTTTTTCGTTTTGCTATTTTCTAATTTTAGTGCTTTTTAAAAATTGGATATGTGTATTTTTTATAATGTGTGTATTTTATTTATAAAGTTAGGATGGAGTAAGGTTTTTAAATCAATTTCTAATTTAGTTTATGGACAGAAAAGCAGTACAAAATGCCAGATTGTATGAAATGTGTTGAGAATTGCTTTGTAGCATATTAAAAGCTATGTCTGCTAAATTGTGTGTGTGCATTTCGAAATGTGTAGTTTCCATTTGTTTATTGTATATTCTAGATATGCCCATTAATCCAAATTTAATGCTTATATTGTTTGAATCATTTTATGCTCACTGATTTTTGGCTCTTTTATCTAATACTTACTGAGAAAGGCATTAAAGGCATTAACATCTACTATGATATGTTTCTTCAATTTCTTCTTATTATTTTGATAAATTTTTTGTTTACTATGTAAACCACTTTAGAAAATATACAGAAGTTTAGAATTTTTACATCTTGTTAAATATCTAAAGCTTTTATCATTTAGTAGTTACCCTTTTTATGTTTGTCTTAAAAACTTTTTGCCTCAGAAGGCATTGCTCCAATGTTATTTTTACTGTACAAGTCTATTTTTAAATTAATATTTAGCCAATATATTTTCCATCCTTTTATTTACCTTTTGATGTTTTTAGACGTATATATGTTCCTTGTTAGTAACAAGCCATTTCGGGATTTTGTTTTATTTTTCCTGTAATTCTCTCAGTGGAGGATTTCAGCCCATATACACTGCTGTGAGCTGCATGTGTACATTCATTTTTCTTACCTTAGCTTGTATTTTCCATTTATTTTTCCTCTTTGCCATTGTTTTGATAATTTTTATCTTAATTTATTTAGTTGTAAACTTTTCCTTTTCTTGCCTTTTTTTTCATTGAATTGGGGCTGTTTTCTTATTTCACTTAGAATCTTCTACTGGTCTGAAAGATACATATTTGACTTTTGTTATTGTAATAGTAGCCCTGGAAATTTTAACACTCTAGAAGAAACCGAAAGCTAATCAATGTTGTTGCCCTCTCATAACCTACAAGCATGTCACCATCTCCCAGCTCCACTGTGCGAATAATCGCGTCAGGTGACAGCAGTGTCACTGTGCACCCTGGCCCTCAAGGCCTCAACTGTCACCCACCCCCACCGTAGAGCATCTCCCAGGGCACGTGCCTCTCTCCTTCTCATCACTTTATTTGCAGTTCAACCAAACTGAGTGTTTGGAAAGAAAACAAATCAGGTGAGTTAAACACACACATCTGCTTGGCTTTGGGATAAGCTTTAACAGGGAGTAGAACAGAAGCTGTTGGGACAACTGAGTTGGGAACTCAGTGTGACCTGGTGTCATGCAGCCTCTTTTGGACAAAAACCCTAGACGGCAGACAATTCCCTGAAATACCTATGGTCCCTGTCTGGCAACGGCCTTGTTTTATCAATTTTCAAGGTGCACAGCCACCATCTGTGCCCTCTTGACACCTCCCCGACCCAGCCCATGCCCTACGGACAAGCGTGAGTGTCAAGAAACACGCTTGTCAGGGGGACAACAGTTGTGTTCTGAAAAATATGTCCTTTTTCTCTTATAAATGTCATCTCCTGACTTTCTGAGCCAACCAGTTCCTACCCCTCAGCGGCTGGGCCAAGTTGCTCACTTCAAGCATTCTCCAAATGAAAGGTCCAACTAACAGGAAGATGGAAGGGAAGACCAGGCTCTGGGTGCATGGCTGCATCTCCCTGTCTCCCTCACTTGGCCTGGAGCTGCAGGACAGGCAGCAGATGGGTTGCCGGTGACAGAGACCAGGCACCCTTGGCTCCATCCCCCTCTAGGGTCAGGTACCCTGTACCCCCAGTGACACCCCAAGCATGGTCCCTAATCTGGGGGTTCAGTATGAGAACCCTGCTGGGCCATCAAGCTGAAACCAGGTCCTCCCATCCAGCCCCACTCAGGATCGAGGGGCACGATGAGGTCTACCCATCTCTCCTGGACAAAATGTGTCAGCAAGGTTTCTTCCCCCATCAAGCTCTGCACTGGGACCTTGACTCTCATCAGAGTCTAGGACAGTCAGTCACTGAGCGGTGTTTTTCTTTAGTTCATTGAGCAGATTCTGTCTGCTTTATCCTGCAGAGCACTGAGGATATTGGGGTACAACGGTCATTGTGACAGGCACAGCACTGGCTCTCAGCAAACTGACAGCTATATGCAGATTCAGCTGAGCAAAGAGCCACACCTGTGGCATCTAAGAAACAAGAAGCACAGAGTTGCACTAGAAAACTACAGGGAAAGGCTGGCTACGTAAGCTAGGATGCTCAACAAAGCCCTCTCTGAGAAAGTGACAACAAAACCCAGAAATGATGGAGAGGATGTCAGGTGTGCAGTGAGTCCAGGGAAATATGTCGCTGTCAGAGAAAGCAGGACAGCAAGGGTCCAGAGCAGCTAGGAAGGTACCAGCCACTGTGTCGGCCTGGGCAGACAGCAGGCGGGGACGCAGGTTTCCGGCAGGCGCGTGGCAGCTCTGTCCTTGGTGCACTTTCTGCAAACACTTTCTGCTCACTGTGCACCCAGCAGTGGAGCCAAGGGCAAGAAAGGCAGCGGGGACCCGGTGAGTAGTCTATCTGGGGGCATCTGCAGGACAGGTGTGGCTTTGGGATGACTCCAGGGAGAGGAGGAGCAGGAAGCAGGTGGGGAGGGAGGTGGGGGTGACTATCCCCAGCAGGCTCTGAGGAAGAGTGGCTTTCGGAAACACGCGGCTGGCTATGCTCCCTGGACAGACTGGTGCACACAGCCCTCTGCGGCCAGGCTGGACACCAGGCTGGGCCGCAGGTGACTCTGAGAGACAAGAATCCGGCCTCATCCTTCGAAGTGACACCAGACTGGGCGGACAGTGGCTCCTGTCCACCTTCTCACTCCTGAGCACCCACAATGGGCCAAGGACTGCTGGAGGGAGACAGCCAGAAAAGAGCTTCATTAGCTCATGGTTTGGGGACTCGAAAAGTCCAAACAGCACAGCAACTGGCTGGTGAGGGCTCTGCTGACCGTGTCCCGCAACAGCAGGTGGCATCGTGGCTGAGTACACAAGATGTGCGGGTCCTGGGGGCATCAGGGGGGGCAGAAGTCAGAGGCGGGGGTGGGGAGGTCCTGTTCTCTTTATAACAATCTGCTCCCAAGAACTGTGTCAGGGTCCCGCGAGAACAGCTTTGACCCTGTCCCCAGAGACCTGATAGCGTCTCACTGCCTCTGACATTCATGACCCCCCGCCTCTCAGCATTGACACAGGGGACTGGGCCCCAGCTCGTGAACCCTGCTGACAGAAGACATGCGAGCCATTTCCACCGTCCAAGCCAGAGCCGGGGGGGAGGAGCTGGCCTTAAGCAGAGGCCTCCACACCAAGCATGGGCCACGCGGACTGGGGTTCGCCTCCCACAGCCGAGTGTCCTCTGCTCATCTCACAGCAAGCGCCTGCTAAGCTCAACAGTCCCAGCCCTGCAAAACAAGAACCAGCTTCTACTGTTCCATAGTCCAAAATGCCCTCCGTTAAAGGCTCCTACATCCAGATTTCCGTAATGGTCCCCAGATTTCTGTAATGGTCGGTGTAGGTACCAAGCAAAAGCGCCACACTCCAGTGAAAAGCCCTGCCGAGCTGCCCCGTTTAGATGTAAAAAGCGGCCTTTGGGTTTAGAAACCTTTTAGAAAGTGTGTGTCTGTGAGATAACAGAGCCTCACACAGAGACAAGCAGAGTAGGAGAAAGGGGAGAGAGAGGGAAAGGGGACACAGCCTCCGCCACAGGCTGGGGGTGCCACAGGTGAGGTCATGTGTTACAATCCCTGGAGGAAATGTTTGCCCACGGCCTGGGCGCAGCCTTGAGGTGCCAGGTTGGCGTATCTGCTGAGACAAGTGGCAGCCATCAGGCCTGGCCCCAGAACACTCCTGCCTTGGGGAGGGTGTGCGGGTCCCCAGGCTCCGCTGTCTGACACTGGGTGTGGGGCGTGGCCCTCCCGAGGCCCGAAGTGCTAGGACTTCTGCAAGGGGAGCCCAGGGAGGAGCCCAGGGAGGCCTCGGAGCAGGAGGCAGAGAAGGTGCCACAGAGAAGCGATGGCACCGAGTCTGTGTCTCTGAGACGAGCCGGTGGCCAGCATGGGGAGTGCAGAGACACAGCACAGCTGGCCTTCTCACAAGCTCCCTTCTGTTGCTTGGTACCCATTTCCTGTGACTTCTGCAGGGGAGTCAGTTCGCACTCACATCAAGATCCACTCTCACGTCACGATAAACATTGCCTGTCGCTGAAGCCAACACGGCGGCACTGCCTCAGTGGACCTTCTCAGAAGACTCAGGGTGGGGGTCCAGGAAGGAGACCCACCAGCTCCTGGGCGTGGGCGCAACTTCTTCCCTTAGACCTTCGAGAGGGCACGTGGCACAGCGTCGTGAGGCCACATCCCCACCCGCACCTTGCCTGCTGCCCCGCAGCTGGCAGCTCTGGCGATGCCCACTCCACATGGCCACCTTGATGCTGGACTGCAGGTTCTGCAGTCACTGCCAGGCTGGCTCTGTCTCTCCACTTCAGACCACACACAGTTCTTCCAAAATGAACCACACTCTGCGCATGGTGTGGACCTTACCTTGATTGTCTTCATCTCAGTGGCAAGTAAGTGACAGACCCAGGTACAAGGAGGAAGCATCTCCCAAAGAGCTCTTCATCGCCAGAGCCAGGAAAAGTGCGAGTTTCCTCTCCCTCTGCCTGCAGATGAGATCGAGTGCCTGGGGAGAGTGGGGGCCCAGAACTGGAGCAACACATTCGATCTTTGGGGGCAAATAACAGAGAACAGACTGCAGCAGGAATGTTCTGATGTGCTGTCAATTGATAAAGTAATGAAGATGTCCAGCCACAGCTGTCATTTGGAGCTCTGAAAGGTCAGCATGTTTTACTACTTTAATGGAAACATCACAAAACAGCAAGCTTTTAGGAAAAAGAAAATTTTCAGGAGAAATTTGCAGGTATTACATATTTTAATCTCTTGTTGAAAATACATAATTTATCATCCGTAAAGGAGCTCAGGTAATTGCTGAGACAACTGACAAATGGGTGTGATCTATAAATCCTTTCAGCTTCCGGTGGGAAAGGGAAGTAATGTTATTATGTTTCATTGTCAAAGCATCTCCCCAGGTGATGCTCCCGAAGGTTACCCACAGTGGTGGAGGCCCATGCCCATGCCCAGGACCTGCCTGCTCTTTCAATCTCTGGGCTCCACTCCTTGGGACCCCATGTTGTCACCTCCAGCCGTCACCAGCTCCATGGGACAAAGATCACAGGAGGCACTTGGAGGCCTCACAGCCAGGCACAGTGTTACTTCCTGGAAGATAAACTGGGATTCACTCTATCCCTGCCTCACTGATTCAGAGAGTCGTTTTTATTGTCATATTTATTTGGCTCCATTTATAGATTGTCCTTTTGCTCTGCCTAGTGTCCTGACAAGATCTAGTTATTTCTACTGTGCAACTTCATGTACCAAGTAGAACTACTCTCTCTGCTGTGGGAGTTTGGGGTTGATGTAGAAGATATGTGAGACCTCAGAACTCTGACGGGCATCAGTCCCGGCCCGAGCAGACTGGATATGTACAGATGGGTGCTGTTAATGCTGCGTGTTTATCTTCTTAAATGACACGTGCTCAGCTGTGCTATGTTGGACTAACAGGCAACCACAGTACAGCTACACCCTTGAGTACAGGAATGCTGCAGTATTAGACAGTGAGCACTATGAGTGATGGGCCAGATCCCAGGGAAGAACCCTGTGACCATTCCAATCGACAAGGAAAGGAGGGACATTTGATTCAATCCTACATCCATTTCAGGCTTTTCTAAAAATTCTGAGTAAAATGGGAAAGACAACATGATTAAAAGGTACTCATCTTGAACCAAAACCCAGCAGCATGGTAGCCAATGTGATGGGACAAGAGAAAAATAATGAAAGTCATAAATACTGGAGAGAGAGAGAGAGAGAGAGAGAGAGATAGGAAAGGAAGAGAGAGGAAAGGAAGATAAAGGAGGGAACTTTTTCGTAGACGATCTTATTCTATGTCCAGAAGGGCCAAGAAAAATTAAAATACAAAATGGTTTAAAATGATCCTATTGCTTTTGGCTTCTAATTGACTGATTTCTACATATACCTTCCTTTGACCTTTTCTTCTTTATTGCTTTATGGTCAGTGTTTGAGTTAGGAATTCTCCTGTAAGCTCCATGTATAGCCTATAAATCTTCACCACATTTCAACCATTTTAAAATGCATTTCTTTCATATTTTAACATCGACATCTCTGAGCTAGAAATTCATCTTATGATGCCCCTGGCATGTCACCACCTCGCGGCCAGGAAGCAGTTGCTAGGTGCCTGACACAGCGCAAGCTTGATTAGGGCTGTTCATATTTTTGCTGCTTCACTTCAGATTACAAGCACTGCTGGCAATTATGCTTTCAAATGTCTTCAGAAAACTTTCCCTGTCATTTGGCATTGAAATAAAGTTATTTTGGATGCAGAAATACATAGAAATAGATCATCAGGGCCCAGATTTATATTAGTGCTGTACATTTGCACATTAGACAAATCGCCACCATTCTTCATTTCTTGCAAAGCAGCTGCCAAGGGCTCCGCTGCTCCTGGGAAAGGCTAGATCACAAGTAGATGGAGCTATGTTGTTTTGTGTTCCTGCAGCACGTGACAAAGGATTGCCCAGGACATGGCAAGAAGTGCAACTGAATAAAGAGAAATTGTCAAATCCTTTGGAACAGAGGGAAGAAATGTCAGAGCAGTGAGAGCAGGATATTGCCAAATGCCAAACATCGATTTTATAAAGCTTCTTGCTGACTCTGAATAGAAGCTGCCAAAGTTCTGGTTGCATATAATTCAGCTGAGAAAAGAGTGGAAACGTGGATTCTATCAAGTAAGAAATGCTGATGCAGCATCGGTGCTCGCCTTTAGGGTGCTGCTAATGCCAAAGGTGAGCAGGAGATTATGACCAGGAGCGCAGGAATCAGTGGCCACAGTCCCTGCCGACGGGCCTTAGCAGAGCTGTCGGCAGCCAGATTTGCTAAAATCATGCCCGAGGACAAATCACCCTTGGAGGACACTATGTCTGTGCACAAGACAGTGGACAGCCCAGGAGGACCAACCGAACGTTACAGGAAAGACTCACACGTGAGTCAGTGGGCACCCGGGGATCCACAGGAAAAGCGCAGCCCAGACCAGGCCAGGGGCTCGACCTCAATGGGGAAGAATGGAAACCATGGAGAAAGCAGGATTCTGTTCTGCAGAGGCTTCTGTCCTCAGCTGCATCCTTACAGCAGGACTGGCTGGGGCCGGGAGGCTGTGGAGCTCTTCCTGGCAGGGCAGTCAGCAGTGCACCGCCTGCAGCACAGTTACACGGTGCTACCTACTTCTGGCTGTTGGTCCCTGTCCGTCCCCAGGGCTCAGTGTTCACTGGACATTGAAGAAATACGCTGGAGTTGAAGTGTGCTGTGATCGCAGCTTCTGCATTGTCTGTGGGACACTGAGCACGGGGAAGACCTGGGGCAAGGACTGTGTGTGGCCGGATTGGCCCTGTCTCCATCAGCTTCATGAGCAGGATCCACGCACAATCATGCTGTGCATTTCTTTCTTCCTTCCTCCCATTGCTTGCTCTGTCCACCATGCAGGTCCGTTCCCGAAGGTCCCTCTGCGGTGCTGTGGCCTCCTCCTGTCCCACTGTCGGGAGCTCCGTGAGTCCTCTCCCATCATGCCACCCACGTCTGTGTGAGGACGAGAAGCTGAAGCCTGTGGCCTAGGGTAGTGTCTCGTTCTCTTCTATGTGGCTCTTTCGGTATCAGCCCGCCCAGCTAGGGTCTTTTTTAAATCTTTAACTTCTATGTACAGTGAAAAAATATCACTCGTTGGGATCTATTTTAAGTCTCCTTGCTTTTAGTAAATGCCAAAGAGGTTAGGCGCTCTCTTCATCTTTACCAAACAAGTTGAAGCAAGACGAGCCAAACAAATCAATCGTTAGTTCAGTAATGAAATCAAAGCTATCACACAAAGAGGAAGTATCTGAGCCAGGCATTAAAAACACCCAAAGCCAGATGCCTTATTTTTGGAACTGGGAATTTTCAGTATATCCAACAGGACCACCACTACATGCAGGAAGAGGGTGAGGAAAGATACAGAGAACTGGGCAGGTGCGTGGACAGACAGGTGGATGTTGGCAACTTGGGAAAACAGGTTCTAACTTTAGGCTCCAATAGATAACTTGCTTATTTAGCAATGAACGTAACCTCCCCAGGCTTCTTTCCCTTTTCCTGCTCTTCCTTTATTATTTAGGAAGGTAGCGCCTTTGTTTTAAAAAAGAGTGTTCTACCTGGAGGTGTAGAAATTGTCAGTTATTTTTTGAAAAACTTGATAAAGTTATCATGTACACTTTCTTTGTAATTTAGTGAAACCTGTGAGAACACTAGAATCAGAGTTTCTATTGCATTTTCAGCTAAGCTATACCACCAGTGTTTGGATTTTAGCTAGGTTAGATTTGCAAAACATGTGAAAACCTAGACTGGGGGATTGTTAACTTTGGTTTCATTTCCATATGTATGTGTTTAGTTACGTGATATCTAATCAGATACTCCAATGTTCTGTAAGTTTGTAGGAAACATCCCAAATGCATAGTCTTGAGTACAAGTTAATCAAAAGCAATCGACATGTTGTAGTGATGTCTAAAGGACTTTAACTGTGGAGAAAACAACCCAAAACCACAATAAAGAAAACTGCACTGAAAAAAAAAAATTGTTCTATTTCAGAGCTAAGATTGATTACCAGTTTGTTCCAGCCAAAGACAGACATTGAACACTGTAATCCTAATTTAACATATCACTAATTTGGCAACAAGGGGTTATTTTAATGGAATGAAAGAAAAATACCGTTTTTGTGTGTGTGTGTGTGTGTGTGTGTGTGTGTCTTTCAAAGAGCCAATGTTTTATACTTCTTGTAAAAAAAGTCACAAATTTCAAAGCTATAATACACACTGTAAGAGCAGGCAAGAACATAAGAGGATATCTAGTCCAATCCCCTCGTTATACAGAGGGAAACAAACAACCAACCTGGCTTGTTCCAGACTGTACAATAAGCTGGTGCTAGAGCCAGGAGTAGCCCATGTTCTGACTTTTACAGCCAATCTGCTCAGGATCCTTTGTGGTCCGAGCACTACCTCTCAGGATATCTGAGCTGCCCGTGACAGTAACGCTCCTGAACACTTGGAACCCCGAGACCCTCTTTGTCAGACTCCCAGACCTGTCAGCTGCGAGTAGCACACAGCAAGGAGGTTTTTCTTGGAGGAACTGACAATGAAATCCAAAAGATCAAGAGTCTTGTCCACCCATGGTGCCCACGTAGAGGAAATGAAGAGAGACAGATTTGTGCATGCTTTCCCCATCTCCCAGACGAGGAAGTTGAGGCAAAACAAGAAAACACACTGCTGCAGAAGAAATAACTCGAAGAGCAAAGGCTTCTCATTCCAAGGCTGAATTCTGCAACCCCAATCCTGTGCAAATCTATAAAGCACTTGAGACGTAGCAGGGCCTGTAGTCCAATCAATAAATAATATGTAGCGGTGTGTCTCGCCGTGGCTTTACCAAGACCCATTCAACGTAATTTCAACTCCCTTTGGAGCTGCAGCCCTTCTCCCCTACTTCTGCCAAAGGGTTTTATTGTGTTTGCTGCTGCATTTTGAAGGCCTCCTCTGCTGGCTGCGGGGCAGATCTGGTGAGGTCACTCCTTTGGCCCTGTCCACCCTGGCTCTGAGTTTGGAGCTGGCCAGAGATGGATTCCAGGCTTGCCACCTCCATGGGAAAGGGGCCTTCTCAGCCCTGTGTCCCTGTCCTCTGCCACGGTCTAGTGCCTGGTGTTCGCACCGCGGACAGCCGCCAGCGGCCCAGGACTCCCAGTTTCTGCTCTTGGTCCGCTGTTTGCTTCAGGTCTGAAGGACCTCCCCGAGTCTGGCAGCTACCTTTCAGCCTCAGCTTCGAGGAGAGAAGTGGCTGCTGTTCCGATGCAAAATCGATCAGCAAATCTGACAGTGACTCTGCCGTGCAGCTTCTGTGTGTCTGGCATATTGAAAAGCCATGTAATGAGCACGCAGAAGCCAAGCCTCCAAGAGCTGAGAGCTTCCCTCATGAAGCTCTGCCTTCCTGTCCAGGCAAGAAGGGAGAGCTGACCGAAGCTGTGCCACCATTTCCCAACGAAGTGGAAATCACAGTGAGGTGCATCCCCAAGGTCATCATGACTTCTGCCCTCACCAGTCCTCCAGGACACCACACTGCCGATGCCAAAAAGGACGCCCTGTGATTGGTGTAGTTCTCTGTGAAACAGCACCTAAGTACAGCAGTTTTCGGCAAAGAGCTCCCGGAATTCACAGCAGGTTGACCTTGCAGGAGAAGGCTGTGGATTTCAGCAATGAGCAGACAGAAGGGCTCCTGTGCTGAATGGCAGGTGCCCTGCAGCCCCGCTGAGCACCATGGGCCGTGCCTCTCGTGTGCCAACACCTGCATCTCCTCCTTGCCCCAGCAGGATGGAAATTGTACTGCTGTTTCCCCCAGAGGGCAGAGCCTGGCACATCCAGGACTGCTGTGAAGGGGCAGGACAGAGAGGAGGTCTGTGGGGATCAGCATGTGTGGGCTGCTGGACTGCGCTGGGCTCTGGGCCGTCTCCTCCACCACACACTGGCCAAGCAAGAGGCTCGAATTCCCTGGGGCTTTCCACCCCCTGGGGCTGGCTCCTCATCTGGGTCTGAGTATGCAGGATGTCAAGTCACGCTGCTAACTGCAGTTTTTATGAACAAATTTTTTCTAATTCTCAGTGTGGCTGTGACAGCTGCCATCGTAAGGACCCTGTATGTCTTACTGTAAGGTCAGAGGAAAGCACAGAACCAAGCGCAGTAACACAGGTGTAAATCATCTGGAAGGAGAAGCTCAGGTGGGTTATTTGGGGACACTGCTTTATGGGAGAAAGAAACTTGAAGCAGATCTCAGTGCGCCCAGGTACACGGTGGGGTGGGGGAAGCGGGCTTGAAAAGGAGAGCATGGAAAGACATCGAGGCCCAGGCTGGAGCAGAGCGCTCTCCCCCCAGTCCCAGTCACCAGAGTGGCAGAGAGCAGCTGTTACGGTTTGGAATCAGCTTCCTCCAAAAGACACTTAAGGCAGCTAGATGCTCCTCCGGCAGCAGTGGTGACTTCCGCAGAAGCTAGAAGCCGGTGTAGGCCAGCGGCAGAAGCCGCACAGACACAGGGGCGGGGCGGGGGCACCAGGTAAGGACAAGGATGCTCTGCACCCTCTGCCTCCTCCCAGACATCAACCCTGGAAATCTATCAAAAGCAACAATGATTAACTTTGCTCAGTGTGATACTTAAATACGGACGTTTTTATGGCTATGAGTTGACTACTTTCTAGTTATTTATGGATTTTTTTTCCTCTTTAAAGGTGAATTATGGTATCACAGAAGAAACAGATTAGCATAAAATCTTTAGAGGGAGAAAGATGCAGACTTGGTTCCTAACTTTGCCCATCGCCAGCCGTGAAACCTTGAGCTTGCCGCCAGCTCCTTTGGGTGCTGACCTCCTGGGAAGCCGAGCAGGGTCACATCCCCTGAGGGACAGGAGGCGTCAGGTCAGGCAGCAGAGGCAAACACTCCTGGTGCCTGGTCGCCACTCGGTAACCGGGGACTGTTGTTCATTTGTGGGAGTCGGGAGGGGTGTGACAGCACATCCACAATTATTTCTTGATGTATTTTCTGTTGTCTTTCCATTTTTCTTATCCTTGTGAGTCCAGTGATTATCGGAAGGAAGCTGTAAACATCACAGCCTGATTCTCACCCAGTGATCCCATGAAGACAATCGGATAATCACAGGACATGCCGTTTCATAAGTCAAGACCTCCAGCCTCAGCTACTGCACTACATGCAAATGACTTAACAGGATAACCAGCTGGCTTGACTACACTGTGAATCTGCCAGCAGATGGAATGCTGTCAGGACCACCTCTTGTGGGTTGACCAGGACTCTGCATGGTCAGATCGTGAAACGGAAAGAGTGGATTCCTCTCCTCTGCACCTCTTTGAAGTATTTGCTTCCTGGTTGGTGTCAGACAGGTGAGGCTAAAATAGACTGGCTCAGGCACAGTTAGAGCAGGCAGCTACCCGCGTGGTTAGAGAGACGGCCGAGCACCAGGACCAGGCAACCCTTGGGGCTGTCTGCTCTGTGAAACATGCAGCACAGACTTAAACATCTCCCATGTGCACGGGGCCAGCTCAGCACCACAGAACACACAGACCGACGGGCGGAGGCCCTGGGGATGGGCTCCACACGGGGTGTGTTGGTGCTGCTTTTCTCTCATCTGCCTGGGCCACACCACCCCAACCCGTCACCTTTCAAAGGGTTTCTAGCAAATTGGGAAGAGTCAAAGGATTCGGACCCTGTTAGAAGGCCAGTGGCTGAGGAAGCAATGGTGCATGGCCTGGGTAAGAGCGGAGGGCAGAGGAAATGCCACCCTGCCCCTCGCTGCTGCTGCTGGCCGTGGCTCTGCTGGGACAGGGTGAACCTCAGCGATGATGCGGTGGCTCTGTATGATGCCGTGGACCCCCGACTGGTGCCAGTCCATCCAAGCAGTCTGTGAGGTCCTGTCCCTGCATCCATTTTATATCTGAGGAAACGGGGGTATTGCATGGTAAGCAAAGACTCAAGCCCTTGTCCACAGCATCACTCTGACCTGTTGGATGCCCTGGCGGGAAGGGAGCCAGGGTGGGAAGCGGCCATCTGGTGACTCTGCAGGTGGACGTGCAGGGGGACTCCCAGGAGGAGCAATCGTCAAGCCATCAGAGGAAACAAGTCGACAGGTCCGCCCAGCTCTGTGTACTTCCCTAACGCTGAGCATCCCTCTCCCATGGTGGTCTCAGGGTGGGCATACCCACATCTGCAAGCTCATCGAGTTGTGTACATTTGATGTATTCAGCTTTTTCCACGTCAGTCACAACTTAGTAGAGTGGCTTGGAGAAATCATTTGGGAAATGTCCCTAGTCAGTGCCCATTTCAGCAGCCGAAGGATCATTAACTTGTGAACTCTTCCGAGAATCCTCACTAGTAGCCTACTTAGGTGGTAATCGGGGATCCTCGTGTTCCAATCGGGCAGGATTTATTACAGGGAAGCAGAAGTGTTCGACACCAGGAAATGTGGCGGTGTAAACCACTTGTTAGGCTAGAAAAACCATCCGACTGAGTCTGAGAAGGAATTCGAAACACACAAGCCTTTTCTCCTCCCCTCCTTTTCCTCTTCTTCTCCCTCTTTCTCTTCCTCTCCTCATCTTATGCCTCCTCTTCCTCCTTCTCTTCCCCTTCCTCCCCTCTTAATCTTTCTCTTCCTCCTCCTCTTCCTCCCTCTCTTCCTCCTCCTCCCTCTCTTCCTCCTCTTCTTCCTCTTCCTACTGCTTTCCCGGTGCTGGACACTGACCCCGAGTCTTCACAGGGATCTGTATCCCAGCCCGTTTGATAATTTAATTTTGAGGCAGTCTTTCTCAATAGCCTAGGCCTAAATTTGTGATCCTCCCAGAATATTGGGATTACATGTGTGCTCCACCACACCCAACTAAGCCATTCTTATTACAATGTTATAGAAGACATAAATAAAAATAAATATTTTAAATATAGCAAATGTTATATACCTAAATAACAGCACATCACATTGAGCACCCGAAGATAGTTTTAGTATGAAAAGAAATTGGGTGGCTGCTGTTATCGTTAATTTTTATATTTTGTTAGAGGCTTTAACCCACACAATAAGAAAACAACATGAAATAACCAACATGAACATGGAAAAAGCTTAATCTCTTTTTTATCATTCAAAACCCAAGATACTCTGATAGAAACTTCCTAAAGAATTTTAGGTAAGTGTCAGAGTACACGATGAAATGAGATTCTCAGATAGTCTTTCTTGTACTAGCAGCACCTAGAAATAGACATGGAGCATGTACTGCCTTTAAAATAACAGCAAAATTTATTTATTTATTTTATTTATTTTTTTTTTCTGGTGCCAGGGATCAAACTCAGGATCTTGCGCTTGTGAGGTAGGCACAGTGCCACTGAGCTAACAGCAAAATTTATAAAATGCTTATAAATAAATTTAATTTCAAAATTGCAGAGCTCATATGGAAAGAGTTGTAAAATGCTATTAAGAATAAAAAATAACATCGTATTGCTATTCTGTATAACACATTGTTATTTAGATATATAGTATCTAAGTACATCCTTAGCCCTCTTTAAAATTTTTTTTGTTTTGGTAAAGGGTCTGTCTAAGTGGTGAGGATGCCTAGGCTGGACTCGAACGTGGAATCATCCTGCCTCAGCCTCCTGGAGTACTTTTGACTGGGCCTTTCCTCCCTTCTCTGTGCTAGCACTGTCACACAAATTACAACTTTCACCTTCTGAGATTGTAGAAAGTTTTATATTTGTTGTTTTCTATCATTGCCTTTGAAATCAACTAATAGAAGTTATATTTACCATTGCTCTTTATTTCTTTATGAGAATTTGAGCCACTTCCCAGTGTCTTTTTTTGTTGCTATTGTTCAGTCTTTACTTTTTGTTAGTCCATGTGCGCGGTACGTAATAGTCACATCCTGATGGGGCATTGCCGGTGGGCAGAACACATCTTCATTCTTCTATTGTCCACCTCCTCCCTCCCTCCTCCCCTCCCTCCCCCCGTCGCTTGGTCTCCTTCTCCTTTATCAAAGCTCTAGCTCCCTGTTTCCTGTCACCTGTCTTTTATTTTGCTCTTTATGTATATTTTGCATTTCTCATGTAAGAGAAACCATGTGATATTTAAGCTTGTGTGTCTGATTTATTTCACTTAACATTACAATCTCCATGTGCATCCATTTTCCTACAAATGCCTCAAGTTTATCCTTCTTTATGTCAGAGTAGTATTCCATTGTGCATAAATACTGCATTTTCTTTACCTACTGGTGGGTGTATAGCCCACTGCCAAGATTTAGCTATTATGAATTGCACTGCTATAAACCTGGTTATGTATGGATCATTAAAATATGATATCTTTAGCCCTTTGGGGAAGATATCTAGAAGGGGAAGAGTTGAGTCAAACGGAATTTCTAGTTTTAATCTTTTGAGGACTCTCCACACTGAGCTCCACAGCGGTTGTACCAGTTTACACTCTATCAACAATGGAGAAGGCTCCTCTTTCCCTGAAGCCTCACCATCATGTGTTATTTGATTTCTTGATGATAACCATTCTTTCTTGGAGTAAGATGGAATCTCAGTTATTTTAATTTGCATTTCTCTAATGACCAGCAAGATAGAAGACTTCTCCATGTAATTATTACCCATTTGTACTTCTTCTGAGAATTGTCTATTCATTTCAGTAGCCCATGTTTAGTTTGGATCTTTAATTTTGAAAGATCTAATTTTTTTTTAATTCTTAGTAAATTCTAGATATTAGTCCTTCATCCAAGGAATAGCTGGCAAAAATTTTTTCCCATTCTGTAGGCTGTCTCTTCACTGTCCATTGTTTTCTTTGCTGTGCAGAAGCTTTTTAATATGATGTGATCCCATTTGTTGATTCTTGGCATTATTTCTTGTGCAATTATGTTCTGTTCAGAAAGTCCTTGCCTGTACAGTAATATCTCAGTTCACGACTGCTTCTGTTTGCAAACAATTCAGTTCCCATACAGACGTGCTCAGCAAAATTTTGCTTCCATTTGCAACTCCGCATTAGGTGGAGAACATGAATACAGCCATCTTCCCCAGGATCATGGAATGAATTGAGTGCATGAGCCAAGGTCCCACTGTATCTATGTGTTAAGAGTTTTATCTATTTTACCTTCTAGCAGGTTAAGTGTTTCTGTTTTAACAATTAGTTCTTTGATCCATCTTGATTTTAGTTTAGTACATGATGAGAGATATGAATCTAGACTCAGTCTTCTGCATGTGGACAGCCAGTTTTCCCAGCACTATTTATTAAAGGGACTCTCTTTCCTCTAGTGTATGTTTGTAGCCACTTGGTCAAAGATCAGGTAGCTGAATGTACCTGAGCTTGTTTCTACATCCTCTATTCTGTTCCACTGATCCATCTCTCTGTTTTTGTGCCAGTACATGCGTGTTTTTATCACTATAGCTTTGTAATATAACTTGAAGTCCAGAATTGGGATGCCTCCTGCTTTGCTTTTGTTGGTCAGGATGCCTTTGCTATTCTTGGTCTCTTCTGGTTTCATGTGAATTTTAGGACTGTTTTCTCTAATTCTGTGAGGAATGCTGTTGGTATTTTGATTGAAATTGTGTCAAGTCTGTATATCAGTTTTGGAAGTATGCCCATTTTGACAATATTGGTTCTACCTATCCAGAAATAAGGATCTTTCCATTCTCTGATCTTCAGTCTCCTTTTTCAGAGTATCTAAGTATTTAATTTTTCTTGATGCTATCGTGAATGGTATTATTTTTGTGATTTTTTTTTCTTAGTGAGTTCATTATTGGTATGAAGGAATGTTACCGACTTTCGTGTGTTGATTTTGTACCCTGCTACACTTCTGAATTAGGTTATTAATGCTAGGAGTCAGATCCACCAGACTTTGTGTCTTCTGGGTAGAAGATCATGTCATCTGCAAATAATGATAATTAACTTCTTCCCTTTCTATACATATCCCTTCTATTTCTTTCTCTTACCTAATTCCCCTGACTAAGTATCTTTCAAGTACTATATTGAATAGGAGTGGTGATAGGAGAAATCCTTGCCTTGTTCTTGGTTTAGAGGAAATGATTTCAGGTTTTTTTCCCATTTAATGTGATTTTGGCTGAAGGTGTTTTATAAATAGCTTCTTTCAGATTGAGATATGATCCTTCTATACCTATTTTCTTCAGGCTTTTTCATTCCGGCCTTAAGAATTTCCTTTACTATTTCTTAAAGGACAAATCTGCTACTGAAGAATTCTCATTTTTTATTTACACAGGAACATCTGAATGTCTTCTTCATTTATGAAAGCTAGTTTTTCTAGATGTGGAATTCTTGGTTGGCAGTCTTTGTCTTTAGATGCTTAACATATGTCGCATCAAGTGTGTTACTCAGTTTTTTGCATTTGTGCAA
Source organism: Heterocephalus glaber (assembly GCF_053883595.1). Taxonomy (NCBI): domain Eukaryota; kingdom Metazoa; phylum Chordata; class Mammalia; order Rodentia; family Bathyergidae; genus Heterocephalus; species Heterocephalus glaber. The sequence goes on along the minus strand of NW_028258187.1, from coordinate 1,984,465 downwards.
AGTCCCTGGCTTAAATAAACTAAGGAGAGGAAAGGTTTATTTTAGCTTATGGTTGTGGAGGTTGAATACATGGTCAGTAACTCCATTGCTTTTAGGCCTGTGGGGGAGCAGAAACATCATGGTGGAAGCATGTGGTAGAGGAAAGCTGCTCACCTCATGGCTTCCAGGAAATAAACAGCCAGAGAGGGAGAGAGTAAGGATAAGATACAGTCCCGAAGGACATACCTCCATGACCACTCCCTTCATATAAGATTTCATTATCTCCTAATAATTTCATCAAATTATGTTCTTATTCATGGCTTAATTTAATAATAAAGTTAGAGTTCTCATGATCTAATCTCTTTCCACCCAAAGCCCATCAACAACTGAGTCTTCAACACAGTGAGTTTTGATGGGGGCCATTTCAAATCCAACCCATAACACAAAGGTTTCTTGGCAGAAACAAATTGTTGATCTTACTGATGATGACTTGCATGTGATTCTTCTCTTTTTCCTTTTGAAATTTTATCTTCACTTAAACAGTTTGATTATGATTTATCTAAATGTGTATCACTTTGAGTTTTTCTCCTTGGAGTTTTTTTATTTTCTTAGATTTGTAGATCATTGTTTGCCATCAAATTTGAAACGTTTATAATCATTCTTTTTTTAATTTTTTCTTTGACTCTTTCCCTCTTAAGATTCCCATTCTGATTAGGTTAGTACATTGGACGATATCTACCAGATCTCTAAAGTTCTGTTCCTTTTTCTTTAGTATCCATTCCTCAGTCTGATGAGCTCAATTTGGTGAGATTCTCAAATCAACACCTTTGCTTCTTTAGATATGGTTTCCTTCAATTTGCTGGGTACATTTACAGTGCTGATTTTAAGTCTCTGCCTTCTAAGTCTTCTGTGTTTGCTACCTCAAGATTTGTTTCTGTGAGAAGTTTCTGTGCTTGTGGACCACACTTTCCTGGTTCTTTTTTGTCTTTTGTTTTCAAAGCTTAATATTTCAGACACTATAATGAGGCAACTTTGAGACTTTCTCTTCCTTTCCAGAGTTTGCTTTGTTGTTTATCCTCACTGTTGTCATCACTGTTTGTTTAATGACTTTTCCTGAACAAATTCTACAAAGTGTGTATACACTATGTTCACGGCTTCTGCATCATTGCTTGCTCTGCTGATTGGTGACCTGATTAGACAGAGATGTCTATAAGCACCTTGACACCCTAAGTCTCCTCACCTGTGCTGGGGGTTCTGTATATGCACTGGTGAGTGGGCTCATGTCTGCCTCAGCCTTCACTCCTGGTGTGTGCAGAACTGTGACAGAACCCAGAGATACTATGAGTTTTTCTGATATCTCCTAGACACACAAACAGCTTCTGCCTTAGCTCTGTAAGGCCTCCTGTGTCAGGTGGACAGCATCTCCCAGAGTGTCTCTGCCTGGAGCCTCAGAAGGTGTCCTTGTTTGGAAATGCTTTCTTTGCAGATACAATTAGTTAAAATGGTGTCATCTCAGATTTGGATGCCTGTGTTGAATGACAGCCATCCCTATCAGAGTGTCATGTAAGTCACAGAGAGACCCCAAAGGGAGGGAGCTCCATGAGGAAAGGGGTGGCCACTGGAAAGGTGCAGCTACCAGCTGGAGGGCAGCCATGTCTGACAATCCCGGGCTACTTCAGCACCTCCAGAGCAAACAACCTTGCATCCCAGACTTCTGACCTCCAAAATTGTGAGAACAGGTGTGTTTTGCTTTAAGGAGCCTGGTTTATGGAACTGTGTTACCGCAACCCTCAGAAACTAATAGGCCTGCTCTAGAAACCCCACTCCCAAGATTTCCTTTCAGCCCTTTGGTCATCTTCCTCATTGCCTGCTGTGACCCCTGACTCCAGAAGCTATGGCATTAAACAGCAGCGTCTGGTCATGTTTGACAAATGCTTCAGAGGAAATATTTGTTCAAAGCTACAAACCCAAAATCAGGTCTGCTAGGGGCAAGACTTGGGCTGGTGGGGCTCCTCGACACGTCAGATAAGGACAGTTCTGTGGGGACAAGGCTTTGGAGTCATCCGAACTTGTGCTGGCCTCTCCTGTGGCTGCCCAGCTGCTGGCTTCCACAGCTGGTGTGACTGGGAGCCTGTTGGGTTTCAAAGACAGAACAGAAACGAGGATGCGGGAATTCGAATCGGGTGAGATGAAAGGCCACAGAGCTGTTTTCTTACCAAGATTCATCTAGTGTTTTTCTGGAATAAATGCTCCTCAAATTGCTTCAATCCTTTGGTTAATTTCCAGTTCTGAGAAAGTCAATTTTGAGAATCTTTCCCAGTGTTCTCCTTGCTTTTGATGGGGGAGTAGATTTTCTGAGATCCTCTTCTACCGCAGCAAGCATGCACTCTCCAGAGACTCATTTTTAGAATTAATCGTCAATGATTTCTTGGTATTTGCTTGTCTGTTTGTGGGGCTGGGGGTGCAGCCCAGGACCCCGTGCACACAAGGCAAGCGCTCTACCACCAGGCGTGGCAATTTCTGATTGTTTGCTTTAAAAATCTACCTGTCTCAACCCTAAGTGAAATATCTCGAGTAATTTAAACGCATTAAAGGTGGTACCTTTTGGCTTCATTTTTGTTTACTTTTATACCAAAACTGATAGATAAGAGGGAAAGACAGTCTACGCATTACTTCTTCCTTTCAGACATGAAAACATATGAATGGTTGAATGGGTGAGAAGGAAGGGAAAAATAAGAGCTAGGAGGAAAGGACAGATGAGTTCTGGAAATCTCAGTGGAAAACTGGCCCCCAGTGAAACAGGGTGGTTAGTAACTTTCCAGGCAGCGGTCAGTTAGCTTCTGAGCCCTTACTTCCTTCACTGTTAGCCTCGTCTGCCTTTAGAGAAGAACACATCATATGCTTAATTCAGGGGGCAGTTTTCTGTGAAAGGCAGACACTCAGTATTGTAGGAAAGCTAGCCTAAGTAATAATAAGCCTGGTCATGTCAGGACCAAACAAAGCAGGAGTGGAAGTGGCTTGGAGGCCACTGCATTACAGACGGTGGGAGGTGTCAGCAGTGCAGATCTCTCGTTCTCTTGCCATTACCCATCCAGTTGCCTTTCAGTTTCAGCTTCTTGTTCTGTAATCCATTGAGCCAGAGAGGGGAACTGAGGGTCGTGAAAAAACAGCACTGGGACATGGTGCTCCGCTATACTTCCCTTTATTTGGGGGAGGGAACTTTGAGTTGTATTTCGTTCTGTTTTCTTTACTAAAGAATGGTAATAATTTCATGTCGTAGCTCCCACGTCTACAAAGCAAATGAGATCATCATTCCCAAAGCTCTCAGACAATTGGACCCACAGGCCATGTGACTTTTTTATCAATATTTTTAAAATCAAATTTGTGGGTATGCAAGTTTTATCCCCAAAGGCACGCACTTCAGTCAGACGGTTAAATGATATCTGGGTGAATGTCCAGAGCTGTGGGAAGTTTCTGCCTCTGCAAATCCACTCACTTGCAGCCCTTTGCACTCAAACCCCTCACCCCAAACCCAGCTGCAGGCAATCGTTGACCTCTGCCAACACAGACTCATCCTATCAGTCTTAGAATTGTATGCAAACGGACTCATGAAATACACACCCTTTAGTTTGTCTTCTTTTCTCTGTATAAGGTTTCTGAGATTCATCCATGCTTTGTGTACAGCTGTAACATACTTGTTTTTGATGCTGGGGAAAAGAATTACATTGTGCAAATACTACACAGCACAATCACTCACAACTAACTCATACTTTTGTAGTAGTGCAGGGTGTGATGAAGAAATCTGAAGCGCACGTCACTACCTGTCTCTGGGCAGAGCTGTGTTCAGTTCTCTTAAGTAAATGCCAAGGAACACACCCAATGCACTTCCACCATTTTTCATCCCAACGGCAACGCGGAATGATCTAACTTTCCCAGACCCAGCTCAGCACTGGGCATTGGCCATCTTTCTCATGTCAGCCATTCTCATGGGTCTGCAGAGGCCTCTGTTACCCTTTGCAGCTTCATTGTCTGCTAAGTTCCATACGCTAAAGGCCTGGCCACTGACCTGTGGCTCTGTGGGAAGCAGGACCTAGTAGGAGGAAGTGAGGTCATGGGGGACATGGCCTTAAAGAGGATGTTGCTGCCCTGACCGGCCATCCCTCTCTGCTTTATTGTTAAATGTCCAGAATTCTTTACATATTCTGGATATGAATCTATTAAATATCCAACAGTGAATATTTTCTCCCCGTCTAAAGTTTGACTTTTTCTTTTGTAAGCTACATTTTTCATAACGTAGTTTTTAATTTTTATGAAGTCCAACTTATTAACTCTGTAGTGTTTTCTTCTACAAATATCATTATTTTAGCTCTCCTAGGTCCATTATCTACTTTGTGCTAATTTTGTGTATGTTTCAAACAGACTTAAGGTTCTTCCCCACTCTCTTAATATGGATAGCCAGTTCCTACCCACTTATTGAAAAGTTTATCTTTTTCCCATCAAAGTACTTTTAAACCTTTGTCAAAAAAAATTGCCCACCAACAGTGTCCTGGTTTCTTTCTCCCTCCAGCCTCACTAGCATTTCTGATAGTCATTCTCACAGCTGAGAGGTGGTATTTTACTGAAGGGCTGCACGTTTCCATGAAGCCGAATGATATGGATCCGTTTTTCATATGTCTGCTGGCTATTTGTATTTCTTCTTTTGAGAAGTGCCTGAGAAGAATAACACCCTGACATTTGCAGCAAAATGGATGGAACCAGAGGACATGAGAACCTCACCCTAAATGAAATAAGCCAGACACAAAGACAAGCACGCACGTCCTCTCACACCGGGATTTTGAAAGCTAAGCAGCCTGAGTGTAAAGAGTGATGACTGGAGGCCGGGAGGTGTGGGGGGGGGGTTGGACGTGATCAGTGCATGCTGCATGTGAGTGTGGGAAAATCACACGGAGCCCCACCGATATGCACAATTCATGTGCACCGGTGAAAACTCAGTTGCCCGGTACTGCTTGCCTATGAAAGGTTTTTCATTTTGCTTGGCACTTGGTCCTTTCGAAGTTTGGTTTTAAGACCCATGAAGAGAAGCCAGCAGGTATCCCGGGGCCTCTGCTCTGTGGCCCAGGCAGCCTCCTCCTGACACTCGAGGTCACAGAGCGTCTGGCGGTGTCCGGGTGCCCAGTAACAGCTCTGCGCTCAGGCTGCTGGGAATGCAAACCCTCCACCCTCACGAATGCTCACAGGATCCAGCCAACAGCACGCCTCAAAATCCAGGCGGGCCGCTCCCAGAGTCCTAGTATGTTTGGAGCAACTTTTACCTCTTATGTGGTTGTTTGTTTGTTTGAAACAGGGTTTCACTATGCAATCCAGGCTGCCCTGAAACTCACAGTGATCCTCCTGCCTCAGCTTCCTGAAGGCTGGGATGACAGCCGTGTGCCTCTGAGGCCACAGCTCCCTCAAGATTTGAAATAGTCCTCACTTTGTACTCCAAGGGAAAAGGACAGCTGTCTTTGCTTGCTTGTTTTCCTTCTTTCTTTCCTCCCTTCTTTGTTTTGTTGCTTTGTTTTGTTTTCAACTGCAGGATATTACTAAAGTCACACGTCAAAGGACAGAGTTGCTTAGATCCTTAATAATGATGACACAGAATTACATCCTCATAGGGAATGCTGTTTTGAGAATGAGTTAATTTGGAGATGTTCTTGTAAGATTCGTTGAGAACTTGTCCACAGACCACGGGTCATAGTCAGCTGACCGTGCTGCCCCTACCTCATCTGCTCCTGCTCAGCCTCTGGCCAGCAGCTCCCAGAGGCTCAAACACGATCGTCCAGTGTGACGGAGCGGGAGCAAGGGGACAGCTTCAGGATCAGCTAGTGGATAAACGGGTTTGTGACCCCCCTTTCCCTGTGGACCCAGAAATCCCTTCCCACAGCCCTCCAAGCCCAGCCCTCACCTGAGGCGGGCAGAAGGGAGTCTAAGGAGGCCACATTATGGACAGTGAGGCTCCGCCCACCCCGGGCTTCTCACTCAGGTCACTTCCTGTGCCCAGGCTGTTAGAACTCAGGGAAATAGTCACGTGACCAAGCCAGGGCAGAGGGAAGGCAGAATGGAGCAGAGAGCTGAGTGGGGGACAGGAGCAGGAACAGGAGCAAGCCCGGAACAAGCGGCCATGGGAAGCAGGCTGGGGTTCTCCAGGGCTGGGTGGGACCCAGTCACCTGCCCTCCTGGGGAGAGAGGGCCTGAGCAGGAAGGGCAGTCACCAGTCACCAGCCTGGAACTCCCCTCCTCTGATTTCTCACACGGATGTTGACACCCAGACGGGGATACTGTGGGCATAGATGTCCCGCGTCGGAAGGGCAGGGACCAAAGCCTGTGGGTGCCCTCCAGGCTGTGCCATGGTGCTGAGGGCAGACAGACACCAGTGTATCAGCTGGAGATGTGCACTTGGGCTGGGCAGTATAGAAGTAACCCTAGTTAAGGCTATTTACATATGCTGTTCCATGTCCAGTCTAATTCCTGTGCATTAGACTGCTTTTTAGGTAAATGTTAAAATGCAGGGTTTTGCGGGTTGTTGTTTTGTTTTTAGTACTGAGGATTGAACCCACGGCTTTCACATTGAGCTGCATCCCCAATCCCCTTTTTTATTTATTGCTTTTTGAAACAAGGCCTTACTAAGTTGCCCAAGTTGGTCTTGATCTTGTGCTCCTCCTGCATCAGCCTCCTGAGCAGCTGGGAAGACAGGCACCGAGGGCCACCACACCCCCCCTCTGAGGACCCCTGGGCCCCTTGCAGCCAGGCCAGGTGCCCCATGGATGTCCAGGCTTCGCCAGGTCACCCAAGCTTGCAGGGGGCCCAGGAGAGAGGTTGCTCAGAAGGGACAGAGAGTTCATGACATCAAGAGAAGGCCCACAAGGAGCACATCACCCCCACCTGGGTGTTCCCGTCCTATCCTTTCCACCCTAAGACTTAACATTTTGCAAAAAGAAAAGAAAACCTCAAACACATACCCGACAGCAATACATACCATTAATGGGATTATACTTTAATATGAAGACGTCTTGGGCCTGGGATTTAGCTCAGTGGTTCTGGCGCCTACCTCGCAAGCACAAGGTCCCGAGTTCGATCCCCGGTACCAAAAAAAAAAAAAAAAATGAAGACGTTTTTTCTGTCTGTCTCTGCTCCTGTTAGGGACACCACTGACCAAACCCTCAGGACAGAGTGTTCAGGGGCAGGAGCTATGCCAACAGAGGAAAGGGCGTCCGGACATGGCTGAGCTCATGCTTGCCACATGAGGGACACCGGGATCGGGCACCGTTGTGAAAGTTAAAAGGAACACCCTTCATGTCTCACAATAAACCATAGTCCTGTAACTAGAACATACTCTCACGGGGGGGTGTGTTGTGCACTTATCCCAAATGAGCCGTAGACCAGCTGAAAACTCAAGAAGCCCTTGTGAGACCATGTGGAGCAGGAATCGTGGTTACCGAAGGGTGCGAGCAGAGTGACCACAGCTCCGTAAACAGGGCCCACAGAAATCCGTCAGTAAATAAACCCAAGTACTCCAGTGTAATAAGGAGCAATTTTTTGCTATTGTTCTGTTTTAGAGAAGACGTATAATGAGCCAATTTAACACTTGTAACTAACACCGTGGGAAGCTGGGGCTGCTCAGGACAGCGGGCCACTCCTTGTGTTCTGGTCAGGACATCTCAGTACCTGGGTAAGCTTCAGTCCTCTGCCCTCGACATTTAGTCACCCCAGTGTCACTGGCTGCTTCAGAAGCCGGGATCTTACAGACCCACGAGTCTGAATTCCACCTCCCAACACGTGTAATACAGCCTCGGGTGCACACGATACACCATCACTTTGAACAAACTCTCAGGGTCAAAGCGGAATCATGAGCAAGAATGGATGTGATGCACCTAACTCTTCTCTAACCCGTGAGCTTTCAATTCTAGTTGGCGGTTAATAAAGATGGTCAACAAAGGCACAGTCATCGGGATGACCCAGCAGGGAAGCAAGTGGATGCCCGAGAGATGGTGGACCTGCTCTTCAGATGCCAAGGTCCTTGATATCACAAATGGTATTATCGAGCCCCTTCCAGCTTAGGACTCTTGAGAATATAAGTCACAGGAGCCACTCTGGCCAAGCTTAAGCAATAAAGAGAAACAGCACTGTGAGGATTCAATAACAGGTCTGAGAAGTCAAGAAAAGGTGGGTGTAGGAAAGGGATGAGCACCCCAAAACAGAGAGGCTGCCTGCTCTCCACACCTCTCCTTTCAGAATATCTCCTTCCTCTTCTCTGTCCCCATGCCAGGAGGACCAACACCCCTCAGATGGACACAGCATGCTTCCAGCTCCCCAGAGAAAAGCTGACCCCCTCTTGCTAATCCCAAGTTCCTGGCTCTGTGACTGTAGACCGCCCAGCTGGCCCAGCCCGCTTTCCCTGGCCCCGGACAGCGAGCAGAGGCAGAGGTGGAGATGGAGGAGCAGGGTCACAGGTCCAAACAGCTCCTGTGCTCAAAGTGCTGGGAAGAGACAGCCCCGACGCCGGGTGTGAGCTGTGCCGTGGGCCCAGCAGAAAGCAGAGGGCTCTGAAGTGTGAACTTACCCCTCACTGCTAACATGGCCACCCTGCCTGGAGCACCAGAGCTCAGGAAGTTGCTTACCTGCCCTGCCTTCCCTGGACAGCCTGGCCTGCACCTGCTGGTGGCAGCCACTGGGACCACTGACCCCTCCAAGTCAGCGCTTTTGAGTGCTGGCCAAGTCCAGGACTTTGTGGATGCAACAGAAAGGTGTGTTGAAAATAACTAAAAGCACACAGTGATTTTAAAACAGTGCATAAAAGCAAAAAAGGCAAAAAGTGAAGGGGGCTCTTAGAGACCCCAAAGCTGGCCCAAACAGATGCACAACCTAGGTCGAAGCTGGGGGCTGTGACACAAACGCAGCCCTCGGACAGCGGCCCGGGGCCAGACCCACCAGACGGCCACCGCGCAGTCTGAAGTCAGAACGGCAGCATGCCAATAGCCGCCCGACCCACAGTCCTGTGGGTGCCGTCTGACGGTGGCTCAGCTGCCTTGCGCTCGGAGCCACAGGAAGCCCTCAGCCATCAGGAAGCCCCTCCTGCTGTCCTCCAGACGCCCCAGCGCTGGGTCTCCTCCACCCTTTCCTGGCGTCCTTTCCTGGGAGCACACGAAGGGAACTTCCTCCCGAGACGTGGCCAAGGAGCCGGGGCTTGTGTCAGTACTCTTGGGAAACTATGGCTTACCAATTCTTTGTTATCAGAGAGCTACAGTCTCGTCTGTCTGTCTCTCTCTCCCTCTCCCTCTCTCTCTCCCTCTCTCTCTCCCTCTCCCTCTGTCTCTCTCTGTCTCTCTCTCCCTCTCTGTCTCTCTCTCCCTGTCTCTCTCTCTCTCTCCCTCTCTCTCTCTCTGTCTCTCTCTCTCTGCCCCTCTCTCTCTGTCTCCCTCTCTCCCTCTCTGCCTCTCTCTCCCTGTCTCCGCCTTTCTGCCTCCCTTCTCTCTTCACCAGGAACATGGCCAGATTTCTAGCTGGTTGCTTCAATCACTGTTCGAAGGTCCACTGTCAGCAAAGCTGTCTCACCACACTCCCTGTAGTGAGCAGACCATCAGGTTGGTGAGACAAGGGTCCTGCCTTTGAGCAGGCCTGGGGACGCCCGGGACCTGCCTGTGTCTTTCCACCACACACCCAAGGCACCGCAGCAGCTGATGGGTGACCTGGAGCCACCACAGGCGCATGCCTGAGTGATCTACACCGAGTGTTTTCCCACGGAACATCCTAATTCTCCCAGCTGGGAGGACACGCTGGCAATAGGGACTCAGGGAAAGGGCACGTGCCAGAAGGTGATAGCGTTCGGACCCTCAGTGGCCAGAATACAGGGTGCTGGATCCCATCTCTGCCCTTCTGAGTCCCCATCTTTCAGTCTGCTTGGATGTGGCCCACACACCCGCCCTCCCTGTACCAAACCCAGTTAGGGCAGAAGGAGATTAAATAGGGCCCCTCCTCTGGAAGGTACACACAGCTTCAGGAGGCCTCAAGGTCTTCAGAAAGGGAGTTTTGCATTCAAACTGCCCGGTGGCGGTGTCAGAATCTGGGGTCCCAACAGTCACCTGCAGCATTCGGCCTCATTTTCTGCTGGGAACAGCTGTGAGGCACTCCTGATTCAATCACCACCCCTCCCACCCCACCCGGAAGTCACTGGTATGTCAAGTATGCCCAGCCAGGTCACCGTCACAGACACCATACTTGGCATCTGTCTGCCTGTGTTACGTAGGGCTTGTTAGAAAGGTGACGTGACAGGGTCACTGGCAACAGCCTTGAAGTTCCTTGGTAGGCCTGTCCACAGTCCTTCCACAGGCCCAATGCCCACTGTGGGAGAGGGCAGATGGGGACGCTGAAGGGCAGAGTAAAATGGAATCTGCATCCCTTTCCTTTCCAGAGTAAGAACACCTAAAACACGCAAAGCAAACTGGGACCTAATTTGATGCAGAGCATGACTCAACCAAAAGGCCCTCCAGGGACAGAGGCAACTTCACACTTCCTTCTGATGGCTTTATTAACTCCTCCTTCTGCCAGTAAATGCGAGGCTCCATTTGAGGACACTGGGCTCTTGTGGCCTTGGGGCACTTTGGGAGCCCCTTGCAGACTTCTGTGTGGAATCCACAACCAGCTCCAGCCCAGGATCGGTGCTGCCTCCGAGAGGGGTCAAATCCTGAGACCACGCTGCAGCCAGATCTCAGTTCACAGATGCCCTGTGCACCTTTCGTGTTGTCCTTCTCTGAGATCATGGAAATGGAGAGAGGGAAGTGAAGTCCAGAAGGTAAATCCAGACCTGTAAGGGACTGGCCTAACGCAATCACATGCAGTGCCCGGACACAGCGGCCCTAAGTCCATGTTTGTTGAGTGAATAGATCAGACTCTCAGTCACTCATCAGGAGGTTGGCTTAGCTTTGTTAACACCCACTGGAGAGGAATCCTGGAGAGAAAGATGAGATCTGGTGTAGAAATCACACATTCCAAGGGGCTGGGGATTTAGCACAGTGGTTTCACTGCCTGCTGCGCAAGCACAAGGACCCGAGTTCAATCCCCGGTACCAAAAAAAAAGAAAGCTGTGTCCTTCCAAAAAAAAAAAGAAATCACACATTCCAAAGAAGGGAAAGTCTTTCACGCCTGAACACTATTCCACGGCAACAAGGGAAGGCTGTTCTCTTGGATTCAACATGTTCGTCTAAGTGGACTGCTAACTCTAAAGCGCGAACACAGACAAAAGTGCCAGGTTACGTCCATCATTCCCACCGCAGAGATGACCTACAGTCCTTGCCCTTGGTGATGTGGTAGTTTTCTTCTCCCACGAAGCAGGCAAGAGTCAACATCCACCCGCCAGGCCCTGGCTTACCCTCTGCTCTGCCCATGGGGCTCAGGCAGCGCCGAGTGTGCCCCAGGGTGCTCGTGCTGGTAGTGTAGGTGCTGTGATGATGCCAAGATGCTGAACCACAGGGCTGGTGGAAGGTCGTAGGGCCAAGAAGCCCCCAATGGTACATCAACACCCTCCTGTGAGGGGACCACGTCTCCAGCAACTGTGTTAGTCCCAAGAGAGCAGGATGCCATCAAACAGCAAATTTGGCCGGGGCCTGGCCTCCTGCCCCAACTCGCCCTGTGACATCTCTCACATGCACATGCATGTCCACCATGAGCCTCTCCCATTGCTCTTGGGCCTCCAAAACTTATCCAGCCACAGGTGTTTTGATACAATAGCACAAAACAGACTTAAACAATAGCACTCCAAACCATCAGGCTAGCCAAAGAGGACCTGAAAATGCTGGTAGATTGCAGAATGAATGAAGCACAGCCACCACACTCTGAGTCCAAATACTAAAGCAGCAGCTAGCAGGAGCCAGGAGGATGACCTGACTGTGAACCTCTCCACGTAGTACCATCAGCAAATAGCCCTCCCTTCCCTTCTACCAACCACATAGCTCTATCAAGGCCACTGGGCTTCCCTGGAAATGGCCCTACAGTGTTCACAGCGGTCACTGTTCTGCAGGTCACTGTCACTCAGAGGACGGCCAGTCCTTCTCAAAGGACACAATCTCCTCACAAACCGGCCTGATTCTGCTCTTCCTCACCAGCTGATGATGCCCTCAATGCCTCCAGTGTATTTCTGTTATGGCTTATAAGCATCTAGATGCCCCTCCAAAGCCTCATGTGGTATAATAGATAAGGGCCTTTTGGAGGTGACTAGATCTAAAGTGTGTGATGCTGGAATTGATTCACTGTGCAATGCTAGGGTTAAGCGTGCCCCTCCTGGGGGTGAGTGCTGCCCACTCTAAGGAGTGTAGCCTGGATAGAATATAAGGGGCAGAAAGAGGACTGCTATTGTCACTTGCTGCTTGCTGCTTCATATGCTTCCTGCCTCCCCTGCCATGGACTGTTTCTCCTCAGATGTCCCTCTGCCATGTCACCCTGCCTTGGATCCAGCCAACTGTGAACTGAAACCTCTACAAACTATGAGCCAAATAAACCTTTCCTATTTTAACTTCGTGTGTTGCATATTTTGTCTCAACAAGGAGAAAAGTAACTAAGACAATTTCACATGGTGGACGAGAGCTTGATAATTAGAATTTGGTTCATTCCAAAGGAATTTTACCTTCTTTACATCACGTTGACATCTGAGGGTGACCCAAGAAAGAGGCAATACCAGCTATGTCCTCTTTCCAGAGAGCCTTCTTCACCATCGTGGCACATGGTTAATGGAGGTTCAGACACATTTCATACTTCTTTCTTATGCTCATCCCTCCTCACCACACAAACAGATTCTAAATAGTATGCCATTTTGTCATGTTGGAGAAGGTGTGCTCTCCTTGTCTTATATTAATATTAAAAGAATGATACCCCCGAGTCTAATTCACCATTCATTACGCCAGTGTTACCTCTCTGAGAGAATTTCTAAAAGAACTTCAGTGGGCTGCTATGGCTTGTCTCCAAGGTACCAGCAACAAGTGACTAGGAAGCCTTCACGTCATACTTGAAGGCCCTAGAGTCGACTATTCTCTGACTATACTTCTTCTTGAGGAATTAAGTTTCAACATGTATCACTAGCTTTGTGAAGGAAGCTTCCTGTAATTATGTTCAAATATATCTCATACTCCTTTGAACAACATTGCTATACATAAGCAGTTCTCAGTGTGGTCCAAGGAAACCGAGGGTCCATGAGACCTGTTGAGGGAGTTCATTAGCTGCAAATTATTTTCACAGTGACACCAAGACATTATTTGCTTTTTCATTATATTGACATTTGCACAATTGTGTGAAATCAATGATAGGCAAGCAGCTGGTGCTTTAGCTTAGATCAGGCAGGGGCACCAGATGGTGTGGGTAGTTACTGTTTCCTTCACTGCATGTATTCCCGGTTAAGGAAAGGCCACCCATTTCACCTAGGAATGTTCTTGGTGAACCATTTAGAACATGAGTTCTAACTTTGAGTACCTATCTCTACCTTCTGTGTGACAAAGTGGGAAGCAAGCATGAAACAGCTGCACACCAACGTGTCCCGGCTGCTTTGAGAAAAGCTCTTGGGGCTTGTGTGAGTTGCTAGCTGAACTAACCAACTCATTTCATGCGTTTTTACCTGAAAGAATTATTAACAGATAAACTATGGTAATTCAGTCTTTGGTACTTTGTTAGACATTTTCTCAAAAATGAAAATAACTTGTTACTAAAGGAATGCAATGCAGTGTCTGCTGCCAATGATGAAAATTTGAGATTTCAAGTGAAATTGAGAATTTTATAAAAAAATTTATCTTGAAATGAGTTTCATACCATGACACTTAGCTGGAAAATTTTCTAATAATTGAGGACCTTTCTGATGAGGATGGTGGTGATGTTAACAAATACAATTTCCAAATATTATGCAGTGAAACATAGCAACATTTAGAAGCTTGCTTCACTCAGGAGGTAAAAGTCTGACACATGTTTTCTGGCCCCTGGCATCACACCATTGTTTGGTTTTGTGTCATGACAAAAGAGTCTGTAGATATAATTAAGTCTTCTAATCAGTTGATTTTAAAATACAGAGAGTACACTGGATTATCAGAGTAGGTCCAGTTGCAAAAGTCCTTGACAAAAGAGAGGAAGTGAGGGCCAAGGATTTAGCTCAGTGGTTTTGCCACCTGCTGCACAAGCGCAAGGACTCAAGTTCGATCCCTGATACCAAAAAAAAAAAAAAAGAGAGGAAGTGAGAGAAGGTTGGAGAGGGCTGAGCCTGACTCTGATATGACCTGCCTCAGCCAGCCTAGAGACAGAGGACCATGGGGAAGTGAGGGAGGAGAGGGAGTCTGTCAACACCCTGAAGGGCTGTGAAGTAGCCTCCTCCCCAGAGCTCCCTCCGCGGTGCATCCTGCCTGGCACATTGATTTCAGCCTGTGAGACCAACCCAGAGAACCCAGCTGTGCCAGGCTGTATGTGGATATCAGACCCACGAGAGTGGGGAGAAGCTGATGTTGCTATAAGCCATTAAAACTGTGGAAATTCCTTGCAGCAACAATAGAAAACTCACACATGCAGAGAATCGATATTTTATAAATGGTCAACGTAAACTATCGCAAAACCATGCATGAACAAAGGATCTACTCAAAGGGCATGCTGTTCCAAGCTACGAATTTTCATGTCACCAAGTCTGAGTGTTTCATCACAGTTTCAGAAGCCACTGTGCAGCTCAACTTTGAGAAACTACCTCTCAACACTATCAAAGGAGAGCCTTCGTGTTTTCCTGAAAGGGTTATTTAGAGTCTTCTTCCTTTCTCAGCCACATTTATCTTTTTTTTTTTTTACTCTTTTACTTTAATTTTTATTTTTTGTATATCCTTTCATTGGTACATTTTAGGTGTACAATATACTGACATTCATCATTGGAAATTTGCACCTTTACATAATCTCTCTTGGTTCTTATTTTTCCCCCTTCCCCTGCCCTCCCTTCAACCCCTCCCTCCTCCCTATTTACAGACTTTGTTTCCATTTTTTCATTTTCTCATATTAATTCCATTCCCTTCTTTCCTTTCCCTACCCCTCCCACTTCCTTCCCCTTTGCCCCTTTTCTTCCTATTTCACATTATCTATTATACCTTTTAGTCCTTATTTACACTTTCAGTTTTACATTTATCTTTAATAATACATTTCTCCTCAAAATCCACTTGTCTACCTTAACAAGGATGGATCCGTTTTCCTTTGATTAATTTTTTTTTTTTTTTTGGTACCGGGGATCGAACTCAGGACCTTGCACTTGTGAGGCAGGCGCTGGAACCACCGAGCTAAATCCCCGGCCCTATCCTTTGGTTAATATTTGTATCCTTGCCCACACTTTTATTGTTTTTTTCTTAAATTCTTTTATTGGTACATTTTAGGTATACAATACATTTACATTTATCATTGGGTTCTTGTACCTGTACATGATGTATCTTGGTTCTTATTTTTTCCCCATTACCTGTGTGCCCTTCATCCCTCCACCTTCCCCATTTACATAGACTTCGTTTCCATTTTTTTCTTTTCTCATAATTTTTCCTTTCCATTCTTTCCTTTCTCGATCTCCTCCCACCACCCCTACACCTGTGGACCTTTTCCTATTTCCAAGTATAAATTATTAGTTATTAAACCTTTTCATCCTTATTTACACTCTCAGTTTCTCACACCAGAGAAACTATTCAGCATTTACACATTTGTGTCCTATTTATTTCACTTAAGAGTATGGCCTCAATATGCATCCATTTAGCTATAAATGACTGTAGTTTCTCTTTCTTTATGGCTGGGTAGTACTCCATTTTATAAAAAACCCACATCTTCTTTATCCAGTTTCCATTTGATGGGCACTTGGGCTATTTCCAAGCTTTAGCTATTACAAACTGCCACTATAAACACGGGTGCACATATATCTCTGTGGTATGATTCTTTTAATTCTTTTGGGAAAATACTCAGCAGGGGAATAGCTGGGTCAAATGGGACCTCTAGCCCTAGTTCTTTGAGGTTGCTCCATACTGATTTCCACAGTGGTTGCACCAGTCTGCACTCCTACCACCAATGGAGAAGGGTTCCTTTCTCTCCACACCCCCGCCAGCATTTGTTATTGGTTGATTTCTTGATAGCAGCCACTCTTTCTGGGATGAGGTGGAATCTCAGTGTTGTTTTCATCTGCATCTCTCAAATGACCTGTGATGCTGAACATTTTTCATATGTTTATTTGCTATTTCTACTTCTTTGTCTGAGAAATGTCTGTTCATTTCAGATGCTCATTTTTGAATTGGGTCTTTGAATTTGGAGGGGGTCTGATTTTTTTTAAGTTCTTTATATATTCTAGATAGTAGCCCTTTGTCTGAGTTACAGCTGCTAAAATTTTTTTCCCGCATTGTTGGTTGTCTCTTAGCTCTGTTGGTGGTTTATCTTGCAGTGCAGAAGCTTTTTAATAAGATGAAATCCCAGTTGTTGATTCTTTCTGCTAGTTCCCACGCTATTGAGGTTTTGTTCATAAAGTCTTTTCCTATGCCAATATCTTCAAGAGATCTACCTAACTTATCTTCCAGCAAGTTTAGTGTTTCTGTCTTAATATTTAGATATTTAATCCACTTCTATCTTAGTTTAGTGCATGGTGATAGATATGGGTCTAGTTTTAATCTCTGGCAGGTTGAAATCTAGTTTTTCCAACACCATTTATTAAATAGGCTATCTTTTCTCCAATGAGGGTGCTTGGCTCCTTTGTCAAAGATGAGGTGGTTGAGTATGTCTGAAGTTGTTTCTGCATCTTCTATTCCACTGACCTCTGGTCTGTTTCTTTGCCAGTACCATGCTGTTTTTATCACAGTGGCTTTGTAGTATAGTTTCAAGTTGGGTATTGTGATACTCCCAGCCATGTCTCTGTTGCCCAGAATTGCTTTTGCTATTCTAGGTCTCTTCTGTTTCCAAATGAATTTTTGGATTATTTTCTCTAGTTCTGCGAAGTATACTGTTGGAATTTCAATCGGTATTGCATTAAATCTATATAGTAGTTTTGGAAGTATGGCCATTTTCACTATGTTTGTTCTTCCTACTGAGGAACAAGGGATGTCTCCATTTTCTTGTATCCGTCTCGATCTCCTTTTTCAGGGTGCTATAGTTTTCAGTGTAGACGTCTTGTGCTTCATTTGTTAGATTGATTTCTAGATATTTCACTTTTTTGGATGCTATTGTAAAAAGGAATTGTTTCCCTAATTTCTCTCTCAGTGAGTCTGTTATTTGCATATAAGAAGGCTATTGTTTTTTGAATGTTGACCTTATATCCAGCTACTCTACTGAATCTGTCAAATAAGTCTAGAAGTCTTTTGGTAGATTTTTTTGGGTCTTCTATGTAAAGTATCATATCATCAGCAAATAATGACAGTTTCACTTCTTCCTTTCCTATCTTTATTCCTTTTATGTCTTTCTCTTTTCTAATTGCTGTGGCTAATGTTTTCAGAACTATATTGAACAGGGGTGGTGATAGTGGGCATCCTTGTCTTGTTCCTGATTTTAGAGTGAAGGTTTTCAGGTTTTGACCATTTAGTATGATGTTGGGTGTTGGTTTTTCATAGGTAGCCTTAATCAGGTTAAGATAAAGACCTTCTATTCCAATTTTCTGTAGGATTTTTATCATGAATGGGTGTTGGATTTTGTCAAATGCCTTTTCTGCATCTATTGAGATGATCATATGGTTTTTGTCCTTGACTCTGTTAATATAGTATATTACATTTATTGATTTATGAATGTTGAACCATCCTTGCATCTCTGGGATAAATCCAACTTGGTCAGGGTGTATGATCTTCTTGATGACCCTCTGTATTCTGTTTGCCAGTATCTTGTTGAGGATTTTTGCATCTATGTTCATTAGAGAGATTGGCCTGTAGTTCTCTTTTTGGGTTGGGTCTTTCCCTGGTTTTGGAATCAAAGTAGCACTTGCTTCCAGGTATGAATCTGGAAGCCTTGCTTCCCTTTGAATTTCCTTGATGAGTTTAAAGAGTAATGGCGATAAGTTCTTCTTTAAATGTCTTGTAGAATTCAGCAGTGAAGCCATCAGGACCTGGGCTTTTTTTGTTGGTAAATATTTTATTACATTTTCAATTTCACTCGTTGTAATTGGAGTGTTTAGAATTTCTATATGTTCTTCATTTAACTTTGGCAATTCATATGTATCTAGGAATCTGTCCATTTCTTCTGTGTTTTCTATTTTATTAGAGTACAGGTACTCAAAGTAGGTATTGATCCTCTGGATTTCTGCTGGGTCTGTTGTGACTTCACCTTTTTCATTCTTAATTGCATGGATTTGTGCCCTTTTTTTCCTTTTTTGATAAGGTTGGCTAAAGGTTTATCAATTTTATTTATTCTTTAAAAAAACCAACTCTTTGATTCATTGATTTTTTGTATCATTCTCTTAGTCTCCATTGCATTGATTTCTGCTCTGATTTTTATAATTTCCTTTCTTATGCGAGCTTTGGGTTTGTTATTCTCTTCTTTTTCTAGGAGCTTGAGGCTTTGTTTTAAGTTATTTGTCTGAGTTCTCTCTGTTTTCCTAATATGGGCATTCACTGCAATGAATTTCCTGTGTAGAGCTGCTTTCATTGTGTCCCATAGATTCCTGCATGTTGTACTGGTACTATCATTTACTTGTAGAAACGGTCTAATTTCTTCTTTAATTTCCTCTGTGACCCATTGGTTGTTCAGGAGGGTGTTATTCAATTTCCATATGTTTGTGGGAGTTTTGCAGTTTCTCATGTTATTGATCTCCAATTTTATTGCACTATGGTCTGATAATATACAGGGGGTAATTTCAACTCTTTTACACTGACTTAGACATGTCCTATGAGCTAGTATGTGATCTATTTTGAAGAATGACCCATGTGCAGCTGAAAAGAAGTGTATTCTGATTTTGTGGGGTGGAACACTCTGTAAATATCTATTAAGTCCATTTGTTCAATAGCTTGGTTCAGTTCTAGAATTTCGTTGTTAATTTTTTGTTTAGATGATCTGTCTATTTGTGATAGTGGGGTACTGAGGTCCCCCACTACAATTGTATTAGTGCTTATTCGGTTTTTCATATCCATTAATATTTGTTTTGTATAGTTGGGGGCATTCTTATTTGATGCATATATATTTAGGATTGTCATCTCTTCCTCTTGAATTGTTCCCTTCACAAGAATGTAGTGACCATCTTTGTCTCTCTTAATTGGTTTTGGTTCGAAATCTACTTTGTCTGCAAATAATATTGCTACCCCTGCTTTTTCCCAGGTTCCTGTCATGTGGACAGCCATTTTCCATCCTTTTCTTTCAGTCTATGAATTTCTTTTTGAGTTAGGTGTGTTTCTTGTATAAAGCATATTGCTGGATTTTGCTTCTTAGTCCATTCTGTCAGTCTACTTCTTTTGATTGGTGAATTGAGGCCATTAACATTGATAGTTATAATTGATAGATATTGACTCATCCCTGTCATGATGTTTTACTGTTGTTGGCTCTTATTTCTTTTTCCCCCTTTCCCTTTAGTTTCTTACCTTGTCTGGTGGCTTCCCTCTGTTGAGCCTCATGGAGTTGTGACCTTCATTGCCTTTTTCTAGGATATTGCTTAGAATTGTTTGGAGTGCTGGTTTGGTGTTCATGAAATTTCTCAGGTGTTCTTTGTCATGGAAATATCTAATTTCCCCATCGATTTTGAAAGATAATTTTGCAGGATACCACAGTCTAGGTTGGAAGTTATTTTCTTTTAGGGCTCAAAATACTTGACTCCAGGCTCTCCTTGAGTTGAGGGTTTGTGTTGAGAAGTCTGCCATGATTCTGATGGACTTTCTTTTATAGGTGATTTGTTTCTTTTCTCTAACTGCCTGTAGGATTTTGTTCTTCTGTTGGGTTTCTGGGATCTTGACTATTATATGTCTAGGTGTAGTTTTTTTTTTAATCGTGGCTAGGTGGAGTTCTATATGCCTCATTTATCTGTATGTCCAATTCTCAACCTCTGTCTGGGAAGTTTTCTACTATTACTTCTGTGAACAGTTTTTTTATGTCAGTTGTACTTTCTCCTGGTTTTTTTGTGGACTCCTATCAGTCTTATGTTATTCTTCTTTGCGTCATCTAGCAGCTTCTGAATTGATTTCTCATGGTCCCTTACTATTTTTAAGAAATATCTGTTTTCATGGTCCTTCACTGCAATCCTGTCTTCTATATCTGATATTCTATCTTCAGATTCTCTTAATCTGCTCTGCATGCTTTCAGTGGAGTTTTTAATCTCCTGAATATCTGTTTGAATCTGTTTCATGGATTCCATTTCTTTCTTATGTTGGGCAATCATGGTTTCCATTTCCTTCCTATGCAGGGCATTCATGGCTTCCAGCGTGATTCTAAGCTCATCTATTTTTTTTATCAGTTTCTGTTCTGGAGCCTCTGATCATGTCTTTCACACTGCTCACCATGTCTGTAGTTATCTTGGAGATTATTTCTGCTTTGAATTTTTCCAGAGCCTCATTCATCTGTTTTGTTACTTCCTGTGCTATCAGTTCAGGGTATCCAGGTGGTTGTTTATCAGACTTTTCCACCTCATTTCCCCCAGAATTTGCCTTTTGAGGGGTGGAAGTGTGTGTTTGTGACTTGCTTAAATGTCTTCTCATTTTTGTTTTTGGTACTGTCCTCAGTTGATATTTTGAAGTTGCTTATTGTAAGTATCTTTGTGGATGTATTTAGAACCCTTATGGAATGATTGCTTCTCAGAGATGTCTTCCAGATATAGCTGGTCTTTAGGTTTTGAGTCTCTAATGGCTCTGAGGCTATCTCATTTTCATTATACCAGGAAGGACAACTGATTAGTTCAATCACAACACCTTAGCCCAAGTGATACAATCAGCAACACCATAGCATCAAATACATCATTAGAGAATGACAATTTGTGGTAGTTATTAATCTATCACCTTTAAAAATGAAGGGCCTCCTTCAGGGTATGTCTCTGCTGTCACAATAGACAATATGGGCAGCAGTGTGCAGTTATAAGTCAATGAGTCTCAGTAAGCTAGTCCCAGACCCATGAGATTCAGGCAGATTTCTGGCTGCAAGTCCCAACTTGAGCTCCCTGTCTACCTGCAGAATTGCACTCTGCAAGGTTCTATTGCAGGTTTCAGCTGCCTTTCCCCTGAAGAAAGTCTAGGTTCCAATGGGAGCTGATGATCCCTCCAACTTACCAAGCATGGTGGTCTGGTGTGCCTTTATTGCAGAGATTCTCTTCACTTTTCCAGTGGGCTTGTTTTCATCATGGAGCCTGAGAGAGGCCCTCTCTGTGTTGTTCACTTCTGCAGCTCAGGACAATGGCTTTTATGTCCCCCTGTGCCTCTGCAGTGTGGAACCAAGTAGCTGCACAGCCAGGCCAGAGGCAGGGGGCAGGGGGCCTGTTGTAGGAGGTGCCTGCTTGGCCAAGCTGGGGCTGGTAGGTGTGCCCGGGGGAGGTCCTCCTCACCCTGTCTTGGTCCCAAACCTGTCCTGGTCACAAGCTGGTGGAGCAAGCTGGAGGAAGCAGGTCCCAGTCAGGCTGCAACCACTCAGCCCGACTCAGCCCTCGCCCATGCTTTTCTTTTCAAGCTGTCTTATTTTTTACTTAAGGTGTCTCTTATAAGCAATGTGCAGGCAGTTTCCTTCCTACCCTTCTCCTTCCTTCCTTCTTTCCTTCCTTTCCTCTCCCCCTTTCACTCCCTTTCTTTCTCTCTCTCATATTCAAACTGTCAAATTTAAGATATTTAGACCATTTACATTTTGTCCAATTGTAATATTAATATATTTGGCTTTGAATACACTATTATGTATTTTCTATATAACCAATGTGTTCCATTTTTCTTATACTTCATTCCATGTTCTCTTTTTGCATCAATCAGACATTTAAAAATTATACTATTTTTCTCCTCTATTCACATATTACTTTTGCATTTTTACTTAAAATTATTATATGAATGCTTGACTTATCAAAATTCAGTATAAATCAGTACTTTTACTTTGTCCAATATATCAAGACTGAGAAAAATTTTAACTTTATACTCCTCCAAATGGACATGATGTTTTTGTATGATATATGTGTATATTTAAGTTCATATATTATTTATTTTGTATTAATTTTGACATGTATTTTCACGTTGTGTAGAATTTTATGCTGATAGTTATTTCTATAAGTTTTTAAAAGATATTTAATTGTCCACTGGTTTTCATTATTTCCATTAAAAAATCAGCTCTTAGCCTTTGGCTAATTTTTTTAAGGCAACTGTCTCCTCTCCTTCTCTGGTAGCTGTTAAGTTTTTCTTTTTATCTGTGCCTAACTATGACATGCTAAGATTTGACTTTTTTGAGTTATCTTTTTGACTCGTAGGTTTTAAAGCTATAGCTTTAACTATAGTTTGAGATCTTATTTAAGTTTTAGAAAAATATCCAGGCACATACTGCTTCCATCTCTCCATTTCTCTCCTCCTTGAATTCTAGTTACACATATATTGGATCTTTCACTACTTTCCTTTCTTTCTGATCAACATCTTACACTTTATAATACACTCACATTTATACACAAATTGCATGTTTGTTTACAAATACAAAAGGCAAAGAATCACAAAGAACCTAAGCAACGGCTTCATGGACTACATTCAACAGAGTTAATACTGGCATCCCTGCTCCTCGTTTTTTACAGTCTGGGAGGAAATGCCAACCGCCACTCACACTGGCCTAATCCTTTAGAAGTTGTGCAGCTCGGCACACGTCTGGGTTTCCACGGAGCTGAACTGAGACTCCATGGTGTCCAGGCCAAATCCAGCAGCGGGAAGTCGTCCATGGCTGCCTTCGTTTCGTTGCTGTTCAGCGGCACCTTGCTCTCCGGACCAGGGACACTTCGGGCAGTGTCGAATGAGTGGGTACTCATAGAAAAGCTTCAGTGTTTCAGGGAGCTGCCGAGGGGCAGGTGAGGGCTACTGTCTGAAAAGGTTTAAGTCTGTCTGGGTCTGCGTGTCAAACATCTGGAGCCCTAGGAAGCGAGCCCCACCCCTGCACCCCTAAGGTGGAGCAGACGGATCTGCGAGAATGAAGTCCCTCTGGGTCTCTCTGTCCAGCGACTCCAGGACCGGCTCCGTGGCCATGGAGCCGAGGCCACTCTCTTCAGTTTGAGTCTGGATGTTGGAGGTGGAGAAGAACTCTTCAATATCAAAATCGATGCTGGGGTTCTGGATGGGGCCAGAGGGGAGCTGGGTGTCAGCCCCAGGATTGGCATCAGACACAAGACCGCAGTTGTCCAACGCCTGACCAGGCAGAGTGCTTGACAAGATGTTTGCTAAGTCGCTTAGCAGATCTATGGTGTAAGTCTGGTTATCTGTCATGTTCTGTGAGAAGCATACCATTCTGCACACTGAAGTTTAAGTTGGGTGCAGATTTCTCAATATCTTCACTTAAAGGCTTAGGGTTGCTCTGAGGTAACAAACTGTGAGTGACGGTCTCTGCTACTAGACTACTGTTTATAATATTATCCGTGGGGACGCTGTCTGAGTGGACGCTCTCAAAAATGTCCCCGCACATCCTGGCTTGGTCCACCTGCATCCGGGTGTCTGGGGGCCCCCGGCAGCCCACAGGTCTGGGTCTCCCTGGAGACCCCACCTGGCTGGAGACAGGCGTTGATGAAAGCATCCGTCTGAGCAGAGATGGACGACACTGCTTTAGAGGTGGGCAGCAGCGTCCGAGTGGGAACACTACTGGGAAGGGGCACTCAGGGATCAAGGGACAGGTCGGTTTGAGAGCAAGACGACACGCAGGAGTCAGGGCCAGGCCACGGGGCAGAGAGGACCAAGTGTGGCGAGGCACGGGTCAGACCCATCTGCATGCTGATGGACGAAGTGCCGTTCCTTTGACAACGGCATTAGAAGGACTCTTCCCCAAGTTCACCTGAACAGCCGTACTCACTGGCTCAACGCCGGGTTTATAACTTGTGAGAGAGAGAGGCAGGCTCTCCCTCAGGAAGCATGCCTCGGAATCCAGGCCGAGGATCAGAGCTTCCACGGACATGGGCACCAGGTGCTCCGCACCCGTTGCTGAGCCCTGATCTACACCCAACACCACGGACTGGGCCGCAGAGTCGGCTGTGAGCACAAAGGCCGGCACAGGCGACAGCTGCATGACGGTAGGAGCAGCTTCTGAGGGTACCGTGGAGGCGTGGTGACGCTCTGCTTCCTGGAGCCGCAGGAGTCCTCAGAGAGGGCATGAGTTTTATTTCTGAAGTCTCCAGTTCCTGGGCTTCTGGCCGAGGGTTTGGTTGGCGGCTCAAGGATTCGATGGTCTTTGTGGACAACTTCTGGTTTTGCAGGTCGTTTTCCATTTTGCTTTTCTTATTAGGTGGGTCCCTGCGCTCCACGGGGATCTCATGGCCTGTGCAGCAGAGGTGCGATTGCAGAGCCCGCCTGCTGGCTGGGGGCCGCCGCCCGTGCCCCGGAGGCCTTGCCGGGTCCTCCACGTGCTTCTTCAGGTCCCACTCGTTGCCGTACGTGTTGCCACACTTGGTGCGTTTGTGCTTCCTTTGCGTGCATCTTCATGAAGTGCTTTTTTATGAGAGAAAACTGAAAATGGTCCATCAGGGCTGCTGGGGCCCCTTTCAATTGGACAACAGAAGAATTTTGGTACGGTCTTCAAGTCTTTTCTTATTGTTGGGCGCACTGTGCCATCCCTGCAGGCGGTGGCTCTTGGCCAGGTGCATGCTGAGCTCCAGGCTGTTGGGCAGGGTCTGGCCTCAGCTGCGCACGGTGCTCAGGACGTTGGTCTGCACGACCCCCTTTCACTACTTCGTTTAAGTATTTCCTCATATTTCACTCAATCCACATGTGTTTTGGTTTTCCACACAGTATTCTAAGAATGTCATTCTAATCAATCTTCAAGTACCCTAACCCTCTCTTCAGTTTTATGTACTTCATATTTTGTTAAATTAATTCATGGAGCCCTTGATTTCAGTTACTATATTTTATTTGTACTAGAATTTCCATTTGATTCCTTCCTAAAGAAATCTGTTCTCTTGTAAACTTCTCAGGTTATCATGTCTTATTGATGAAACGGACTTTTACTTTAAAATCCAGAACCGAAAATACATCGTCTATATCCCTTACGAGTCCACTTCTACTTTTCTGTCATACTCTTGATTTCTAGTTATGCTGTTATCTTGCTTCCTCATGTAAGCACTTATTAATGGTCCACCTGGTCCCAGGTGCACACGTACAGTCTGCCCACCCCCCACCCCCCGCCCGTTGTAGAGGTCGTGTGAAGCTCTGCACAATGTTCTATCTAGCAGCGACCCGAATGCAAGGCCCACACTCAACCCCAGATTTATCACAGTCTGGTGAGTACTGAGACCCTGCAAAGGTGCATTACCGCTTCCATGTGCGTCAGTGCATTTAGGACCCAGCTTCAGTCCGAGGCTGCGACCTCTCGGGCTGCCAACTCTAACCTGGAAGTGCGCCAGGGTCCTTGTCTCCTTTGAAGGGTTTTGAACACCACCGTTGTCCCTAATCCACTTAGCCTTGCAAGAGTTTTGCTCAGCTTTTCAACTTCTCTGTGGCCTCTCCCACTAGCAGGAAAGCATCCCAAAGCTGCAAACTTACCTGAGCTTTCTTGGCATGGATTTGGTCTCCAGAATTCAAAATAACCTTGGCCATTTTCTGATTTATTCAAACCCATGTTTTTCATATTTTGTCCAGATTTACTAATTGTTTTCATTATGGGAATTGGTCCAAATTAGTAGCCTTCCATTTCTAGAAATAAAACTCTCTGTATTCATTTTTTAAGATTTTCTAATCTCCCTGATATTCTGTAGTTATTCTACAATGCATCTAAGAATCAACGTGTTTACCTTGCTGGTATTCATTGTTCTTTTTCAGCCCACATCTAGTGTCTTCTTTCAATTCCAGAATTTCCTACTCTAATCTTTTTGAATAGTAGCCATTCTCATTGTCCTTAGTTTTCCTTTCTGGAACTTCTATCCACATGTGTTAGAGCCTCTCCTGTCTTCTGTATCTTTCCACTTTTCCTCCAAATTTTCAATCTGTTCTTGCCTAGGACAACGTATATGGTTTCCTCAGAATTACCTTGCAATTTATTAATCTCTCTCTTTTTTTTCCTTAAATTCTTTTATTGGTACATTTTAGGTATACAATACATTTACATTTATCATTGGGTGCTTGTACCTGTACATGATGTATCTTGGTTCTTATTTTTTCCTCATTCCCTGTGCACCCTTCACCCCTTCCACCCTTCCCTATTTACAAAGACTTTGTTTCCATTTTTTTTCTTTTCGCATCATTTTTCCTTTCCCTTCTTTCCTTTCCCCTTCCCCTCCCACCACCTCTACCTCTTTGGACCTTTTCTTCCTATTTCAAATATTAATCTCTCTTTTGATAAATATAATCTACTGTTTAAACTGCCCATTTAATTATATTTTATTGACTATATTTTTCATTTAGAGAATTTCTATTTTTTTCTTTTCAGATGCATTTGTTGTGCTCATTGCAATCTCCTATTATTCTATTCTGGATTATTTTCTATCCTTTGTGACTTGAACACCTTGAGCATGTTAATTTGAAAGTCTCTGGGGGTTGAGGCTAATACAGGACCTATCCGACCTGTTTCCGGAGGGCTCACACACTCTCTGATTGCTGGGGTGTGTCTGCAGAGCCAGCTGGAGGTCAGCTCTGATAAGAGCCCTTTGCTGTCACTGGCTCGGGACCAGCTGTGCATCTCCATCTCATCTCTGAGTTCCTCACAGCAGAGATAACTCAAGAGTTCCATTCACACTCAAGCGTGGGTAGGCTAGGGGTTCTGAGTGGTTATGGTTGCATATGTCTGAGTGTGAGGAACGTCTTACTGATTCTGTTTCGTTTTGTTTTGTTCCTTAAATTCTTTTATTGGTACATTTTAGGTATACAACACGTTTACATTTGTCACTGGGTGCTTGCACCTGTACGTGACGTACCTGGGTTCTTATTTTTCCCCCATTGCCTGTGCGCGCTTCACCCCCTTTTGCACCCTGAAGCCAGGGCCAGAATTCTATCTGCAGCCAGGTCTTCTTGGAGGAATAGATTTCCTCCTCCCTCCTCCAGGTGCAGAGTGACTGCTCCACCTGGCCGCGTAGCCCTCTGAGCGATTCAATCCTGCTTGCTTCTTTTTTCTTGAGCTCCTTTATTTCTAACCCCTGGAGAATTCAGTGCTTACTTTCAAATTTGGCGATGTAGGTTTACAGTTTTTTATTTAAAATTGGCGACCTTGCATTTGTATGAGGGAGAAGGGGAGGGTGGGTTGTTGAAGGCTCTTTGAGATTCACTCTATCCATAAACTGGAAAGGGAGCCAGAATCTTCTTTAAGCTTCCTGTGGCAATCATGTAAGTCAGAAAGCAAATGTTGGCTCCTCTGCTGGGACGAGGCGGCCTCATCATGACTGCACAGGCCTTCATCTGAAATTTAACATCTGAACAGCTTTGGCTCCACGCTGGAAGGCTCCGCCCTGCACAAACATCCCCTCATAGGCTAGTGACCTTCTAGCTGGTGTAGTAACAACAATAAAAACAAAACAACAAACAAACAAAAACCCCCAAGAGATATATTGGCCCATTTGTCCAGCAATATGGGTATTTCCAAATAGCCCATGGTTATTAAAAATGCAAATACGAAGCTGAGTGCCATCCCATGAACCTGTAGTCCCAACTACTTGGAAGGCTGAGGCAGGAGAACCCCTTGAGTTCAAGAGTTTGGGCTCAGCCTAGGCAACACAGTAAGACCTCATCTGTTAAAAGCAAACAAACAAAAACAACTAACATGTGAGTGCATTCATGCCAATTCTGCAAAACCAGCTGCTGGTTTACGATGTGTATTTTCAACAGCACAGTAACCAGGGCTCCTACAAACACCAGCTCCCCTTTTACTCTGTGCTTGTTATAACTTTTTGGTGGCATGGTTTTAAATCACAAGAAAGTTGAAAGTACTTCCACATAGCCTTTATCCAGATTCACCAACTAGCAAACTTTTCCTACATACACTGGTATTGCTGTGTAATAATATAACATACACTGTTATTATATGTATTTGTACGTATCAATACTAGATATAACTGCATAGTTATTATGCACAATAATTTTATAATTTATATTTTAAGTTGTACTTTTATAATTTGTTGTATGTAGAAGTGTACGTATATAAAGACAGTTGTGTTATATGTTGCATATAACAGTTTCTTGGGTGTAGTTACCTAAAACAGGGCCACTTTCCTCCAAGTATCCACATGCATATTTCCTTGGAATGTTCATCAATATTCACAGTGCAATTATCAAGGTTGAAAACAGTGAGCACTGCTTCCCAGTATCTTGTCTCCCAGCACCACAAACATGAAGGAGGCGGAGAGGGGGACCCGAGGCCAGGCTGAGCGGCACGCGTGAGGCACAGAGCACACACACGCACGAGCCACCTTCTCCGCAGGACAAGAGCCAAATGGCACAGCTTTTGCGGAGTTGAAGGGGTTTCCCTTACTTGCACCTTGCTCTGGTGCCTTACTCGAGCTTTTCGGCAGGGGCTCGGGATGTTTGAGCAGCTTGCTGGAAGTCTCAGAGGTGGAAACCCCGATATGCTTGATCCCAGAGTCTTCTCTCCCCTCCACGCTAAGACACTGACGAGGACCCAGTGTCTCCCAGGACCGGGAGGGTTTGGGCTCTCCCCAGCTCTGCGATTTGCTACCTGTGCTCAAAGTGTCTATTCCCAGCCAGATCCCCTCTGATTTACTTCCCACAAGGCTGCTGGGAGGATGTGAATGAAAATGACCTTCATCGGCTGCGAGGCTAAAACCAGGTCGAACCTGTGAGCGGTTAGTTCACGCCAGAGTGCAGTGACTGAGATCAGAGGCTCACTTAGCGGGGACAGAAAGGACAGAGTGACAGGTGCACAGCAGAGGTTGAGAGCCCAGCACACGCTGAGGGCACCTGAAGGACCTGTCTCAGCGCCTACATAACTTCCAGGCCCAAACCTGCCCCGTCCGCTGCGACAGCCTGCACTTTTGCACCCTGCTCCTGTGTTTACCTACAACTGCAGATGAGTAGATGGCTCCTCACCCCGGCACACGCACAGGCACGCACAGGCACGCACACGCACACGCACAGGCACGCACACGCACACGCACAGGCACGCACACGCACAGGCACGTCCCTGGGAGGGGATCTCTCCCTCTCCAAATATGGACAAAAGCACAGGCCCCGAAGCTGGCTCGGCCTGGCAACACTCAGGGCTATTTTGGGGTGCAGTTCTGGCTGTTGGGGAGGATCAACGAGACATCTATCTGCTCAGCCCCTGCAATTAGAGACAACGCGAGCTACTGTGCACTGGACTGGAGCCGCTCCTCCGCCTCCTGGCTCCAGACCTGTGGGTAACCAGGCTGTGCTGAACACAGGCAAACCCACAGGCACCCTCTCTTCAGGGACCCTGGCCCAAGGCTCCACAGAGGCCTCAGAGAGCAGGGAGAAGGGACAAGGCTCCAGGCTGGAGGATTCTGACGTTGGTGGACCACAACGAGAAACACCCCGGCCTCTGAGCCCCTCGAGAAGGTCAGACATGATTCAAGAATGGAAGCCACATTGGCCCAGGGTGGTGTCCTGACCTTTCCAGGCCTGCGCAGCCAGGCCACGGGCTTGGAGCAGCCACGGGGAGGACAGTTTGTGTGGGACCAAGACGCCAGAAAGGGAGGAGGGTTTGGGCTTGTGGATCTTGTATTTGAACAAGAACAGCCAGAGAGAAGAGAGTGAGATAGAGCCAGAGACAGGAAGAGGGGAAGGCGGGAGGGATGGGACAGAAGGGAGACGGAAAGAGAAGGGAGAGGAGGGAGAGCAGAGCAAAGCGAAAGGAAAGGAAGGGAAGTGCAAGCACAGGACATGCGGGTGGTGGAAATTCCAGGGCACGTAATAAGGACCCTGGCCCTAAACAGTTCCGGGCCCTGCACCAGCACGGGCTCCCCCTGCCCACGAGGGTCCCCCAAGTGGGGCCCTCAAAGCACGCTGGGCCTGCAGTCCCTGCACAGCCGTTCAGTTATTTTCTGATATTTGGGGGCCGATGCTGACAGGGCCCCTTCGTGGAGGGCCCTGAGCAGAGTCCAGGCACAGGCCCAGCCCTGCCAAGCCCAGCCCTGCCAGGCCCGGGGCACCTGAGCTCTGCGGCCCTAGACGGGCCTCTCTGAAACGTGTGGGAGCAAACTCGGCTCCTGCAATTGTATCAAGGTCAGAAAATGCAATCACATCCCCTTGATTCAGGGTCTTGATTGATGCGCTTTTTCCTCAGGGGGAGAACTGTGTGATTTCCATCGAGAACTCTGAAGCTCAGATCTCAGGATCGTGACCATAGACCCAGGTGTCACCTCCCATGATGTTTCTTAAGAAGCTGGAATCTGAAATGGAACAGCACGCAACTCCCACGAAACCGACAGCATTGCATGCTGGTGGCCCAGAGCTCATGGCATTCTGTGAAACACACCTTCTCTCACTGCAACTCACTCCCGACCCCACCGAAGAAACGGGTCACACACTGTCGCTAATGGTCGGTGCTGCCACTTCTCTTACTGAAGACCCCGCCTTCCCACCAGACGGTGCCAGCAGTAGCGTCCTTGTCCTTTGTTTATCACACTGTGTGCACATTGCCCAGGACTGCCATGCTGGACAACTGCAGAGTGGAGTAGTTATGACGGAGCCCATTTGTCCTTCACAGTCCAAGCTCTTTATCATCAACCTTTACAAAAAAGTCTTCTGACCCCTGGTGAAGGTCACTGGAAGCAATTTGGCTCCTGCTGGCAGAGTCAGTAATGTGTATGCTTCAGCTTCACCGCAGGGCTATGTCAGCTTTGCAGCCCTGTGTCACAGCCTTGTCCATGGGGACTATTGTCTACCACTGCCACATGCTACACACAAGTGACCGTGTTACTGAGGCCACGCTGCCTGTACATGGTGAGCAGTGGCTCGGCTACCACAGGCATGTCCTTCAGACGTGGAGGGATGGCTGTCAACGCCTGGCATCTGAATCCCCCACATACTCAGGGCGTTTGTGCTTGAACACACATACACGTTTCACTTCCCCTTGATGATGAGAAGGATGGGACCTAAACCTTCCAGTATTCAGGGGCCGGCACCCGGGGAGATTTTTATGTCTGGGGTTTCCAGAAGGCTGGGACATCCCTTTCATGCATGTGATTAACATGCACCTGATCCCTGCCACCACCAAGCAGAAACCACGAGGAGCCCTTTGGGAGTGGAAAGAACATCTACCACCCTGGGCACGCTGCATCAGCCCTCTGACCAAGGACAACAGAAGGACATTGGCTTCGGGGCAGGACCAGAATAAGAGGCCTCTGCAGTAGGCCAAGGCTGCCATCCCGACTGCTTTTACTTCTCCATCCAGTAGTTCCCACAGTACTAAAGATATCTGTATTAGACAGGGACCCTGTATTGGAGCCATTTGACCAATAAGTGAATCATAGAGCAAGCATTCGGGATTTTGGAGCAAAACTATAACACCTTCTTGAGAAAAAAAGTCTTGAATAGCAGTTTTAACCTGGAAGCTTGATCGTGGGCCATCAATTTATACAACCTGAATTTTCCACAATGAATTCAATGTTGTCAACCCAGCAAGTGTCTAAGTTGGGCATGAGTGGCAGTGTCCTATTGTCAAATGCAAGGGAATCTATGAGACCAAGCACAAGCATGCTGGATAAGCAAGCGACTGGAACACCCGCAGTCTGCTTCGGCACCCCAGAACTTCTATCTGGGAGCTCATCGGAAGTTTTCAGTGATGGGTGGACTGCAGCATACTTGATCCCCTTAGAGACTGTGCACACCAGCTTGGTGTCATGCAAACTAAATGGCTACATCCTTGCAGCCAGGCTCTGGGTGACTGGGAGGAGAGGCAAAGGAGAGGTTTCCGGTGGGCACATTTCTGCAGTGCACCAGGTCCTTCCTTGGGCCTGAAAGGAGAAAGCACTGCAGATGTGGCTCTCCACTGCTTCACGGGCAGCAGTCAGTGGTTGGGGGGATAACTGGGGACTTAGAAGAAAGCTGGTGACAGGAAAGTGGGGGAGATGGACCAGTGCCTCTGAATGGGCACAGTGTTCAATGCGGATGCTCAGCAAAGCCAGCTCGGGAGAGAAAGATCTCAACAGCGGCAGGATGATACTTTCTGTGGACCTCCATCAGGTCACTCTGTCCAGACCTTTCCTTCTTTGATCAACTGGGTCATGAACAAAGTAGCCATGGTATAGACATGTAGGATGTGCATGAGGCCAGCAGTGCGAATTTCCACCAAGCAAGACCAAGGTTGGTTTGGCTATAGCCACTGGTACATGTCTGACTCGCCAAAAGCAAGGCCAACTCCACGTCCCAAAGTAGCACCACAGTCTGGGGGAACAAGCCAGCTCTGACAGCAGGTCAGTCACTGGGATCTCTTCCAACATGGAAGGGCTGTGGTTTGTTCTCTCTCCACAGAAGCTCAGTCTTCATCTGGATTCGCCTTTCCTGCCTACAGTACTTTTGCCAAAATCAGCATCTCTGAACTTATAGAATTCTTACATCTTATTCACCATCATGTTTTTCCACAGTGCTTTGTTTCTTGCCAAGGAAATTATCATGTGGTAAATTAACTGTGGCAAAGGCTCACACTCATAGAATTCATTAGTCTTTGCATGTGCTCCATCACTTAGAAGCAGCTGAAAGGTGGATTGGTTCTTCTGACAATTCAGTTTCTGTGCTAGATGGATGACGCACTCAACAGGGCCAGGCTAATGTTCTGGAAGATGCAATACATACTCTAAAACATCCGTACTAGAGAAAGATCCTGTAGGTAGAAGCTTCATTTTCCTACTGTCCTTACTTGGACATCCCGAATGGTGGACAGAAGTGAGGCTGAATGGGCAGGGTGCCAAGGGGTGGACTGTGGTGGCCACATCAGGAACTTCAGTTCCCACACCTACAGTTCCCTTTCCTGTCTCCCGTGGGTTAAGCTTTGGCATAGGGGAAATCTGCACGAGGCTGGAGGAACAGAAGGGAAGCAGCAGCACTGTACTCTGGAGGGGCACCAGGTTCTAACATAACTGCACACAGTTTCATTACCGCAGCTCACCTTGACTTGGGGAAACAGCTGTGGTAGCGCCTCCTGAAGCTCACTTCAAGTTCCTACACTTAGCTTCACCAAGTCCAGGTGAGGCACATGTTCAGCTCTGAGGCAGAGGCTCCCAGATCCATGGAGCTCCACCCAGGCTAATACAGGGCTGAGGTGGGTCCTCATTTTTCTTCCTAATTCCTTCTCCTTCAAACTCCTCTACTTCATGGCAAGTTCATCTCCTGGGTGGCCACACTGGCCCCGAGACTTCCAGCCATGATCAGACAGAAGCAATGCTCCCCACTGGCATCTCACTCAATCCCACAGTGACCTGCGCTCTGCTCCCTGGAGCCAGCTCATTCCACACCACCCAGTGTTTCTGGTGCTGATCAAACCCAACATGAGTCTCGAAGAACACATTGACAAAGGTGGGCTCTGAGGAGGAAATTGAGGCTGGGGCAGCACAGTACCCACACCCTCCTGTGCCCCATTAACCCCTTTGTCACTGCTCACCCACCTGCCGGCCAGGGCTTATTCTTTTTCTACCACTCCCTTCCTCCCCTGTCCATGTCACAGCTGCCTCCTTACAATCAAACATCTGGCACTGATGTCACATGTTTGAGGGGATCCCACAAATGCCTATGGCTTATTTACAAGAGCCTATCCACCACCATGGTGAAGGCCAATGTTGCCTGATCGATGCTCCATTTGGTTTGCCTTCCAGAAGGTGTCTGGTTAGGGCACTTTCTTAGCATTCTTAGTCAGTTGTAGAGAGAGGTCTGGCTCCTAGGTCTTTACTGATGTAGGTTTTCTCCCCCCAGTTTCCTCCTGTTTCAATAGGTGTTCAGAAGGTCATAAATCCCCCTTTGCTGCCCGCATGTGACTGCGGGTCCATACCTTCCTCTTTCACCCTGCACACATCCTCCCGGCTCAGCCTCCTGCCTCCCGCCCTCCCCATCCACCCTGTCCAGAAGCACTGGCAAAGGCCGCTTGTTCCTTGCAGTGCTGACTCCACCTTGGTGAGGACTCCACTGCTGGGAAAGCATCAGCATGCCCACAGCAGCTGGTCTGCTCCACTTAAGGTACAGTGCTTACTGTGCCTGCTTTTTAAAATTATTAGCTACCTTACAGATTCTACTGAATGATTGAGCTCAGCAGCACCACACCACCCTCCCTGGCTGGGGAGCCATGACTCATCGGTCAGAGGCACTGCTTTCTGAGGAAGCTCTCTAGCTCAGCCCGACAGCAGCCAGGAGCTAGCAAGGCCCAGAGGGCAGGGAGTCCGGACTCCAGAGAAGAGGCTGGGTTTCTGCACTGTTTTCATGAGTGGTCACCACTCCTCAGGGAGGGGTGGAGGGCGAGTGACTCAGAGCAGATTAGTGCAAAAGACCTGTGTCCCTCTCAGAATTCTCGGCATGCAGGCTGGCAGGATTCCTGTCCACCTCAGGACTGACTTTCTCCCGAAATCATAAGCCTCAGAAAACATAAATCATTTCCACGTAGCTAAAGAACAGAAACTGTATCGACTCTTTCCCTTGTTTTGTGGAAAGAAAGGAAGAAAGGAAGAAAGGAAGGAAGAAAAAGAAAAAGAAGGAAAGGGAGAAAAGGGAGAAAAGAAAAAGAGAAAAAAAAATTTTACATTATGAGAAATGTGAAATTCAAATTTAAACAGAAAAAAATATCTGGCAAATTACTATATATTTTAAATCATTAATTATGTATCTAAAGCTGATATGCTCTTTAAATATGCTCTAGCACCAAGGAAATAGCCTAACAAATTGTTAGAGTAAAACATACCATAATGAGGACTCACTCTTCGCTTGATTAACACTTCCTATCAAACTAAAAGAATCCTAAGCAGTTCAGTGAATTCCAGTTAAATTCAATCTCCTCTTTTCTAATCATAAAAGAAAAATCTAAATAGCTTTTAGCCAAAAGTTATTTAAAATATAAAAGGCAAAATATCTTGTTATAAAATTCGTAAGCAGACGTGCACCAAAATATTGATGTCAAAGGCAATCTCGGAGAAGCAGACACACCAAGGGTCAAGCCCGACCCCTGCGAATCTCAGCAGGCCGCACACCTGTCACCATGTCCCTCTGGACATCTGTTGTCACAGAACCCATGGACCCCAGGGTCTGAAGGTCAGGAATGGGCCCTCAGGCAAGCTGACCCCACACAGAGGTTGTGCCGCTGGGAGCAGAGAGGGAGAGACGTCAAGTGACAGAGGGCCCCCGGAGGAGGGAGGGACCGTGAGGACCAGGAACTGCAGGCCCGCACAAAGGTGTACTACAGGCTTCCAACTGAGCACCACATCGGGCGACCTGGCTCAGAGGCAGGTGGGAAGCCCGAGCCCGCTCTGGCCTGTGGGGGGCACGGGAGCCGCATACTGGGTGGGACGGCAGATGACACCATGGCACCAGAATGGCGGCTGCACAGGTGCACGCGGGTGCGTCGGGATCCCGGAGCATCCCCCTGTGCGCCCCGTCCCTGTCCCTGGACGAGGTCGTGTGTCTCATTTCCCCCTGCGTTTGCTGCACGGGTCACTGGATATAAGGGGGTCGTGATGCTGAGTTGAGGTAAAAGAAGAGGGAGGAAAAAACGACACGTCCCGAAATGAGTTTCATTTATATAATGAAAATAAATTTTTACACAATCAACAGAAACACACCAAGGTTTGTTGGTTTTTTTTGCGAAAAATATTTTTAAATAAATTTTTGCCTTTTTTTACATTCTGATATACATATGTAACAAGGTTTTTATGGCACTGTAACCAGAATTAATCAAAAGGGAAAGGTGGGAAGGAAGTTAGTAGCGTGTGGAATCCCTTCCCCGGCTGGCAAATTCACCCCGTCAGCCACTCACGCCAGCCTCAACTCCCTGCACACTCAAAACACCGCATTATTGCACTGGAGCCCGTGAAGGCAGGCGGTGTAATGGTCACTTCCCTGCTATTCAAAAGATCTCTTAAACCAGAGAGGGGGAAAAGATCCAGAGCACGAAACACACAGAGTAACGGCGACTCGGTCTCTTTAGAGAAGGCAGAAGGGTTCTGGGGCCACCGCGGCTCCGATCGTCCCTGCAGCTGGCACTCGGGGCGTGGGTGGCGGGTTTGGTTTCCTATGTGGTGGCCGGGGGACCCGAGCCTGCAGCATTCCATGTCTCGCTCCTCACTTTGGGTTCTTCTGAATTGGTTTAAGGTTTGGTATCTTCGGTCTATGAACCTGCACAGACTATTTAGTTGTAAACTCTACAAATAGCTTAAAAGGAAAAGGGGAAGAGCCAGTTTTATTACATTTTTATCGTTGGGTTAACAAATGACTTCTTTAACCTTCCTGCTTGTCACTTTGCAGGAAGTGAATCTCAATGGCCTCAAAAGTTACAGTCTTTCACACTTGCTAAAAATAAAAAGTCTTTCAACAAATTTGCTTCCATTCACGAACTATACCCCAACTAAAACAGAGAAAGAGAAAGAAAACTGACAAAACCCGAATCCATCCTCCCCCGGCCCTGGCGGGAGCACCTGCCCCATGCCGGTGGTCACACGACTGTCTCCACGCCCATGAGCTTGGGCGTCAGGATCCGTGGGGTCACACCATTGTTGAGGTCTTCCTCGAACTCCAGCAACTGCCCCATGAAGTTAAGGTTTGGGGAAATAATTGGTCGTTTGCCTTTGACGAATTTGTACGCATCCGTCATGGTCATCCACGTGTGCTTCATTAGGTAGGCGATGACAATGGTGGCGGACCGTGACACGCCGGCCTGGCAGTGAATGAGGAGCCCCTTGCCACACTGGTGTGCCTCCTCTGGATGGGGGAGAGAGGAGAGAGGTCAGCCCGCCCCAGCCACACCACAAAAGACACGGGGGCACCGGATCGGGCCAGAGTGTAGGCCCGACCCGCACAAGCAGCTACATCAGAGGCTACTCGGCCCCTCCAGGAGGGGGAAGACGACACACAGGCACTCAGGGAGGGAGTCTGGGGACCTACGTCACCCAGCCGGCCTTCTCCCACACCCTGTTCTTGTTCCCTTTGCTCGTTTCCTGGAGTCGCACGACTGAGAGAAGAAAGGAGGGAGGCGGGATGCTGCGGGCACAGGCACAGGTACACACCACTGTGTGCGTGCGTGTGCAACGTATTCCCTCTCCTGCTGGGGCAGGTTCACTCCGCCTGCCGGGCCACGCGTAGTGTTAACAGCGTCCCTCCGTCTGTGTCAGAGAACGAACACACTGCTCCCTTCATGCTCTAGAGCTGCTCCGCTCTGTCCAGCAACCATCCGGAGGGGGTGAGACTCAGCCCTGCCTAACCTGACCGAGGACAGAGGAAGAGGCTCCACTGAACAGTGCTCCTTTCAGCTT
This sequence comes from Heterocephalus glaber, assembly GCF_053883595.1. Taxonomy (NCBI): domain Eukaryota; kingdom Metazoa; phylum Chordata; class Mammalia; order Rodentia; family Bathyergidae; genus Heterocephalus; species Heterocephalus glaber. The sequence goes on along the minus strand of NW_028258187.1, from coordinate 1,946,982 downwards.
CTCACCCGAAAACACGGCTGCTGCAGGGCTGCCTCAGATTTGCAGCGTAGGGCTAGTGCCCCCTCCTGAGCACCCAAATGTCCCACCCTAACCCTAGACACTGCTTAGTTCCTATGAGACTCTCAGAGACTGTCATTATGCTGCTAAAACCTGCCCTGCTTTCCCGAAAGGAAACCGATAAGATCTCAGTTTATACAACAAGATGACAATGGGCAAAAAATTCTGCCCCCGTAGGCTGTGATTCTGAATTGTTCTTCAAGCTAAATGCTATTTGTTATTGGTTTTGTCTTCCTTCTAAAAACAAAATTAAAAAGCCAGGTAAACCTGAGTAATCTATAAGGAAGCAAGCACTTTGGTTGAAGTCCTATTAGAATAAGCATTCTTATGCTGTTCGTTAAACAGCAAACAATTTCCCAACTTCCTCCACCTGGAGTTAAGTCCAGGGGAATTGCAGCCATGACATCGGATATGGAGCAGGAAGTCCCTCATCTCCTCAGCGCAGATTTCCTCATCATGACTCCAGGCCAGAGGAGGCATCTGTGTGCCCTGCATTGCTGGCTGGTGAGGTAATGCTGCCCTAGCTCGCTGTGGAAAGGCTGTCAGGGGCCCTGGGCCCTCTCTGTCAGCCCCACAGCGTGGAAAAGTCACCTCTCCCAGTCCATGGCCGCCTTGAGTTTCCCTCCACCCTGAGCACCCCGGGGTCCCACACCGCAGGCACCCTGGCCAGGACAGCAGCCAAGTCCACCAGCATGGGTTAGACCCAAGGCTTCCTTCTGATAGAGGAGCGGCAGCCCGGAGTGTGTGCTTCCCGGGATGGAGGCGGGAGCAACCCGCAGCAGCACCATCCCATCGAGGAAAAGTACCAGGCACTGCTCAGGGCAACAAAGCTCGGAGTCGCTTGACAGTGTGGGCTATCTGCCGAGCAGAAGTGTTCCCCAGGGACCACCTGAGCCCCACGATGGTTTGAGCAAGAATTTTCCTCCTTGGGACCTACTGGGGGTAACCCAACCTGACCTTTCCCAGGTCCCTGAGGGAGGGGAGGCCAAAGGAAACCTCGCTCCAGCTCACACATGTCACTGGCTGCTTTCTGTTAGGCAGTGTTTAAGAACCGAGAAAAGCAGGTAGAAAGAAATGTCCGGGGCTGTGTGGCCTGCTCGACCGGAAGAGCTTCAGGAGAGGAAAAGACCTCACATCACAGCGCTCCATGCATGTCCACCTTCACACCCCTAAATCTCAGCAGCAGCCTAGACATCTATGAACAGACAGACGGATGGGGAAAGCATGACGGGTAGACACACACACACATACAGGAGCACTGTTCTGCCATAAAGGACAGACTCGAGTCCGTGTGAGAAAATGGAGGCATTTGAGACCATGCTGTGAAGTGAAGTAAACCAGACACACAAGCTTAAGTGCTGCATGGATTCTCTTATATGAGAAACCCAACACGGGAATAAAAAGCAAAGTAAAAGAGACATAATAGGAAACGGAGACAGATCTTTCTCGAAGGGGAAGCGGACTAAGATGGGGGCAGATGCAAAAAGAATAAAGCTGTGCCGTGTCCCTGCCCCAGCTCCCCGTGATGAGCACGAGCCTCATGAACTAAGGTGGACTAACGTACATAAAAATTTTAAAAATAAACACTCTCCAACCTTCAGGACCAGCCTCAGCAAAGGCGACCTTTCCCCTGAACTCCAGGAAGAGGCCACAGGGACGGCAGCTCAGTTTACCTGAGGGAAGCAGCCCCCAAGGGCCAGGTGGAGCCAGTACCCGGCAGGAGGGGGACACAGCCAGTGTCCCTGGCCCGAGGGTGAGCATTTCTAGGTGGTCAGACCCAGCCACACGAGTGTCACTGGCGGCCGGGACCCAGGAGGGCTTGGTGACAGCAGGCAGCCCAGGAGCACACCCAGGCCTCGTGGCCCGGGCGGAGGCCGGAGGGCCACTCACCGATGAACTCGAAGGCCTCCTCGAAGTACTGCCGCAGGTTCTGCTTGCTGCTGTCGGTGGCCGGCAGGCGCTTATAGCTGAGCAGCCCCTTCTCGCAGTGGTAGAGCGGCAGGTGCGTGGTGACGTTGATCACGTAGCCAATGTTGAGCCGCTGCATGGTGTCCAGGTCCTGCGCATCCTGCTGGTTGCCCAGGAAGAGGAAGGGCAGGACGGGCGTGAGCTCTGCACCCTCGATGTCCGGCGTGCTGGGCCCGGGCCGAGGCAGCAGGCTGGGCGCCGCCGCCCCCCCGCAGGCCTCTCGACAGTGCTGCAGCTGCAGGGAGTTGTCGCACAAGTTCTCATGGCTCTGCCTGAAGCTGCTGAGCCCCCCTGCGCAGACACAGAAAGCCACGGTGATCATGGGGGCTGTGCATGGGGCGCCGCTGCCTTCAGGCTGGGGCTGCTGTTGGGGACGGGGCTCCTAGATGCCTGAAACCAGCGCAAAAGCTGGGGTCTGCTTGGGCCCCCGGACCAGTCTCCCTCCCTGAATGGAGGGCTTCAGAACACGCTTCTTTGTGGGTACTGGGGGTTGATCCCAGGGCCTTTGCACTGAGCTCCATCCGCAGCCCTTTTCAAAGCTTTTGAGACAGCATTTGGCTGTAAGTTGCCCAGGCTGTCTCTAGCTTGTGACTCTCCTGACTCAGCCTCCCAGAACTTTGGGATTACAGGGAACACCACTGGTGCCAGCTGAGAATGTACCCCTCAGACCTCCTGTGCCATGAGGCAGGGAGCAGGTCCCACCCAGAATTAGGCTGCCCACCTGCCTGGAGGCCTGCAGAGACCCTGTGCTGGGCAGAGGGAGCAGGGAGCAGCCTCCATCTCAGACCAAGGCCCCCATTCAGCTCAGCCTGCCCAGAGTGCGCCCAGCAGGGTGGCTGCCAGCAGGAACGGTGGAGGAGCTGGATGCCTCGGTTATATGCCCAGTGCCAGCAGCCCCTGGCAAGCTCATCTCTCCGTGCCCCAGTTCCCCATCTGTTAGGGTGAGGCCAGGGGCATCTGGCTCTGGGACACATAAGAATGGGTGAAGGGTCGCGTGCATCTCTGGGGGCACACGGTGGCTCAGCAAGAATTTCATTAATGTCGTGAATGGAATTACACAAGGCTCAGGTACGGAGAGATGTCTGGAACAGACAGCATGGGGCCGGCGGCTGGGTCCTGAGGGCTCCTGTTTGGGGTTTTCCGCCTCACCTTCCAGGGGCGTGGGGTCTGAGAGCAGCACCTGCCCCGTGCGTGGCTGGTGGAGGTCAGGAAAAGCCCAGCCCATTGGGAAAACGCGATGTAAGAGACACACGAACCCAGGCTCACTGTGCCCCATTAGCTATGTATGGGTGCAGCCTACAGACTTCACCCATTTTGAAATACAAACTCGCCCTCCCCACCCTGAACAAGTGTCATCTTAACTTACAGGGATGAATATCAGGGAAACCAGAGCCACATAAGCGGAGATGCTAGCCACCGTTTAGCCACAGTACTTTCTGTTTAATGGAAAGGCCAAGAGAAAAGCCAAAGAAAGACTTCTATAAAAGCAAACACTATTATTCGTTCCGTGGAATAATACACAGGCATTAAAAGAACAGTTGAGAAGCAAATACAAGAGCCAAGAGAACACTTCTGTGTAATAACAATACATGAAAAGAAAGCTGGTTCAAAACATTCCGCAAAAGATGAAGGACTATGCAACAGGAACAGAAATTTAGTTCACTAAGTTTTCCTCTGATGTGTGTTGCACACGGAGGAGTACCGTGAGGCTCAAAGTGTACAAGTAAGGGCCGCAGAATGGGGCTGCCGTCTTCCCCGTGTGCTGTCGTTCTAACCGGACAGAACGGGACACTCTCTGGCCTAGTCTTTCAAGGGGGAGAGACCGGAAACCTCCATTCGCTGAAAGCCATCAGGACGCAGCAGCTGAGCCCAAGGACAGATGCCTCGAGCCCTCTCACCGTCCCAGAGACACAGCAGAAAGCAGCGTCCAAAAGAGGACGGGAAGTCTGTGTGCCCTGCGTGTGCCCCGCTCCAGTCTCTTCCGGCCTGGCCTAGCCTAGCCCGCGTCCGGGGCGTTCACAGCCTGGACGGGCGGGCGAGCGGACACGTCCTCCCATGGGGAGGTGAGGGGCAGGTCCACGGCAACTCCAAGGGCAGTGCCACAGCCCCTTTCTGTGCCAAACCGGCTAAAACCCAAACCGTCACTTTTTGAAGACAAAGAGCGAGCTGTAAACTCACACTGACTGATGTCTACGGTTACATGCGCTCCTACGGATGGCTTTGTTATACGGAAACAACAGTTGGAGCCCAAAGAGAATTTTCCAAGTCCAAAGAAATGTGAAAAAGCAGAAGAAACTTCACCAGCGGACACTTCAAAAAATAAATAAAAACCACCCAGTGCCACCATCCGGCACTCCACGGAAGGGCGCTCAAAGAGTTATTTGAAAGTCTGCTCAGCTTTACCGCCACAAAAATCCAAGTAAACAATTCCACGCTGATGCTGCGATGGGAACTTAACTCATGCTTTCTCGTCAGAAAAGGGCGGCTGTGACATTTTTCCACATCCGATGAGAGAATACAATGACAAGCTCAGAAGAGTTTCTTAAGGAGGAGAAAAAGAAAAACTTTCTTCTTATTTAGGGCGCGCGAGCTGTAATTTGTCTTAAAAGTAGCAAGTTAAAAAAGAAAGGGGGAGAGTCTGCCAGGAAACCCACACTCAGAAAAAACACCCCAGGCTTTTTAAAACTGTTTCTCCCCCTCCTCCCCATGACATCAGCCAGGCCCCCACCTGCCCTGTTGCCATGGCAGCCACACAAAGACACACAATGACATCAGCTGGCTCCGTGTCAGCTCCCTGAGTCCAAACAATGCAAGAAGAACCACTCTGTGCAAGGCCTTTGGTGCACCCGTGCCCCGGGAGGCTAGTGACGTAAGGCACAGGTGGCAGGAGGTTGGCGGCCGGGAGGGCTCCTGTCCCAGGGCCACGTGCACAGGACTGTGAGTGTGCGGGCATGTGGGACGCGGGCCGTGCGAGGCTTGGAAGGAGAGCAGAGAGCGAGGGCGTCGCTGTGGCTCCCCGAAGCAGACAGGGCACCTGGGGACGCTGCAGGTCCGCTGGGCAGACGCTGGACGAGGAATGGACGGTGGTCCCACAGCGGCGTTGCGGGAGCTCAGGAGAGGAGTGGGCGAACATGGTTTCCTCCGCCAACCACTTCCTGCCCGCCTTCCCCGCCAGATGCCGCCGGGGCCAGGGCGTCATGCTGCGTGGGGAGCTCTGTGCCCTGAGACGCCCGTGTCAGGACTTCACCTCTCAGGGCCCAGTGCGCTCACCCCGCCCACAGGCACATGCTCCCCAGGGCCATTCTGAGCGGGGCCTTTCGGGGAGGCCTCTGGGGTCCAACCCCACCCTGCCAAATACCAGTGAAGTCCCAGGCAGGGTCCTCACCTCTCCCTGCCTCGGTTTCCCCGTGTATACAGCAGGAAATGTGACACTGCCTACCTCAGAGGATTAAACTGGCCAATTCTAAAGTACTCTGAAATAACATCTAGCACATAGGAAGGACTTTTCTTATTGCTTTGGGAAAGTACCATTTTAAAATCCTTTTTTAAAAATTTGCTTACTATATAGACACACCTGTAATCACAGCACTCCGGGAGGCTGAGGCAGGGGTATTACACATTGAAAGTCAGCCTCAGCAACTTAGCAGTGTGGCCAGATTTTGTCTCAAAATAAAAATGTGCCGGGGACACAGCTCAAGGGTGAAGACCCTGGTCCAATCCCCAGTAGCACATTAAAAAGAAAAAAAGACTCCAAATGATATGCTAATATTCCAGAGTTCTTACTTCTAAATTTTTTTTTTTTTTTTTTGTACCAGGGATTGAACTTGGGACCTTGCGCTGGCGAGGCAGGCGCCGGAACCACTGAGCTAAATCCCCGGCCCCACTTCTAAATTTTTATTTAGAGAAAGAACTACGAACCAACACTCCTGAGCAGCTTGAAGTGTGCGTGCTATGGTCTTACACGAAGGGAGCCGCAGTCCCCTGTCCAGCCTGAACAGCTCTGCCTGGCTTCATTGTATTTGCCCTGAGTGCCCAAGAAAGACTGCACGCCCTGGATTCCTGGTTTTCCAGACAAGACTGGATTATGAAAATAAACCTCCTCTTCTTCATCCTGCCTCCTCCCCGAACCCCCCACCCCGGCCGCCTTCCCGAGCAGAGCCTGCGGGAATCAGTGCCTGTGCTGGGTGAAAGCATCTTTAAACCTCGCCTCAGAACTGGCCTCTCCACCCTCAGAGGAAATGCACGGGAACCACACACCTGCTCCTCCCAGGGCTCAGCGAGAAGCCAGGGAGTCCAGGTGGGGAGCGACCTGGTGTCAGCTGGGTTTCAGATCCCGCTGCCGCTGGGGCACTGCAGGAGCCCTCGGCAGTGTGACTAGGAAGCAGGGCTGGGCTGCAGGGTCACAGAACCCAGGTCTGCATCCGGGACCCCTAAGCAAGGGGCTTGGATGATCCAAAGATGGACAGTGCTTCCACACACACCCTTTTGGTTTTGTGCTAAGTTGGAAAATGAGCGCTTCCCAGAAATGCCAGGAAAACCTCCCTCAGAGGTCAGCAAACAGGATCCATGTCCAGAGAAGGGGCTTCCAAACTGGGCTCTTCTGCAAGTCTGCTTGTGGCATACCAATCACCTGTTGCTCCTGTTGTCACCTCATCTGCCTCACTGGGTGACCAAGCTTTGAAAATCAAACAGTGCTTTGGTGACAATGGGAGCCTGAGTGGGTTAGGATCCCGACTCCAGTCACCTCCCAGCGCTGCAGGATTCTGAACACCTCCACCCGAGGCTTCCAGCCCTGCAGGTGGATACAACAGCACCTCCTTCCGGGCTCCTCACAGGTGCAGTGCTGCAGAACCGCCATGATCGGGAGCAACACTGGGTGACGTGAGAAACTGGAAGTGTGGAGGTGACCAGAGACTGAGGACCAGAGCCAGCCTGCGGGCCCCGGGCAGGGACGCAGGCCAGGCCAGAGCTGGGCCTTGGGGTGGGGGTCTCCCTCGGAAGCTCCTGAGACTTGGTTCTTCATGGCCCAATTTCAGTAGAATTGGTGGAGGAGGGGACATATATGCTTATCAAACAGTAAAATGTGCGTTCCTAGAGAAGAATTTTCTTGGAATACTTATTTATACACACACATTATATATACACATATATATCATACAGAGAAATTTTAGACAAAGGTCTGAAACATAGAAACAAATGTGAAGTATATTATATACTCCCTATACTTCTATTTGCTCCATAAGTTAAGTTATGCACAGGAATATATAATGTCATATATAACATTTCTCTGCTTCTATTTCCTCACTAAATTGAAGTGTTCACGATTTTTCTCAGGTGTCTCTAAAAAGTCAGTTTCTGCAAGCTCACACACATGCAGACACACAGCCTGTCGACAGCGAGTCCACCCCGTGGAGATGCCCACTTCCGACCCTCCTTCTGTGCACTTCCTGATGAGCAGCGCTGTCCCTGGGGGGCGTCTCCGAGCCCAGGACCTCCTCCTCTGCCACAGGAGGACAGGGAGCTGCTCATGCGCTGGACACCAAGGGGAGCCACAGGGACAGGCATAGGCTAGGTGGGCAGTGTCTGTATGGAAGCAATTGATTAAACAATAAAGCAAAGGGGTTTTGCTGGTGTCTACCTTAGTGACAAGTGACAGGCAGACATCAATCCCAAAGCACCCATCACAAAACTATCTCCTACAAGAGACCAATGATCAGTTTTGATCTTACCTCATATTAATTGGACCTAGTTGTATTTAGCAGTTTTAAGGGAGAAAAGAAAATTCCTACAAAATCTATACCAGCACTTGATTGAATTTTGAGCTTATTGAGTCTTGTTTTGGGATTTTCTGCCGGACAAAGTCCCATCATTTAGCTCAATGATGCTTCCGGAAGGTGCACTATCCAATCCTTGTCACTCTGGCTTCATCATGATTTTTCTTGCCCTCAGATTTGTGACATTAAAAATTCCAGCCTTCTGGGAAGAAGCTGATGCTCAACGGTGAAGTCACTTACCCAGATATTATGGCTTATATCTAGATCTCCCCCAAAGCCTCATGTGGTCACAGGTGGGGCTTTTAAGAGGTGGAGGGATCTAGGGTGTGTGATGCTGGGATCAAGGGTGTGTGCTTACTAAGTTGGTCCGATTGGTTTGGCACAGGGCCCGGTAGGATTAAGGGTGCCCCACCCTGGGTGGGATCGATACCTGCCCCAAGGGCATGTAGTCTGGACAGAATATAAGGGGCAGAAAGAGGCTGCTGCCACGGCTTGCTGCTGCTGCTTCTGCTGTTTCACTACTTTGCTGCTTTGTTGCCTTGCTGCCTTCTACCCTGCCATGGACTGTTTCTCCTCTGTCCTGCTGCCCTGCCTTGGAGCCAGCTGACTATGGACTGAATCCTCTACAAACTGTGAGCTAAATAAACCTTTTCTCCTTTAACTTTGGGGGTTGAGTATTTGTCTCAGCAGTGAGAATAGTAAGTAACCTAGACCCCAGAACAGAGAACAGTGGCCTGCTCCTTCCCCAGCTTTGTCTCCTGAGCAGTGTGCTTCCTTCTCATGGTCTGGCTCTGCCAGCTTCTACTATTATTTTCAATCACTACAACTATTTTGGAGGGGGGGGGGAGACTTTTGTAATTTTTTCCGCTGTCTTCAAATATATTGCTTCCTTCTTTGATAAAATCTTCACTAGACTCTCAAAAGAAAGTCTTGCCTAAATATTTACCTCTCTCAAGTGGACTGATAGGAAAGATAAAGGATTTGAGAACTGTGATCTTTAAAAATTGAAACAAAGCTTTCTTAGAAAACCCTCCCAGAAAGGCTAATCCCAGAGGTGTTTGAGTTTAAAATCCCCAGCCCCCAGGTCCCCTCTGACCACACAGGTGCCTCAGAGGGGCTGGGAACCGAATCTCACCCCACCAAGGGGGTGCCCTCCAGAAGCTGTCCTACCCTTCCCCTGTAGGGCTCGGGAGAAGCCAGTTTGGGAGAGCAGGCCTCGTTTGTGTACATTTGAATAACACTGGCAGAATGTTCCGGAGGATCCCCCACCTCTGTAAACACAGCCTGCTCCTTCAAATCTGTTACCTCATGTATTTACATTAGCACAGAAAGCTCTGACAGAAGCAACAGCTGATGACACTCCCGCAGTTTTCCACAAAGGCTCCAATTAGGCGGCTTTGTGTTACTCTAATGAGCAGATGACTTGGAGATGAGCGAGTCCAACTTAAGTGCACAGGGCTCAGGAACCCCCAGGTTGGGAGAAGCGGGTGCAGCTGAAAGGGGAAGAGAAAGGGCTGCTTCCCAAGGGGAGCCTAGGAATGCCTCAACCTCCCCTCCAGAGCTCCCCAACCCACCGGCGTGGATGGCTGGAGAGGTGGACGAGACCTGGGATGCTCTTCCATGAATCTACAGAGCATGCGTTCAACTTATTTTTGAAAAGCCAACTTGTGACCGGCTGTCTGCCAGGAAGCAGAGGAACAGAGGCTGGGGCTGGGTCAGGGCTGAGAGAAGACAGCGGGGTCCAGTCCGCACCTCACCGCAGGTGGGCCTCGGGTAGGCAAGGCTCAGTCTCCAGCCGCTCAGCATGCTCTGCCCCGGTCTGACCTCCTGCCTCCAGGTCAAACCCAGCCCAACACACGAGGGCCAGAGCAGGCGATGCCATGTGTTGGTGTCCCTTCCCTGTTCCCCAGCCCTCTCACCAGTCACACAGGTGGCACACAGGGGTACACACAGGCGACACGGGTGGATACACAGCCAGGGAGTCGCCGGTGCTTGCAGAGGAGGCTGATGAGATGGGCCTGGCGGGGGCCTGGAGGATGAGAGGGGCTGGCAGGCTTGGGCAGGACAGGGTCCCAGAGATCAGAGCGGGCGTGAGGGCCTCACAGTCGGTGGGGAGCAGAGCAAGCTAGGAGGAGGGGGAAGGGGTCTCCGGCTGGTCTCATTCTGAGCCCAGTGAGAGAGCCTGAATGGTCAAGAGTATATGACAGGTGGCCAATAAATGCTCAAGAGGAAAAGGGAGAGGGAGAGAAGGCGTGGCGCCACCAGCAGCACACCCACCCTCATCACTTGGGTCTGGGCCGTGTGTTGAAGGACCTGAGTCCAGCCTGGTGCTACAGGGAGGGGTGGAGCCTTCAGGAGGAATGCAGGGCTAGGGTTAGGGAACTAGGGCCTCCCCAGAGAGGGGGTGTGGGTGAGGAACCAAGGGCACATCTAGAAAAGGGGGTGCAGGTGAGGGATGGGCCTGGTCTCCTGTCTGCTTCCCACCACTTTGCACTACACCGGACAAGCAGTTCTGCTCCGCCACGCTGTGCTGCCCAAGGGCCAGACAGTGGAGCATGGACCATGGACAGACACCTGTGGAGCCGTGAGCCAGAACAAACCCTTCCTCCTTCCAAGCTGCTACCTCTGGATTTCATGAGAGTTTGGGAAAGCTGATTCACACAGCAACTTACACACTCCAAAGCTCACATGGAATTCTTCTTTCTTTCCCCGAATGCTCATGTTATGGACTAATTCTCTCTCTCAGAACTTCCGCTGTTGGTTCCCAGGGCTCGATGTGAGGGCACTGGAGACCAGGTGTGGACAGGCCTGGCTGGGGTCTTCATTGGGGCACCATAGGGCGGAGCCTTTAGAAGACTAGAAGAAGATGAGAGCACTGTGTGCTGATGTCCTCTCTGCCTCGGAGAACATGGCAGACAGGCAGCTGTCACACACCAGGACAGAGCCCTGGCTGGAACCCGGCAGTGCAGACTTGGGATCTCCACTTGCCGACTGGTGAGGATGTGCACGCCCTGGCCTGGGCCTGAGTCTTCCTGTCTTGTCCCAGGGTCTCTTCTGCTCCAGCCCCAGCATGGCACTGATGGGATGTGGCCTCACCACGACTGCAAACTGAATGAACTCCTTGTCTTTCTAAAGTACCTGGCCCTGGGTTGTTTGTTGTAGCTGCAGAAATGGACTAATCCATCAGCCAAGCGTAGGAGCACCATTTCCATGAGAACCCCAGGAAAGCTCACAGAAGCGTAAATTGCAATGCCCACTGTTAAAGCCACACAGAGCCATGCGGGCTGCCCAGGCCAGAGCCATTCCTCAGAGTCAGGCCGGAAGCGGGCCGAGGTATGGATGGGAGTGCTCCCTGCTGGAACACAAATGCCCCTCAAAGCTGGTTCAGAACCTCAACTCCTGGGCAGGCAATGACACAGACTCAGGTCCTTTCCTAAAGCCATGTCCCTCTCATCACATGCACCCTTTACCAGAGACCAGCATCTGCCCACGCCCTCCAGATGACATCATTCTGGGCCCAGTGGACTGAAGCTGGAAGCTCCTCTACTACCGGTAAAACCCCACCTTCCTTGCCCTCTGAAAAGCTCCTTGCTGGTTAATCCATGGAGCTGGATTACACGAGAGGGAGAACGCCTCTCCTGAGAGGCAGGGAGAATGTGAACCAGAGGAGGGCTATACAACACAGCCATACTTCCCCCATGCATCCAACCAGAAGCTCTGACCAGAAATTGGCTTTGCTGTGGAGTACAGAAGTCTAATAACTGAGCGCTGCTAAACAAACAAACAGAGGAAAGCTATTCATTAACCCAGCCCACAGTACCCAGAGAAAACTGCTGCTTAACAACCCTCCCCCCAGGATCAACATTTATCTTAGACCCCAAATTAAACACATCACAGTTTCACAGCAAAAATGTGTTCCCCCAGGGGAGGCAAGTGAAGTCCAATTACATAACTCTCCACAGGCGAGGGCATCGTGCTGGGGTAGCACGCTCTCCGGCTGGCTGCGGAGCCTTCCGCTGGAAGCCCAGGCAGGAAAGGTCATCATCCGAGCCTGCTAGGGGTGAAGCCCAGGCCCCAGGGAGGCACGGCCTCTGCTTTCCACATCACCTGGAGGCCCGGGGAAGGGGAGGGGGTGGGGAAGCAATCAGACTCCTAATCACCATTAGGAGCCTTCTCCTGGACTGGCTTCCAGCTCAGAGGAGCGTAGCTGCTTCCTGCAGCCCTGGGGATGAAGACAGGAGACAGAGCCGTCCCTGCAGGGCACCAGTTCACCTCCAGCCGCCCCTGGGACAGGGTTTCCAGCACAGGAGCCTCTGGGGGCCGAAGACCCCGCGAGGGTCACAGAACAGGGACAGCAGGACAGGGGCTCCCAGGACGCAGGGACACCTACACCTCAAGGAAACCAGATCCCCGAGACTCCGTGCCAGGGTCCTTCCCCACACACCCAGAGGCAGGCACTGTCCACCCGGCGTGCACCCACCAAAGCTGTACTCCTTCCTTGCTCACTGTTATTATGAAGTGTGAGCCCCAAAGCTGAGGCTGTCCTGGGGGACGCAGAGCATGACGTCCAGCGTGCAGGGCCGGGCTGCCCCATGACCTCCCTGTGACCTTGACCCCTTTGCCCTGTGTGTATAATAGAACCAACAACGCCCGAGGTTGCCCTGGTCATCATGGCAATTAAATGAGCTACTACTCGGCGTCCACAAGAACTGTAGCGTTCAGTGCTTAGCATCTGATGCGTACAGGAAGTTCTCATCAAATATTTTTAGGTAAATGAACATTGGGAGGAGACAGAAAGGGCCATTAGTTATGCGATGCTCATTCAGCATGAAGCTGGGAACTTGGGGATTAAAAATAGTCTCCCCAGGAAAGAAGGCAGGAACCGGAGCAGAGGCTGGTGGACAACGCTAAGGACCAGCTGGTCGCTGGCCTGGCAAGGCCATAGGCTGGGCATGCACAGGAGCAGCTTGGCCAGGGACCTCAGCTCCAGGACAGCACCATAACCCGCTGCCCCAGGCAGGGCAGGCTGGAGGGGTGGAGGAGTGCGGCTGGGTGCCGCTCCAGTGCACAAGCGGGTGCCCGGGAGCCAAGGCCTTTGTCCCTCTCCAGGCCTCCTGGGCCAGGCCGTGGGACAGACACCATGGTGCCGGGCAGAGGAGAGGGCAGGAGGCTGAGGAGGGAGAAGCAGCCTGAGGGCCCTCGGCAACAGGAAGGGACTGCTCAAACCAAGGGCTTGAGGGCTCACAGAAAGGTCACCATGGCTCTGGGGGCTGGCGGCCTTCCACCCAGACTCCTCAGCTGCACACAACACCCAGACAGGGCCCTGTGCCCTGTGCCCATGGCTCTGCTTCTCCTGCCTGCTGATGGAGGGACCCAGCACAGGTCTGTAGTCAGGAATTCCTCCCATTCCCCACCCTAACTCTGGCCTTCAGGCAGTCACTTAACCCTGTGGTCATCTAGAATCACATGATTGTCTCTAAAGAGCTTTTTTCCAAATCCAGGAACTTCCTCCTCTCTCAAGAAAGACTGCCTCAGGGCTGTGACACATTCTGGTGGCTCTCAAAGGTGGGCAAGGAACCCTCACAGCCTGGATCCCCAGGAAGGTGAGACCTTGCAGGCACACGGGAAGGGGACCCAAGGTTCTGGCCTCACCTACTGCTGTCCACGATTCCGCTCCACCTCCTTTAGTAGCCACTCGAAGGCCCAGTGTCGGGCAGAAATGTCCCCAGCCTCCAGCTGGACATGCCCGATGGGCAGCACTGTGCCCAGGGAAGTTCCTCACAGGGAAGGAACCCAGTGGTTCCAATTCCAGTTCTCGAGGACTGGGAAACTTCCCAGCAGCAAGACGGGGTTTGCCCTTGTCTCTTCCTAGAACTCTGGCCTCCTGGGCATCCGATTTCTAGGAGCTGCTGACCTAAGAGGCTGCGCAGGACCCAGGCTGGGCCCAAGTGTGGGCAGAGGGTTAGCAGAGCCAGCCAGGAGGTGGCTCCAGTACAGGCAGGGAAGGAGAGCCCAAAACATCAAAGGAAAAACAAACAGATCCAAAGTAAGTGCCCAAAGGAAAGCCAATGTATGGTTAAGCCTGTTGAGCAGATGGAGCAGGACATGCTGCAGTGCAGAAGTGTGATACCCGACCACACACACGATCACAAAGCTACCACAAGCCCCAGAGCTGCCTACCTGTAGTACTGCTCATCAGTTTGCACACGGAACTCGGTTGCACCGATCCCACTGTTGGCAAACAGGAATCCCGGGTCCAAGGGGACTTGTGCAGGATATATACAGGCCAGCAGACGCACACGTCACCTCTCATGTGACGCCACTGGGAGAAGACACAAAGGGCCTCGAAGGTCGCAGCCTGCAGGGTGAGGGGCTTGCAGCAGTCATGGGTCTACTGCCTCCAGGTTAGGCCTAGGGGCCTGGAGCAGCTGATCCAAGCCTGAGTCAGTTCCAAGTCCAGAGCTCAGTGTCTCAGCCACCGAGAAAATGGGCTTGGAGAGGCCACGTGAAGCTGCCCGTGGTGCCCACCACCATCCCCAGGACCTACATGCGGGCAGGGCAGATGTTTGTGCTTTCGATGCTAAACGCGTTCTGTGCAGACTCCACAATGAAGGCTGCTACCCCCAACAAGACGTCCGCATCTCCAGATCACCTCCAACAGGGCCACAGCTCCAGGCTTCCACGGCCCTTGGGTTCACCGACTCACGAGAATGATTCAGAGCTCCAACGGACACTTCCCCCAGGGTCACAGTGTCACCACGGGGACACAGATCAAGACAGGAGAGTGAGGAGACACACAGGGCGGGTCTGGGAGGGTCTTGAACGCGGGCTTGTGTGCCCTGTCCCCTGGATGCAGGACCCATGGCCCAGCTGATACAGCAGGGCGATCAGCATCGAGAGCCCCTAGGGCTCGGGTGCCCAGTCTGTCTGGCAGGCTTCTGCACTCGAGCACAGCTGGTCAGACCACTGGCCCTGGCCTGAGCGGCACCCCAGCCAGCTCCCTTTGGAGGGCTGAGCAAGCAACTGGAGCCTGGACCCCCGGTGGTGTGGCTGTCTGTTGACCAGCTCCACCTCCAGTCAAGTCAGCCTCTGCACACGCCCAGGTGTGGCCCAGGGCCATCAGCAGTGCAGACTGGCCCAGCACTCTGCAGATCCAGGGGGAGAGGTTATCTCCCAGAAATCAGGACAAAGGCAACTCAGCCTCTGCTGCACTCCACCGGGTGATGGAGGCTGTTCCTGCTCTGTGACTCCAGGAACTTCCCTAGCCTCTCTCAACCTCAGTCTCCTCAGCAAAAGCCTGGGAATAATAATAACACTTGTCAATAATACTGATCACTGGGGATAATAATAGTACTTATCAAGGGCTCTGTCACTTGTGAGATCAGCAGCACTTGAGAGCAACTAACAAGATTTTCTCTCTAGTAGCTACATTCGAAGAAGCAGAACAAAGCAATGTTACAAAGTAACATTGGTGATATATTTTACTTAACAGGTTCCAATCTTAGCATTTCAACATGTAATCAATACTGAAACAATGACTGACACATCTTGCATGGCTGCAGTGCATGTGAGACACCACATACCTGTCTCAGGGCCTCAGCAGCCCTGCTGACCCACAGCTGCCACACTGGACACGGCAGGGAGAAATGGGCCAGGAAGAGCAGGTATGCACTCATTAAATGAGCAAATGTGGATGCCACGTTCACCCCTGTTTATAAATGTCAACCAAATGCTGCATGTGTGCACATATGTGTATGAGCATGTGCTGACTCGCATGTAGGGACAGCGACCAGAGACTAAACTCTAAAGCACTACATGCTAGTCTATGCCAGGAAGTCAGCGGGCCACACAGGACACCATCAGCCACTTCTCAGGGGAAGGAACACGTGAACCCACAGCACGGGCCCGTGGCCCACTCTCCCACAGGCCCCTCTGGCTCCCAGCTCCCGTGGAAGACGCACAAAGCCAAGGAGCCACAAGGCTGGGACTCGAAGTGGGTGAAGACCCCGGGAAGGCTGCAGGGAGGTGCCCGGGCTCACGGGGCAGTGGCAGTGCCCAGCTGTTGCAGGCCCCTAGAGCCCATCACACCACCCGATGAGCCCGCTCTATGTCCGGGAGAACGTCACTAGCAGGGTCTGGTGTCAGGCAGTTACTCTCAGCAGTGGCAGTGTTGTCATGGAGTCTCAGGCCCCAAGCACCTTCCACAGAATGGCAGTTCCTGTGCAGCCTCTCTGGGTCTGGGACACACAGCAAGGCACCCATCACTCTGCTTCCGCCCTGCTCTGCTGAGACCCCACAGCCAGTGGGCCTCCCTGCACCCTCAAGGCGGGAGCAAAGAGATCAGCCTAAGCACAGGCGTGCACTTTCATACACGGTGCGAGGCCAGGCGGGGATCAGGGGCACAGCCCCACTCCAGCCACTGTGCAGGAAGAAGAGCTAACTATCTGCCGCTCACAGGTCACTCTCCCTCGACCAGGTAGGCAGGGCTACGAGAGCCTCTTCCCACCCTGCCTGGGGCCCTGCTCCTGCGCCTGGGTGAGGACTCGACTCGGGGCCTCGGCGCAGTCCAGACCCAGGCTGGGGAGAAGGGTCCAGGTGGGGTGCAGGCACAGCCACTGTGCAAAGCTGGGCGCGACTCAGGCCCACATCACATTCATGCAACCTGAGCGGCTGTGGCCCTACTGCCTGCTCACTGTGGGAGTGAGCCGGGGTCCTCAGGGCGCACCCCCGCCCCCCAAGCTCAGGGGGCCCGTGGTGCACATACAGCACGCGTGAAAGATCTATGCCCAGAGACACGCGCCCCACTGCCCTTAACATGAGTGACTGAGACAGCTTCCTGGCTCTTGTATCTGGGGGAGCAAACTAGAAACGAAAAGGTAGAAGTGAATCAAGGGAATACAGAGATAAACCCAGACCACTGGCCGCTCTCCCTGCTCCTCCAAGAGGGTGGGCGGACAGGGCCCCGCAGGGCTCCTCCAGGGCTCCTCCAGGGCTCCTCCAGGGCCCGGGCAGATGGGAGCGGAACACTGCAGATGACGAAGAGGGCACTGGAGGCCAGAGTGTGGCTGCGAGGCGAAAATGAACTTCGGTTTCCACGGGAAATCAGTCACACAGCTCACAGGGGTAAGCAGCAAGGGCGACCGGCAAGGAGGAAACCAGGTCTGTCGGAGCCACACACACCTCCCTCTTTGTCTCTTTTCCAAAATTTTCTTCACATTCCAGCAAAAAGTGTACACTGAGTCTTTGCCAAGACTTAATTTGATGAGATTTTCTTACATGGAAACAGTGTATACAGTAATGGTCCAGTATGGCACCAATTTAGAAAAAGAACCTCATCATTTGCCCACCTCACTAGATACCAGATTTTTCCAATGCTACACACAAAAAGATCTACTAAGCAACAAAGAATCTTCCCTTACATTGGGTCAGTGGTGACATCACCATGTTTTGAGGAAGCAGACCACTCACGTGTCCCTGGGGTATAAGCAGATGATGAATCATACAGATGTCTGATATCACAGTGATGGTGAACTGCTAGTGCATGTCAGCCTCCCAGTGGCAGTGCAGCTATGGCCCTGTGCATCATCTGCGGTGATCTTCCCTTGGGCCCATGCCATTGCCTCCCCATTTTACGGACCAGCTGAATGAGTCACAGGAGAGCTACTTGCTGAAGGTCACAGTGGCAGGGAAGTGGACCGAGCGTCCGTGCTCCTGACCACCTACCATCCATCCTCTGCGGGAAGA
The DNA here is from genome assembly GCF_053883595.1 of Heterocephalus glaber. Lineage (NCBI taxonomy): Eukaryota > Metazoa > Chordata > Mammalia > Rodentia > Bathyergidae > Heterocephalus > Heterocephalus glaber. Next base: position 1,929,439 of record NW_028258187.1, on the reverse strand, counting down.
GGGTGTCCCCGGGCAGGCCCCATGTGGACTCCGGGGCACTGCGGCCATGCACGGAGAAGTCACATGGTGACCTGTAAGGAGGAGAAAGTCGCAGCGGACTGACGGGTCAGCCCCACAGGCCTGATGACTGACACCAGCTTCCCACAGGCAAAGGGTGATGCATTCACTGGGATTAAAAACAAACCTGTGAAGCCCTGTGTCATCCCTGCTGCCAGCTGCCGGCCTCCCCTCGGTGGGTGACCGGGCTCCCACTTTGTGAACAGAGGACGGAGCCGATGCTCGGGAACCCCCATGCACCCAGAAAAGTCCCCTTCACTCTTTCTCATTCACCTCACAGTGACAGCCTACTGTGTAAGGGACCCCAAAGAACACGGATTTCAACACCAAAGTGCCTGGGGGCTCAGAAAATTCACTGCGCAATGTCAGTGTGAGCGTTTGCCACCAACATGGAGCCTGGAATTGTTGAAAACTTTAAATCAATTACTTTTGCTTTGCAGACTAAGGACTGCTCTTATTTCCTGGAGGTCCTGGGGCTGGAGCCACCAGACAAAGCTTCGGGGGGCACGGAGAGCAGGGGCACAAGTCACGTGCTCCCCAGGGGTGGAGCTGGCACCCCAGGAGACAGAACTCTGCCTGACAAATGCGGCTCCCAGCCGGGGTCTGGGCACCTGCTGCCCTTCCTCCAAGGGTCCTTCTCCATGGGCCCTCATGGCAGTGCCCCAGGTCACCCACACTGCACCTGTAGCCTTCCATGCAGAAGGGGTCGCAGTCATGAGGGAGGCACAGGAAGGAGCTGTGGAGCCCTGACAGGGTCTCTGACCCTGTCCCTGGGACCTCGCCTTCTTGAGGGGGATGACAGCTTCTCAATAGTCTCTCCTCACAGCCACCAGGGAAAGTCTGTAGCTGCATTATCGTCTACACTCAAGGACAATAATGAGCTCAACACAAGCTGAGCATGTGTGCGTGTGAGGGGCTTTGAGACAGTCACAGCTCACATCTCCCGTACCATCTCCGCTTCTGCTTCCCACTTGGGAATGAATGAAGAGATGTGGAGGAAGGAAGCAGCATCCTCTTCTCCTCCGCAGGCTCCCAGGGGGTGTATGGGTTTCGAGCCCCAGGCTGTAAGACTGCACCAAGCAGAAGTGCAGCCACACTGTGCCCAGCAGCGTGTGTGCCAGTCCAGGGACTCCGGACCAGACCTGGCGCTTCCTGAGTCCTGCTCACCACAGGTAATCGAGTGTGATCACAAGATCTGACACTCACAGCACATCTGGAATATAAGACACACTTCATACATGCCCGAAATACTGAGTGTGGTACTGCATGCTTGTAATCCCAGAACTCAGGAGGCTGAGGCAGGAGGATTGCCATGAGTTCAAGGCCAGCCTGGTATACACAGCAAGACCCTAGCTCAAAAACACAACAAAAATGCCAGCCATGATCACTGCCTTTCTCCAAAACTTTCTTTAATTCCTTACTCCTTACAAAGCTCTGCCACAACCCAACGTGACGTTTCCAAAGGCTGAGCTAGAACCTGGGGTGGGGTCCCAGGGAAGCCTGCTCTGCTCTCAGAACAGCAGGCCATGCTCCTTCACACTGGAATTGTCACTCGAGGGTGCACCAGCAGCAGAGTGCAGAGGGTGGGGGCTGAGTGAGCCTCAGAAAACTCAGCAGGCAGTGCCAGGATGAACACAACCAGCTGAGGAATCCAGATGCAGGCCCAGTCCAAAGACAGCCGGATTTGAAACCCCAAGGCCTGGGTTTGTGGATTCTGTTGGGTTTTGTGTGTTTGTGTGTGTTGTTGTTGTTGTATTTTGTGGCTGAGGATGGAAGCCCAGGCTTTGGAACTCACTCCAGGCAGGTGCTCTACACTGAGCCCCGCCCCACCCCCTTCCTGCTCTTTGTTTATTGTTTCTGATGATTCTGGGGGCAAAGCCAGGAACAGGTGTGTGCTAAGCACACACTACACAGCCAGAGCCCAGCCCAAGAACCAGGTCTGAATCCTTGTTCTCCACTCACCAGTCACTCATGGGAGAGAAGGAGCAAATCTGTCCCTCAAATTCCTTCCGCTAGGCCGCTCTGGTAGCTGAGGGAGATGCCAGCAGAGAAAGTGGCCAGGAGCTGCACCTTTCTTCCTATGCTTCTGAGCTCTCTGGAAAGTAATTTTGTAATTTCAAGGATGATAGATTGGTCAGATCCAGAGCACTCACATGTCATTGAGTAATGTTTGCCGGTGGATTAAAATATCACTGCATGGGAACCAGACTCATCCTTTTGAAGGCTTATCATAAAAATGTAGCATTTGGATGAGAATAGAGGCCAGGTCTGGTGGTGCACACCTGTGATCCCAGCACGCGGGAGGCTGAGGCAGGAGGATCCCTGTGAGCTCAAGGCCAGCATGTACTACACAGTGAGAACAGACATACTGTACAAGTCCTAAGAAAACACTGCCTGTCCCTCTGGGAAAGGCCTCCGGATGTTTGCTCCAGTGTGACTGTTCCTGAGGCAGAGACACTGTAATGATTGTGCCAAAATGTCCACTGAGCTCTGAACCCAGACGCCCGAGGGCAGGATGTGCTGCTGCCATGAGCCAGCCCTACCTTCCTGCCGTCCCTCCTGCCACCACCTCTCCTCCCAGGCTGTCCTTCATTCTCTTGAGTCCAGCACAGTGGGCTCCAGGGCCATGGTTTAAAGAACACAAGATAATTTCTCCACAGAATAAATGCAAGGTGTTGAGGAAGTGGACAGCAACCTCCTGACCGGGACAAAATTCAGGTTCATGGAGCTGGACGGCAGAGCAGCGGCTGACGGCGGCTCAGGCCTCAGCTGACAGTGGACGTGGACAGCAGATGATGAGGCTCCTGGGCCCATGGGGACACGGGAGGGCAGGAGCACAGACCAGTGTCAGCTGCATGCTCTTCTCCATGAACTCTCGGTCTGGGGCTGCAGAGGAGGAGCAGTCTTCCTACAAGTCAATCACTTTGGAACTCAGATCCTCTGATGACTCCTGAGCCCCTCTCTTCCTGTAACTGATCTCCTGCTTCACCAGAGGCAGGGTGTGGGGCAACCGCCTCCTTTGTCTAGTAAGAAAGTCGCAGGCAGGTTCAGCGGGCTCCCTGTGCAAAGGCCCGGGTCCTTTTCCTCTAGGTCACAGAAAATGCAGGCCCTGCTGGGGAGCAGGGCTCCCGGCTGCCATGTGGGAACAGGAGTTGCAGGCGGGCCTGCAAACGAGGCTGTGGCCCCTCAGGGTGTGGATAAAAACACTGAAGAGTCAAAGACTTCATAGCTGGGAAATCCCATCGAGATGAATACGAAACCGTGCATTCCAAATGTCTCACAGTAACAGCCTCAGTGTTTTCTCCGTCTCTTTGAATCCATCGGATTATGGTGTAGGAAAGCATCACCAGAGAATCTGCCTGAGCGGGAGCCACAGGGCTCAGGGAGCAGCAGGGTACGGGACTCTCGGCGCTCAGGGCCGCACCCCAGCCGCCACCAGGGCGCGGCTGGCACGGTCTCTGGAAAGCAGGCAAAGCCTCGCCACTGAAACTGTCTGCCGGGCTCAGACGCCCAGCACGTCCTCTCTTCACAGAGCGCGTAGGAAAACAAACCCAGGCCTTGTTCCTGTCAGCGGCGCGTCCACAACCTCTGGTCCAAGCGACCAAGCTCCACTGTGCTCTGCAGAGGGGGCCGCACCAGGCGAGCTTGGCCAGTGGAGAGCAGCTTTCAGGCTCAGGCCGTGAGCACCCAGCAGACCCCTGCTTTTCACATCGGGGCTGGGGGAAATTCTGCTGGCCCACGGGGTGCTTAAAACAGGTGTGCTATTTTTCAAGAGAGGTAAACTAAGGCACCCCCTGAAGGTGAGTGGCCCATAAACCAGAGCGAGGCCGAGGGGACCCCTCCCACATGGCCGGGGACCCTGCCAGCCCTGCATACGGGGCTACGGGCCCCTGGCAAGGGCCGAGGACAAGCAGCACCCTCTGCCCCTAGCTGGCCCACACACGGCCACTACACAAATGTCGTGGAAGCTTGAGATACGGGAGTGCATCTTGATATGTGTGTTTTCAGCTCTTGCTTAAGCCATTAAGCTACTCAGAAGATGGAATTAAATCAGTGTTAATATCTGGCTGTATTTCTAGGGCCAGGTAAAATCTAGACCATGAACTGCTTGCTAACCAGCAGTTCAAAGTGCTTAGACTTAGAACCTTTGGTTCTGGTCTGAAATGTCAGAATTTAAAAAAGAAAAAAGGTATTTTTGCTCAAAAGTATTAATTTAATACATTAGTTTATATTTTATGCTATATATTAGGTACTGTTGCTCGATAACACACCCATAGATCCACCTATCAATCTGGCAATCGTGCGTGTGATCCTGGACAAGTCACCAACCTCGGTCTCATCTCCATGACCGTAGGATGAGGAGACTCCACTAGGTCATGGTTCTTCAATTCTGCTGCGTCTTAGAATCACCCAGGGAGCTTTCAACACCTCCATCTGAACGCAGGCTGCAGCCTGGGCCAATTCGACCAGACTCGGGAAGGAACTGAGCACCTGAGGTCTGAAGCCACCCCCAGGGATCCGGAGGAGCAGCCTCGGGAGCTGAGACCCTAAGGGCTGGGACCCTGCAGCTCCGAGAGTAGATTCTCAAATCCCAAGAGGTGGGCCTGGCTCTGCTGCCTGGTCAGGGCCCTGCAGCAAAGGCTCCACCCAGCCCCAGGCACCTGCAGAGGCCGGGAGGGAGAGTTCTGCTGCGGACAGGTAGGGAATGTGTACCCACCCGCCCTTCTCTGGCAAGCGAGTTTTTAAGCAGAACTGGACAAGCAGCTCTGCCCCCTGAGTTTCCGCCCCTGCCTAGCTTTCCCCGATCCATCGCATCCTCCCCCAGCGTCCTGGGTTTCCTGAGCTTGACCTTGACCAGTCTGCCGGCCCTGGCCTCGAGGATGGGCCTGGGAGGATGTGAACTCGGCTGCCACCCATTCCCACAGCCCTGGGCTGGGGCACCTGGACCCCGCCCTCCTCTAGGTGAAAGGTTCTGTGGGGTGGCCGGCAGCCGGTGTGGCAGCCCAGCCCCGGAGCTGCGTGCCCTGTCCACATGCACCCCTCACTCCTCTGTGCTGCTGGAACCCCCACCGTGGCAGGCACCTGGACCCCTCTGTGCTGCTGGACACAGGGGTACCTGGGGAGGCAGACTGTGGCCAGGTGTGAGGAACCAAGCTCCACCCTGCCGAGCAGCAGGACCCCAGGTCACCCTGTGCCCTTGAGGGCCAGGCTCTGGGGCGGACTGAGGGACAGGGCAGCAGCCAGCCCCTGGTCCAGGACCCCGCCCCCACCTACCCTTTTATAGTCAGACTACAACCCTCCTTCTAAAAATAAGTCCGCCTGAGGAGACACCAGGAAAAGCAAAGCTCAAAAGTTTTGTACTTTCATTACTTAGGACAGGACATTAGCTGGACAGACTTATCATCACGTTTTTAGAAATTACCCTACAAATAATTCTAAGATAGGTCCAAATTACTCTAGCCTCTTGACTCAACATGTTTTTGCAATTACTTGGCACTCCAACTGTATCTACTTAAATTAGGTCACAGTCACCAAGTTATTTTTAGGCCATAGCAACACACACACACACACACACACACACCCCAAGTACGCACTGCTAGACGTAGCTTGTTATTTGTGCTCCTTTGTAAGAAGAGGCAAGATTACATTTTTACTGGCACCGTATTTCTGTTCGATCAATAGTAATAATAACAGCGAGCCGCCTTTACAAAGTGGTTGTTGGTACGAGGTGCTACGCTGAACACTGGAAACACATTACTGCGCTTAGCTCCTGAACCGCCACTAGGAGAGAGTGAGTAGCAACGGCGTCACCTCCTGTGAGGGAGGAAAGCAAGGACTGCAGGGCTTAAGCGCCCTGCCCTAGGGCCACGCCACCACTGGACACAGTGAGTCTGAAGTTCGGCCTCAACTTCTCCCCTTTTTGCTGCAAAGCCAATGTTTGGCATCCAGCCTTGGGCGTGAGTCAGGGGCTGAGAATATTGACAGTTAAGCTTGTGAACATAGATATGGATTTTATTTCATACAAGAGCTATATTAAAAATTAATTTTTTCAATTAAAAATCCTCTTGACGTCCTGTGGGGGGGGAGGGGTGATTTTTATTCACACCTCCTCCCAAACAAAGCAGAGAAAAAACTGTTTTCCCAGGGCCTCTGATTTCTGAGCGTGGTCATTCCCAGCACCATCTCATGGCCACCACCTGCATGCGTCTATTTCGGAACCCTTTGTGAGCAGGGAAAACATGCAGTTGAGGTTGCCGCCCTCTCAGAGGGTGCATGGGATGTTTGGAAGTAGGAAAGTAACTCCCAGTAGCATCACAGATCGGAGCTCAGCCAGTCAGTGTTCCATGGCAGCACATGGCAGCAAGGCCAGGGCTCTCAGACATACACGGGAGCCAGGACGCACCCTAAGGTGCCCAGCGACCTCACTCCCCTCTGTGGGCAGCTTCTTCTGATGCCTGGGACCCTGTCTTTGAAAAACACTCAGACAGGAACATGACACTGAGGTAGCTGGCAGCAAACACATCCGACTACCCTATAAAATATTCCCAGCATTACTAAGTTTAAAATATTAAGTCTTAGCCAACATACTTAACCATATCTGAATGTTGTCTGTACCATACAAAATTTCAACAAAGAGAAAAGAGAAAGCAAACAGGGAAACTCAACCATTATTGGTTGACAGGGACAAGGATATTCATTCTATACTTTTCTACTTCTCTAAACAACATTTTTTATGATAAAAGTTTTAAAGGCATATATTGTGTTTAGAAAGGAGGCAGCAGTAGAGTCTCCCTATCCAGGTAAAAGACAGATAAATTCTTTCCCTGAACCTAGCTTTGTTAGGAACAAAGGGGTCCTCCGGGGACCACAGCAAGCGTGGTGCTTTGGTTAGGAAAGGTCAAGGGTTGCCTGCCGTCTTATGCATTGTGGCCAGAAACCAAGTAACAGCTGATTAAAAATCAGCTTTCAGTGAAGCCGACTGTAATCCTTCACAGATGTCGAGAAGCCTTGAGTATTCATCTTGGTCATTTTCGTCAGGTTGAGCAGAAGCTGGGGCTCAACGCCACTTACTCTTCGGAAGATGAGACTAAGCCGGGTCCAGCCTGGGTCACGAGGGGAGGGGGCTGTAAATTAGAGCAGGGACGTAATCCCAGGGGCTTCTGTGCTCAGCACCTCTTCCCGACCTGACCCAGCATCACCAAAACGGCAACCAGCAGCCGCGCTTGACGGGCAGCAACACAGCGGACAGCCTGGCACGGATGGGGCCGGAGGAGCGCTTGGGTGGCAAGGGTAGCAACCAGTGTTTACAAACACGGCCAGGGACTCGTCCGGGGCAGTCATAGATTACCCGAGACTGCACTGAAATCCCCGAAATAAACGCACAAGGCCTTGCATGTGTCTCCCTCATCACCCAACCACCCCAGCCCAGCCACGCAACTGCCCTGCCAAAGACACGCAGCCCCAATGACACCACTACCACCCCTGCTGAAATGCAATCTCAGATCACCAAGGGACAGGGCTCCTAAAATAAACCTCACAGGAAAAGCCAGAGCAGCGTGGTCTGTCGGACCCACTCGAGCCCCGGGAGAAGTTGCTGACCGAGCCCTTGAGGGAAGCCCAACCTACCCTTGCCTCAGTGCTGCCTGGAATTAGCCGCAGGCTCACCCGGGAGAAAGCGCAGCGAGGCGCTCTGCTAACCACCCAGGCCTGCTTCCCTTTGCACTCTGCCATCAATGCCACATGAGCGATGAGAACAACCCACAGAATGAGACCCTTTTGCTCCTGAACTATGTATTTTCCACCAGATCCCCAGATATTTGAAGAAAAGGCCCCCCAAATTACAAATAACCCAACCCCTATTACCAGAGCGTCTTGCAAATTGACCATCGCAGCCGAGGCTCAGCAGCCCGAAAACACCCAGTGCTCCCTGCGGCTGCGCGTGGTGAGGTCAGTGCAGTCCGCCCCGCCCCACAAGGCAATCTTACCCAGGCACGGGGCAGCCGGCTGCCTGGCACCCAGCTGCACCCAGAGCAGAGTGAGAGGAACCTCACCTTCTCAGTGGCCCCAAGACACTCTCTGCTCACCACCTGACAGGCCCACAGCACAGCAGAGTCAGGATCTACCTCCTCCTAATCACCCACACCCAAGTTCAGGGTCATCTGAATGTGTACTGCTTGATGCCTTTCAGACTATGGAGACACAAGAAGCCTGCTTTTCATCAAGAATATCGACTCTACGGGAGAAATGAGACCAGCAAGACTGTTTGTCATTGTTTCCCGAGGCAAACTGTCACAAGTGGAACTCTGTGGACAGTATTTTCTCATCTGAGATACACAAGCCCAGCCAAGATTACCACGCAAGAACAAGGGCAGGGGGAGCCCACTAGGAAATACTAGGAGCCAACCACACTCGAAAACAGAAATGGAATACAGAGCTTGTGGAGGATCCTGAACCTGTGTGAGACTCCAAGAAAACATTCTACCATCACCCAACACTGCCCGACTTCCGGATCTCTCTGCATACAGTTGTGAGATGTTCTCCTTCACCGAAGACCCCTTCGCAGGGAAAGCCAAGTCTTTGTGACAGTGGGGCCCAAGGAGCATGCCTGAGGACAGGAGTGGAGAGTGGGGAGGGGAGTGACAGCAAAGGGACCTAGGATCGAACCCCCAAGGCCACTGCATGAGAGAAGGCAGGAGGCGTCACCCAGGAGGCAATGGCAGAGGGGCTCCCCAAAGACAAAGACAAACTACTGGGCTCACCTAAGCGGATGGTGGCAATTTAAACACACACGGTGAGGGGGCAACCAGCAACACCGGGGCTCAACACGTCTGGGAGCTGGCTGAGCTGGGCCCCAGAAACCACCGTCACCTTGGTCAAAACACAAAGGAGGAGAAAGGGAGGAAGATGACTGTCTTGCTACCGCCACCAGGCAGAAGATGCCCAGAGGAGAAGGGCACAGGGTCAGGACACGAGGGGTGACGAGGACAGGCGGGCCAGGCACGGGACCCCCCCTGCCAGCCCAGGCAGCCCTGCTACCAGGCACCCAGAGGAGGGTCCTGAATTCCTCCTCCAGGTGCAGCTCCTTTGACCACAGTCATTCCACATTCCATGGACAGGGAAAGCCACCCACCACGCCTTCTTGGGAAAAGCCACGATGCCAGCTGACATCAAGTGAGGCCCAAAACCACCGCAGGCCAGGGAGAAGGTCACTAAACTGCCTCTGTCCCCCTGGGGATGGGGCAGAGTGATGGCTGCAGGGGTGAACTTTTCCTCTTCACTGGGGCCTTCATACAGATCTCTGCCCTTCTCAAAGGTCACTTTAGCAACCATCCAAAGCCAAGCTGGCCAGAGAGGGAGAAAGAGGAGGTTTCCTCCCAAAGAACAGTCCTCTCCAGCTCAGCACTACTCTGTTCCTCTGCTCCATCCACAGCACTGGGTCTAACAGGCAATGAGTCTCACCCAGCTCCCAGCCACGCTTCACTTCCCATCGGCCCTGGTTCGAGGTGAGCACCATCTCTGAGAGGTGACGTGGCCTGCCCTAGCCATGCATCAGAAGCCAGTCCAGGCAAGGACTCACTCAGATCTTCCAGCCAGCAGCCCGAGGCTGCTGCATTTTTCTCACAATAGCCAAACCCTAAAGAATGGGCACGGAGAAGGTGGGCAGAAAGTCTATCTTGGTCTGGGGGGATTCCGGCAAGAAGAAGGATGTGGTGGGAGGGGAGCAGGATCCTTACCTTTCAGCACCAGAGGATCTTTGCCTTCTCTCTTCAGGGACTCGAGGACTATATGAAGAGGCTGTGAGGGCATCACGCGGCTTGGCTCATTGGTGTTCTCATCGTAAACTATGATTTCTTTGGAAAAGATCCTCTTGAAAGAGTCCTTGCCTTCCCTGCAGGAAATCAAGTCCAGGACAGTGATCTTGCCCTGCTGCAGCCTCCGCCGGCTGATCTTGTCGGCACAGTTGATGTGGACAGCTCCTTGGATGTGGCTCTTGTTGTACTCCATGAAGGGCCTGCAGTCGATGATGACAGGGCTCTGGCTGGGCAGGTGGCTCTTGCTGCCCTTGGTCATCCTCTTGGCCAAGTCGTTGGGGTAGATGATTTTGATGCTGGTGAGCTGCTTGGGGACCCCTGTCACAGGGCTGCCCACTTCACCCGATGGACCTAGAGAGCCTGTGTTCTCATTGTTGTTGACCATCTGGTTGGCAGGGCTGGCGGCAGAGGTTCCGATGGCAGTGGCGGCAGTGCCGGCAGCAATGGCTTGGGTCTGGGCCTGACTGTCCTTGTCGTAGGCTGCCACAGTGCAGCAACTGGCACTGCTGCATCCACAATTCAGGGAGCGGGCAGAGCCGCTGGATGAGGGCATATATGTCAGATTCGCAGCCTTGAGGGACACAACAGTGGTGGCAATGACAGAAGGATGGCTGCTACTGCCGGGGGTGGCAGAGCCAAGGTAGCTAGAGTCTAAACAAAGGCTGAGATCTTGAGGTCGGACGGGCCTAGACAGTGCTACTACTACCCTGTCATCTAGAGGAGACGGAGGCATGAAGAGGCTGAACACTGGTAATTCAAGAAGAACTCAAGAGTCTGCAAAGAAGGGGAAGGGGAAAAGAAAGAATAAAGTCACCATGTGGCACAAAAGGCAGTCTCATCCATTCTCTGGGGGGAGCCTTTGCCTATCTCTGGGCGAAGTGCAAATTGCCCTTTGTCACAGCTACCAAAGCCTGACACCCGTTCTGATGGATTCAACAGGATGCGGACTGGGGCCCTGTGTATCTGGCCACTAAGTCTACCCTGACGTTGGACTTCATGTTGCAAATGTTAATGAACAAACTTTCATGGGCAGCATCAAAGTTCAGCCTCCGGAAAGTGAGGGTTCAGAGAATCAGAAAGCTGCAGACAGAAGGGAGTTGTTCAGAGGATCTATTCTGGGCCACATCTCCCAGGCAGAAGGACTCTCCACGGAGGAAGCCCGATTGTGTACCCTCGGGTGCTTGCTATTTAATTCCTTAACCCACTGCAATTCAGAGCCAACCAAGAACACTGGCCTGGCACACAGAAGTACTCAGCCGCTAAATATACCTCAGGGTGGATGTCAACTTTCTACCGGTCAGAGTGAAGGCACCTCTTGAGAGAATCAACTTAAGTAGGAGCTACTCTTGCTCCCCATCCTAGTAGGTCCTCTGGAGACCACAGCAGTCACACTCGGACCTCATGTCCCTTCTTGGCCTCTTATAAACTAACCTACATTTCCCCTTTGCACTACCAACTGGTATGCTAAAATGAAGTCACGATGGCCGGCCGAGGAGCCAGGTCTGGAAATCCCATCCTGAGTTCCATCACCCACCGATCCCCTGCCGGCGCTCACCTGGCCTCTGAGGACAGGACCGATGGCCTGGCCTCCCTGCCCTCGAATGTCCTGCACAGGCTGCGTCCGGGCTGGAGCAGCCGCACTGCCGTGCCCTGCGGGAGGGAGCTGGGGTCCTTACAGAGGTCCACCTGCGGTCTGCTCCCGGGAGCCTGCGAAGGGAAGGGGCAGTCCCTCGCTCCCCACTCCTTGTGGGCACTAGAGGCTTCCACGGCTCTGCTGGCTCCTCTCTAACAGATGCACACAGCCGTGAAACCAAACCCATGCAACAGCGGCTCACCTAAGCGAACTTTAAGAGCTGTCTGGAAAAATATCATCTATCATCTGTCTACACTCGGCCGACACCGCTCTCTGACATCCAGCCAAAGTGTCACAGGCGGAGTCCACACACGCACGCACAGCCAGGCACAGGTCCCCACAGACTCGGGCTTCTCCCCGCATCCCTGGATGGGAACGAAGACCCAGCCTCCCGCCCTCACTCCCCACCCCCTTGCGTAGTATTTTTTGGAGAGCGAGTACTATTCCCGCTGCTGCAACTGTTTCCCAGCTGGACTGGGGGGCAGAAGCCTGCCTTGGTGGTACCGAGGCGGACGTCCAGGACCAGCCCGCTGCCCTCCGCCAGTGCGCACACGCGGGCCCGCTCACCGACGCTAAGGACCCTCGCCTGGGCCAGCGCTCCCGGTGGGCTGCGTCCCTGCAGCAGAGAAGCGGTGTGCGCGGCGCCCCGAACCGCCGGCCCGGCCTGGCAGCCCCGGGACGAGGACCCGGCTCGCCGGCGCAGGGCCCGGAGGAGACGGCGCTTGGAGAACGCCTTCCTTGCTCGCGGCACCCACCGCCCGGTCCTCGCCGCGCAGGGCGCTCACACGCCGGCGGCGAAACTGCCGCAAAGCATCCCAACAAACCTGGCTCCCTCCGGCCAGGGCAAGGGGCCCGCGGCGTGGGCGCGCAGGGCCCGGGCAGCACCCGCGGTCCTGCGTCCACCGTTCCCCCTCTCCGCCTCCCGTGCGCACACACACGCACACACACGCGCGCACACTCACACACGCGCGCACACACGCGCGCGCACACACCGCCCCTGAGTGGTCGAGGGACTTCCACTTACTTCCTCGACCGACCAGCCTTGCACTGCCGGGCGCTGCGCCTCTGCTGTGGACTCGCGCGGGCAGCCCATTCACCGGGTTTCATTGATCTCCAGCAGCAACATAGTTACTTTCTCTTTTGCTACACTGTAAATGTATGATTCCGAGGGGGCGGGCCGGCCGCCAACCGACGGCGAGTTAAGCCAATCAGAAGCCAGAGAAGGCGGACCGCCACCTCATCGAGACCAGCAGCCAATGTGCGGTCGGGGGCGTGTCTGGGGGCGTGGCCGCGCGGCGTTTGGGCGGGTCTGTCGGCCGGGGCCTGGGGCCTCGATGCTGAGACTCTGGCGGTGATGTCATTGGCAGCCAATCAAACCCTTGAGAAGTCCGGCCGGCTGGCGGGCAGCTGCTCTCTATTTCCCGGGAAGCCAGGCCGGCCGCCCGTTAACCCTTCCCGGCCCGAGCCCGGGGCTGCGCTCGCCCGAGGTGAAGCCGGTGCCCTTCTGTAGCCGGGCCTCCGAGATCCCGCACCCGCGGACACCCGCATCCCGCGGATACCTGGCAACCGCGGAGTTCCGCACCCAGGGACACTGCGCAGCCTCCGCCGCCCACCTCGGGCCACCGCGGAAACCCCACGGGCCCCCCTCACTCGGGACCCAGGCAGAAGATGCGAAGCGCAGGGCTGGTTTTCCAAGGCGAACCGCGGCCCCGCTCGGTCCGGGTCCCTAGGGAACCGCGGGCGCCCGCAGAAGTCGCGGCTCTCGGGCTGCCCGGGTGCTCCCCACAGGAGCAGCCGCCCCGCCCCAGGCTGCTCGGAGGAGGCTGCGCGGGGGGCGGGGGGGTCGGAGCCCCAGCGCCTGGACCCCTCCACCCGGCCCCTCCTCTCCCTCGGATTGGCCCCCGCGGGCGGAAAGGAGCCGGAACCTAGGTCAGAGCCACGCTGGACCGGGTGGAGGCACCTGGGCAGGCGACACCGCCTCTCTCGCGCGACTCCCAACTGTGGCCAGCAGAGGGGTCGCGGAAGAGCAGGAGGTAGCCCCAGCCGCCCGGGGTCCCAGGAACCTCTGGAATCTGCAAGGAGGCTGCCTTGGACGACTGGGAGGAGTGGCAAAGCCTGGCCGCCCCTGGAGTCTACACCTGAAGATTCCTACTCTTGGTGAAACAGCCAGTCCTGCCCCGCTCCGCTCCCTGGAGCCCGGATCAGGGCCAAAGCGAAATAATTACAGAGGAGTAACGTGTTCTGAGCACTGTGGCCTATTTGCCCGTGGTCTTCTCCCTTACCTGAAGGCTTACCTTAGATCCAGGCCTGAGAAACACGCTAAGTGATCCGAAGTCAGAAGGCACCAACCACCGCTGGCTACCTGTTCTCAGCTCAGATGTTACCAGAAACCCTGGAGAGCACAAATCCATGTGCGCACACATACACAGCCCCGCCACTGCATGCCTGTGTTCCCGCATGCATCCGGCACAGCTAGGGTTTGGGGTGCGGCCCTCCCCCTGCCCCTTGCCCCTGGGTGGTACCTGGGAGCCACCCCAGGTCTCTGTCCTTCCGCCTCTGAGGTGGGTCCCGGGTGATCTCCAAAGAAAGCAGAAGAGAGCTTCCCAGAGGCCAGCGCAGATGGTTTGGGACTGAGAGGCTTGAGGCCTCTTCCTAAGCACAACTGTGGGGAAGACGTGCACACCCAAGACTGAAGAATTCTAGGTCCTGGTTCTGACTGTTGTGGCTGCTGAGGATCGTGCTCATTTGTATACCTGTAAGACAGCGAGACCCCAGCTCAGAAGACAAAGAAGAATACTTGTGCAAGTGATGGTGGGAAATACAGACTCCCCGTGGCTCAAAGGCGTTCAGAAAAGGGTCATTTTCCTGTGTCCTCTCATGCACCTCAAGGTCTATCTATGATTCATGCATTGCTACTGCCACCAGGCTCTGCCCCCAAGGCAGGGATGTGCACAACTCCAGAAGTGTGCTTCAAAGTCTTCAAGGGGACACAACCCCAAGAAGTGTAACTCCTCTAATGAGACAAGTATTTTATAATAGTTTCAAGCTCTGAATTCTTATAATTCAGTTAACTAAGAATCTAAATCATCCAGGCTGAAAAATTGAGAAAGATGGTAAAAGTGCTCATCAGTTATAAAACCCTAAAAATGGGTGATTGCCAGACCCTGGGTATATACACAGGCGTGATTCTTTTTTCAATTAGGCATCTCTATGTGTAAATCTTATGTGCAGATTATAGAGTGGTAGAAAAACATCACTACCTAGAGGCATTGCTTTCCAGGCACTTCTCAGCTCCCTCTGGACCAGAAGAGGTGATTTGGCCTCTGTTTCTGAGTCTGGTGTAGGCAGTGAAAATGCCTGAAATACTTACTGCCTGTGGCTCTAAGTTTGCAGTGCATTCAGCCAGTGGCCAGCAACCTCATCTGCATACCAATAACCAGCAGTCTCCATGCACTTTTAGTCCCAGAGAACAAGGAAGCATCCTCACCGTGTCTGGGTGCTGTAACAGCCGCACTGGGTCACAGCTTTGGTCCTGCACATAAGTCAAGCAACAGGCTGTGTATTCCTGTCGAGAGATGAAGACAACTTAGGCCCAGATGTAAGACATACGATATTAAGATGGATGACGTCAAACAAACATGGTATTTAAATTACTTCCCTATGTGTGTTCAAATAGTGAAGCGTTTCGAATGATACCTTCAATGTAATCTTCAAGGTCAAGGTAAATTTCTGGAGATTGTAGCATTAGGCAGAGAAAGGCTTAGAGAAAACATGGCAATCTTAAATTCCTGATAAAGAAGATATTCAGTCAACCAGAAGTGGGGACGAGCTGAGCATGGGAAAGTGCAGGGCAGTGATGAGGTCACAGCATCAGGGTGGAGTCACTGTGGCCAGGCCCAGGAGCCGGGAGCCGTCCCACACCAAGCTCTGGCTAAGGAAGGAACGGCTAAGGGGGGCCCCCAAGCATGGCTGCCACCGTGTGGATGGGATGAGGAATGGGGTCCTCCCTTCCATCCCTGTCCCCTCTGCCGTGTGAGCATGCTCTGAAGAAGCAGAGACCAGGCGCTGGCCAGAGGGGAAAACGGGAACGGCCTGCACCTCCCTGAGACTCCTCAGCCTCTGGAACCCTGAGAAATAAGTCTGTTCCGAGTAAGTTACCGAGTCTCAGGTATTTCGTCACAGCAGCACGAGTGGGACTGTGGCTCTGTGGGCTGGACCAGAGGCAGGCCACATGCTTGGTCCACAGTGTGGGACCACTGTGGTCCTGCCCAGGACAGCCCCAGGCTCGGGGCCATGCATGTCCAAGTGCCCGAAGCAGCGGCCACTCACCCTGTGCAACTGAGAGGCACCTGAGGTTCAAGCACACATTGGATTTTGCAAGTTTCATATACAAATGTAAAAGAGCTCAGTGATTTTTACACTGATTACACATTCAACTGCTTATATATTGGCTATATTGAGCTAAATGTTATTAAAATGAATTTTCTCCAATTATTTTTTATGTAGAATATGGTTATTGGAAAACTTCCAATGACTGACACAATTTGCCCATTTCTTTTGGACAGTGCTGTTGTAGAACCTAATTGCTTCTTGGATTTCAGGTCACTTTGACCCCAAAGCCACTGGAACCACACAATGTTGGGTCTGGACGGGACTTTAGAGCCTTTCTAGGCCACTGGTTCTTAAGCTGTTTCAGGGAGACCCCGAGGGACAGAACCCCAAGGTGAGTGACCACACACCTACCCCACCCCTCCATCCTGCACATGGACACGTGGTGGAAGGCTTCACTCCGAAGACAACACAACAGCAGGGCATTTGCAGAAAGGGCCCTGCTGGCCTTTGGGCTCCTCTGTGGTTCCATGCTTGTCGGATGTTGACCTGTACAGCATCTGAGGCCCAGAGAATGGAGACAACATGCCCCAGCTGCGCATGGCCTCAGCATGTGGCTTCTGCCCTCTCCTCAAAGTCGGGCCCAAGACAGGAGTGGGGGTGCACACCTGTAATCTCAGCAATCTGGAGGCTGAGGCAGGAGGATCAGTGTGTGTTCAAGGTCAGCTTGGACCACATAATGAGACCCTGTCTAACAACAACAGTGGAGCTCGGCCCAGCCTCTCCTGGCCACCCGGAAGGTACTGACAGGGACGACCCACAAGCTCCCTGTATTCATGAAGGGCGAGCCCCCTTCCCAGGCAGCTCCTTGGCTGACCTCACAGATGCCTGCTGTTGTCATGGTTCCAGCTGAGGATGTGGACCGCCTGCACAAGCTTACACCCATCACGGACCAACCAACCACACAGCTAAGGCACCGGCCATGTGGGTCCAGCCACACACTCCGAGATGAACGCCTCCTTCAGTGACTGTCAGGGTTTCCCCTCCCAGCTGAGCAGCTGCTTTGCGTGCCTGGGAGACGCTGCCAGGCTCCCGAGGTGGAGGTCTGGGCCTCTCCTCCGGAGACTGCATCTGACTGTGCTACCCAGGTGTGCCATACGGTGTGAGGTCCAAAGGCCAGGTGCCGCCTGAGCATGACCCTGACAGGCTGCAGGCCTCATGCAGGTGGAGATTCTCACTCTGAAATCAGCAATGCTCCAAAACCCGACAGCTTTTGAGCACTGAGATGATCACAGTGGAAAATTCCATGTCTGATCTTGTGTGATATCACAGTCGAAACAAAGGTGCGCTAAGAACATGTCAGAAAATTACCCCCAGGCTGTGCGTAGGATTTGGCTATAAGCACACACTTTGCATTGAGACTCGGCTTCCATCCCCGCGGTACCTCAGGATGCAGACGTTCCAAAGTTCACAAGTCTCGACCAGTGTGGACCAATGAGAGGTCACCCATGCTGAGAACCAAGAGTCATGATGCACTGTTTCTGCATCCTGGACCACGGCCCTGTGGGCGACCAAAGGCATCACAACCTACCTCGTTTATCTCTGCAAGTAAATATTAACACAACCTGTTCTACAGATCTAGAGTTCAGAAATAAAATTATGACAGGCAGCACTTCCTGAGCGTTTTACTCTGCCCAGCCTGTTCTGAGCTACTCACATCAGCTCAGTTAAATCTTCACACCCGTACTGAAGGTGCACTTTGATTTATTCACTTTGATTTAAAGATGAGGAAACAGACACAGACGGGTTAAGTAACCTGCCCAAGCCCACACAGCCAGAAAACAGCACAACCAACACAAAAAGCCAGACTCAGAGCATCTGCCTTTAGCCGGGGCGGGGGGCACTATTGAACTCTCATGGTTTACTGACTTCTGCCCCCTGGCTGCAGTATATCTCAGGCTGACTACTGCTGAGAGCTGTCTGTCTTCCTCTGTTTTCTTCCAAACCCTCTGAGCATCTTCATCCTCATGTGGTCTCAGTCTCACAACCGCATCCTCCAAGTAGGAAACCAGATCAGAACTGCTGCTTTCTTCTCCAGAAATAGCCCGACTCTTACCGTGGATTCTGTAAAGAAGTTGGCCGAGGGTCCAAATGCGTGGATGGTCGCAGGAGCAGCACCAGTGTGGCTGTGAGCTCAGGGCGCTCCTGCTGAGTGAGTGGGAGGAGACGCCCAGATGGAGGAGCAGAGTGCTCTGACACTCACTGCCCTAGGCTCCTTGGGCTGCTGCAGCACAGTACCATAGCCGGAGTGGCTTAAGGACAATGGAAGGTCATTCCTTGCCATTCTGGACACTGGACACCCAAGCCTGTGCTGCCAGTTGGCTGGGTTCTGCTGAGCACCCTCCCCAGGCTGCAGAGTGCCAGCCTGTTCCTGTGTCCTGATGTGGAGGAAGCGCCAGGGGCCTGTCAGGTCTCTTTATATGGGTGCTCACCCTTCAGGAGGGCTCTGTTCCCCCAGTGCATAAAGGACCCACAACCCCACACCATCACGTTGGGTCTTGGGATTTCAACATAGAAACCGGGAGGACACAAACATCCAGACCACGGAGTGGACACACCTTTGAATTGTGTTTTTCGTAGATACATTCCTGGACTCAACTGATGCTTGGATTTTAGCCACTGATTTCATTTTCTTCACTAACTGGAAGTGTAGGGACCTCTGAAGTCAGTAAATTCAATCCCTCTTTTGAACTATTTATGCAGATACCAACCAGGTGTTTATCTCAGGAGAATTCCAGTGTTCATGCATCACTTGGGGGTTTTCTTCTGCCTTTTACCATGTTCTCCTTTAACATTTTAACTTCAACCTCTTTCTCCCTGACATCTATGTCAATATCAATGTCTTTCTCATTACAGTTCCTTCTAATCCACACATACCTGATGCTGTGGTTAGCCAGGACCCTGCAATTACGATTGTCCTGAGGCATGGGAAAATGTTTCCTTCTTATCATTTTCAGGAGAGGAAAGGTACAATATCTCCCTTTGCTCTATTGTGTTAGCTGTGACAAAATACCAAGATTATCCACTTAAAAGGAGGAAAGGTTTGTTTTTCTCACAGTTTCAGAGGTTCCAGTCCTACTTGGTTGGCTCTGCTCTCTTGGGCCTGTGGTGAGGCAGCACGTCGCAGAGGAAACAGGAAGTGGCTGGGTCCCATAACCCCCTTTCAAGGCCCCACCCCCAGTGACCTCACTTCCTCCCACTGGGCCCCACCTCCTGAAGTCTCCACCACCACTCAGTCACTGCCCACAGGCTGGACCACGTGTTTATCTCTGGAGATAAAGATGTGGGTCTTTAGTGATCATTCCAGACCCGACTACATTTTCAGCATCTTTCTTCTTGGAGACCCCAAAGCTATACATTTCCTGGTGTTAATCTCCTGCATAGTCACTGACACCTGACTGATACTGTGAATTGCTGTCATAAAAAAGGCATTTTATCCTGGACACTGGATGTCAACAAGTTCTTTGTGTCCGGGCAGGTGCTCTGAACAGAAATACATCCCCTGACCCTGCAGTGGCCAGGGAGCAGGACCAGAAGCCCTGCCTGTGGTGGCTCTGGGAAGGTGGCCACACCTGCTGGAGGCCCACCCAGGGACGGCACTCTGAGGGTCCCTGGCTTCTGACACAGCGAATGACGCCACCATCTGAGACTTATACTGGTGCCTGCAGGCCCTCCCAGGCGGGGCAGAGTCCGCTCTGTGTGGAGCCCTGAGCTGCACCTGTCTGTGTGCTCTTGGCCCCCGCAGGCCGTGGGTCCTGAGCCCAGAGCACCATGCATGTAGCAGGTGCTTGGGCGAATCCAGGTCAGCTCAAGTCATCTGAGAATTAAGCAGGCAGTTTCTGCGGACTCCACTAGCCTTTCAGCTGGAGTAGGGGCCTTCTCCAAGGAGGCGCAGCACAAATAAACAGACTGGATCTGGAAGTGGCCAGGCTGAGTGGGGCCCCGTGTCCCACATCTGCCCATGCAGAGAGGCAGGCCGGCAGCCAGGCAGCGAATCACCTTCCTCTGGGAGGGACATGCCGGGCCACCTCCATCCTTCCATGTGCAGTGCCCATGCCCGGGAAAAGGGACACCTTGAACTTTAAACTGGATTAGTAGCACAACCAGGGCTACAGAGAGACGGCTGCATTCTGCACAGGGTGGAGGCACCAGTAGGCCGGGGCTCCCCAGGCATCCTGTCACATGGACCCTCTCCCTGCAAGCTCCCCAGGGCGCTCAGGACAGCTGCCAGCTGTGTCAGCCCTTCTGCCTGCTGTGACCGCTGTCCCTGGTATAGACTCCTATACCCTCGCCACCCTCTAACCACCGAGGTGACCCTGTGAAACCAGGAGGGAGGGACCACATGCAGATGGGCAGGCCTGGGCGTCGTGCGCACGTTCTTTGTCTTTCTGGCATCAGGGTGGGAAGGCTGGGTTTGGGCAGAGCAGGCCTAGGGAGGCAGGGGCAGGTCCAGGCTCACCGGCTGGCTGGGTGAGCACGGCCCAGACACAGGCGGGGTCTGGAGCCCGAGCTGCTCCCTGGCAGAAGGCGCTCAAGGGCGGGAAGGAGTGGCCAGGGCTGCTCCTGTGCAGCTCAGCATTTCAGACAGGGGCACGCTGACCCCTGCCCTGCACTGAGCGGAGCCAGAGTGAGGCCCTTCAGAGCATCCACCATGCTTGGCTCCACTGTCTGCAAACCAGGGGAACCCCAAAGGCAGCCCCTCTGACCCCTGGTGCAGAGAGCGGCTCATGCCCCACCTGTGGGTGAGGCCTCAGCCCTGTGTGTGTTGAAGCCAGGGGGATTTTCACCTGGAGTGCTTAACTTTGTGTGTCAGCTTGACTGGGCCTCGGGCCAGAAACAGCCCACTCTGGTTGTTCCTGCCAGGCCATCTTTGGCTGTGAATAAAGCAGACTGTCCTCCAAGATGTCGCTGGGCCTCATGTAATCAGGAGAAGGCCTGGCCAGAACCTGCTAGCAAGAAAGGATGTTGCCAGGTGATGCTTGGATGCCAGCGGCAGCCCTGGCTCTCCCCAGCCTGTGCCTGTGGGTCCAGCCTTGCCAGCCTGCAAACATGCCTTGAGCAGATCCCTCTCTGTGCATGGCACACCTGGTCTTCTCGGTTCTGTTTCTCTGGAAGCTCTGACTAATGCACCATTTCCCTCTTTGGTGAACAAGGGTCAGAGAGCAAAGCCAGAGAGATGGGCACTGTAGCAGGTAACATTCATACCTGTCCACATTACCCATGATATCTTAATTGAGTTAATCTTTACTTTCACGTGTCTTCATTCACAAGAGTTTAAAATTCCCCTGAAAGGGCAACAGGGGTACATTTAAGAAACTTAGATTACTAATAAAAAAGAAAACAAATTTCCCCACCCTTCATTGGAGGAAAGTCCCAACAGGTCTTCCTGCTTAGGGATTCTAGAGCAGTCTGGAAGCCGGACAGATAAAAGTAAAGATATGTTCCTGAGCCTCTGATGCATCCCTGCAGCCTGAGGGAAGAGAGAGTGGATGTGCTTGCTTTCCCCGAAACGTACATTTAACCGTGATCCAAGGATCCCAATGTTTGAGTGCATCCGGACTCTCCATGCTAAGCACACACTGCTTTCCCGGTTTGCCAGCATGTATTAAAGAAAGACATTTTCAACCCAGGGTTAATGACACCTCGTATGGTTCTTTATTCCCCTTTCTCCTGCCTTCCCAAGTTAATTGGCATGTGGCAGAATTACTGTGAAATCTCAGCTTAAGGGCTGCCAGCTGGCTCTAGGAGAAGCCACAGTCTACAGAAACACCTGGGAGATAGGAACTCGCTCCCTCTGCAGGTGTAGGGCCCTTGTCTTCCCGCTCTCTGCCCGGGGTGAGTGGGTGCTCAGCTGTGAATGCACAACTCTCGCTGGCTCCTCACCAAGATCAGCATCCTCTGAGCGCACACAGGTGCCGGACCTGACTCAGGAGCTCGGGACACCAGAGCCTTGCTTTGCACCACTGTTTCTAGGGACGTCGATGCTGCGGGGCCACTTGCCACACATGGCCCAAGAGGCTCATGGGTTCAGCTCGGCAGCAGCGTGTGGCCTGCTGCACACTTCAGTTAAGGTCTGTGTGAATCCAGATCCGAGCTTAGAGTGCCCATTGTGCCCAGGGGCTTGCTCCACAAAAACAGCAGCCCTGGGCCTCTCCTATGGCTTCTGCGGGCTGCCTCCTTCTGAGAAGTGTCTTCATCGCTGTATGGTTCCTGGTCTGACTCCCGTTTTCAAAGTGCATTCCCTCTGTCCCTCCATAGCCCATACCACATGTGCATGGGTTTTCTTGGTGCAAACTACACCTGGCTTTGGAAGTGCCCCAGTGCAAGTGTCTTCATTTTGCAGAAGGTAATAGAAGCAGAGCTGAAGCTCTGAACCCAAGAACGCACTTCCACCGCTGCTGGGGAGAGGAGCCTATAGATCCCATCTTCAGGGACCCGCGGAAGAGGAAAGGGGGCACGTGGTCAGAGAAGTGAGAGGGGAAGGGGCAGGGACAGTAGGAACCAGTGGGAAGGGGTGACTGCTGAGTGACTAGCAGACCTCCTGGCAGGGAGTGTTAGGAGGCTGAGGTGGGAGGAAGGCTTGGGAGGAGTCCTGGGACCCAGGCAGCAGTGGGCTGTGGGGTGGCAGAGTGCCCAGTGAGGGCAGGGAGCTCTGGGCTCTGAAGCAAAGCAGAGGATGCGGGCTGCTGAGCAGAGATGTGGCTGGTGCGAGGGAAGTGGCAGCAGTCACCCTGTGCACAGAGGGCGTGGCCGGGGCAGGACAGGTGAGGGAGCAGGAAACAGGTGGCCCTCAGCTCCTGTGGAGGGGAGTGGGGACCGCAGGGGATGCCAAGGGTCTCGGGGATCCAGGCTTTGCAGTGCAGCACTGGGACACAGAGAGGGATCTGAGTCCCACGGGACTGAGTGTGGGCGTGAGCCCCAGGGGTCGGTGACACTCCTTCTACCTGGGAGACACGCAGAGCACGTCAGCTCCCGCAGGCCTGTGGGTAGCACTGCTTCTGACTCCTCCTGCCAAGTAGACAGGACGCCCCCTGCCGTGTAGACATTTTAACCATGCAAGCTCACCCTCTACATGCTTCTGCTTCTCATTCTCTCCTCAGGTAGGAGGTTGGCAGCCTCCTCTGCCAGGCACAGGCCAGAAAAGCGGAGCGGGAGTCATTGTCCCCTTCTCCTTCCTCTCTGGACCTGTGCTCCCCAGCCAAGCTGAGAGCCCTGCGCAGCTTCCGAGAGGCCCCCTGCTGGAGTGGCTGCCACCACAGCGCGTCCAGGCCGCTCGGATGTCGCTGGACGTCACTGCGGGCTTGGGCAAGGCTCTCTGCACTGCCACTCCGGGATCTGCCGAGTGCCCAGGGACACTTGCTCCCTGGCCCTCCTCCCATGGTCCCCATCATCCTCGAACCGACCTGGTGGCTCCCAGGCTGCTCCTTGCCAACCAGGCACTGGGGCTGCTGCCTTGCCCTTCCTTGGTCTCTGAGTTTCCATGTGTGCTTCTCCCTCTCAGTGTGATTTGTGGTTTAGATTTCTGTTGCCTTGGTTCCCTACCCCAAGAATAGACTCTATAACCCCAACACCCACCAAATTGGGCACACAGTACACATTTGCTGAATGAATGAAAGACTGCAAGGCAGAAAGGAGCCATTTGGCTGCCCTCCTGTGACAGAGCTGATGAAAGTGGAGTGTCCAGAGCTGCTGACTGTGGTCGGGCGGCCTCGGAGCCAGAGCTAAGATGCGACTGCAGAATCTGGCTCCCACAGCAGCCCTGAGGTGGGAGCCAAGGCAGGCTGGGTTAGGACCTCACCCTGGCCATTAGGACCACGCGGACTGCAGGACAGAGACTGGCCATGGAGGTGGGAAACCAGCACGACCTTCTGCAGCCAGCTCACAGGTAGTGGTGGAGCTGCTGTCCTGCTTCAGCCAGGGGGCCACGGCTCCCCGAGACTGGGCCACAATTTGCATAATTATTATGGCCAGAAAGTAATTTTAGAAAGAACTGAAAAGGAGGACATAAGTGATTAAAGTTCTAATAATAACATTTCCAAAAAGTCTGGGTCAATGAATCTGTAACTCGGGTAAAAGAAAAGAGGCTTCAGGTGTTCGGGGAGCAGTGCCTGGCACCATAGTCTACCTACCTACTGGGAGTCAACAGGGCAGGGGGTGTCACAGGCCCCTAAGGAAGCCTGGGGGAAAGGGGGAGCGGGGGGGAGAGGGGCCATCTTATGGGAAGTTCCTCCAAACACATTGTGGGTAAAGTTCCAGACAGCACAGTGTCTTCCGTTCCCCTGCTGAGCCCCAACGGGCCCTGCAGGGCTGCTCTGGAAGAGCGCCAGGCAGGAGAAAGTGGTGAGCACCGGGTTCCCTGCACCCAGGCCCGGCAACCTGACAGTGCGTGCCCAGCAGCTGTGAAGTGTCTTCAGCGTCGCCCTGGACATAAGGCGCACTCTGTCCCAGCCCAGCTGTGGTTCCCAGGTTGTGAAACGCTCACAGATAGCTATGGTACACAGTGCACATCGGCATAGCTGACCCCACACAATGCGTTCACACATTCCATCTCATTGGAACTGCACAACTCTGTGCCCTGTGCTGCTATTTGGGGAAGCAAGCAGGAAGTTCCAGAGGGACAGTGGTCTTGGGCTTCATGTGTCCCGACCTGTCAGCATCTGGGGCCCCACGGCACTCGCCCTGTGCCCTGTGGCCTCCCTGTGGAAGAGGGGGGACCATTAGAGCAAGCAGTGGCTGATTTCATGGACTGATTCCTGATTTTCAAACAGGTTCTATGCTCAGGTGACCACATGAAGGTCTTGTGGCCTTGCTGTCCTGAGAAGACATTCCGAAAGCCTCCTTCTGGGAAACACACCTTCCCTGGGGAAGTGCGGCATGGTCTCCTGCCCTCTCCACAGCAGTGATGTGCAGACAAACAAATAGCAAACCAAACAAAAAAGCAAGAGCACTGAGAGAGCTGACCACGGAGAGAAGAGCAGATCCACACACAAACAGCAAATAGAGCGAGGTGCCGTTACCAGGGTGGGGTGTCCATGGCTAAGGCATCCCCAGCCCTTCATGTCAGTGGACAGGAAGGCTGCATGGGCACAGCAAGTCTTCTTTCCCTGGCCTCGAGGGGAGCAGGCTCCAAGCTGCTGACTGAGCACTGTTGAGACTCTCACAGGGAGCCGGGAGTTTACTCCACCCTGAGAGCCTGTGGCGTCCAAGGTGCCCTGACACACATGGCTGAGGCCACATCCAGCCTGCAGATCAGCCTTGGGGAGAAAAACAGACCATATGGAGTGACTCTAGTGTCCATGTAGTGCTTCCTCCCATGCACCTGGCGTAGGACAATGCCCAGTGCCAGGCTGTAGGAGCCATGCCCATTTTGCCACTGTAAATGCAATGGGCCTGTGTTTAACCTCTTTCCATCTACTCCAATCCCCCAGAATAACTTCCTTCATGGAAACTTACAGAAAGACTCAGTCACCATGAAAGGGAATTTAGCAATCCCTTAATATACCCTGGTTTTTTCCAAGAAAGAAAAAGGAAACTTACAGAAAGGAAACAAGTTATTCAAGGTGACAAGAAAAGTTAGTTACTAAGGCTAGAGGCTGACTCCTGGCTATTGTTAAGCCTTTCTTATTGCATGTGGTCTTGTGTTTGGAATGACTTTGCTATCAAAAGACTCATGGACCAAGTAACTCCAAAAGGCATCAGAGTGTCAGCTGCAGAAAGGGGCCACCTACTTAGCACCTGCTCCTGGAAGGTCCTGCTCTCTATGTGAGACGGGTTTGATCATTTGGATTCCAGTGTGTGTGTGCGCAGGGGTCTCCAGGGCATCATTGACAGGACGCCAGCTGAAGCTTGTGTGTGTGAAGTGAGGCTGACTCCAGTGTCCGTCTGCTGCCTGGTGAATCCTTATGAAGGCTCTGACTGCGCTCCTCTCCAGACCAGCCAGCCCTGATCGCCCGTCATCTGCTTTGTTTTGCCTCTGATTAATTCCCTTCGCCATGAGAAGTGCACACATTCAACCTCCACAAGGGTGGGGATATTTGCTTTATCCCAGGACCTCCCTCCTGGGGAACAGGAAGTGCACAGTAATATCTGCTGGCTAAATAATTAACTGATTGTCCAGAGGGAAAGGCTGCTCAGCTCCCCTGCCCAAGATGTCTTCTCTCCAGGATGTGGCTGTCAGCTGTGGACCATCCGTTCCGCCTCGGCTGCCACTGTACCTGAGGAGCCACCTTTGCCAGCTGCTCCTGGGCTCCATGCACCCCAGTGGGGCAGGGCTCCTCCACCTTCCACCTTATCCCTGGGGTCTCCTCAGCCCCATGCACATGTTTTCTTCCTCCTGCCGGAAGCTGCCCCCTGTAGTCTCACCATGGCTGGAGTTTTTCGACCCTCACCCTGGGCAGGGTACCCCTGGGGGTTCAGGGCCCACCAGAGCAACATCGATCACCCTCCTCCGCTGACAGCCACACCCTTCACCTGCCCAGGACAGAGTTGTGCCTATTGCAACTGCCTTCCACACAGGCAAAGGCGGCTGAATTTCCCACGACCCCTGCCACATAGCGGTGTCCACCGAGAAGGGCATCCTCAGGCTAGGCTGTCACACTTGCCGGGACATAGGATGGTGCCATGGGTAGGGGCTTAGGCTTTGGAATCAACTAACTTGAGGTCAAGTCTGCAACTTTGTACTTCTTGCAGGACCTTGGGCAAGTCACTTCGTTTTGCCACAATTCAGTTTTCTCTTTTGTAAAATTAGGGAAAACCAAACA
Organism: Heterocephalus glaber; assembly: GCF_053883595.1. Classification (NCBI taxonomy): domain Eukaryota; kingdom Metazoa; phylum Chordata; class Mammalia; order Rodentia; family Bathyergidae; genus Heterocephalus; species Heterocephalus glaber. The sequence goes on along the minus strand of NW_028258187.1, from coordinate 1,902,788 downwards.
GAACAGAACAGGATCTACCTCTGGGGGTAGAAATAAACACTAGATGGTTGCTCAGGGCCTGGTACATATTATAGACAATAGAGTTTTTATATGTAAAGAGGAGGAAATGATTACTTTCAGAGGACAGCAATGGAAACCAGAGTCATCAAGAGAAGGTCAGCCACTCATCCAGAAGGCAGACAGGCAGGGAGAGATTAGAGATGCAGTTGGCCTCAAGACAGACACAGGAGGATTGGATTGTGGGGTGCTGTGCTCATCGGTGGACTCATCCTGAGCTCCTGGCTGAATGTGCTGTTATGAGGCGGGGCTTAGCTGGAGGAGGTGGGTCGAGGGGGATGTGGCTTTGGAGCCTACATTGCTCCCTCTGGCTTCTCACTTCTCGCTTCTCCCTCTACTTGCAGTCACCATGAGATGAGCACCTTTCCTCCATGATGCCCTTTCACCATGCCGTTCTGCCTTAGAGCCAGTGGACCAGGGACTGAAACCTCTGAAACTGTGAGCCAAAGTAACTTTCTTCTCATTAAGTTGTGGGTATTTCATTGCAGCAACAGGAAAGCTGACAAATACAAGGTGGCATTTAGGCTCAGACCTAGAGGAAGGCAGAGGCAGATACTCAAAGAGCTGGGTACAAGCCTCCTCTCTGGGAGGGGAAGGGAGCGTGCAGGCGTGCCAACACAGGGAAGAGGTCTGTCCAAACCGGGAATCTGGGGCTGGAATTGAGGCAGGGAAGGAGAAGGGCCACGGGTTGAGACTGTGTGCAGGCACACTGCAGAACGAAGACTGGGTCAGTAGATGGAAGTGGATCTGGGTTTGTCACCGTGGGAAGTGGAGTTATAGACAGCAAGGGCAGGAGATAGGAGGAACAGGGAGGTGGCATGTTGGGACTGCAGATGGCAGCATGCATGGATGCTTAGCTTCATGGAAAAGCACCCATGGAAGTATCCATAGGTGTGTACGTCCACACAGGTCAGCATACGCACCTACAGTTCCTTGATTTACTACCTGGGAAGGCCTGGAAGCAGTAATACCCTAATAGTGGTGAGCATCTCTAATACTTAGACCTTGATTTCTAAAACCATTCTCAAAAAAGGAACAAAAACCCCTTGGATTAATGCCTGGTTCTAGGACTGAGGCAGCATAAATGGTGATTCTGGAACATCTTGCAGTGTCACAGAGTAAGGAAGGGACTCGGGTGTACCTTGGAGGTGGAGCACTTGCCTAGCATGCATGAAGCCCTGGACTCCATCCCCAGAACTACAGAAGAAAATCAACAAAAAGAAGGAAGTGCAGTATTAGAGTTATTGTGATTGCTGACAATTAATTGTATATTTAAGAATAGCTAATAGAGGGGATTTCGAATATTCCCAACACAAAGAAATGATAAATGATGGAAGCAATAGCTACGCCAGTTACCCTGATCTGACTGACCATTACACACTGTGTACTAGTGCTGCAATGTCACACAGTACCCCTGTAAATATGTACGGTTACTGTGTGTCAAATTCAAAATATAGTAAGAAAATTTAAAAATTAAAAAGAAAATAAGGAAGTTAATACTTAACAGAAGTCATAAGGACAAGGCTATCCGAAAGGGGTGTAGGAGCCAAATGAAGCAGCTCCCAGTGGTTAAAGCAGGAGGAATTTGAGCAACAAAATAAATAGGATAGTATATATCATAACCCAAATTATAAAATAAATATTCATGAATCTATAGTGATATAAATAAATGTTTGAATAAATAAATGGGGAAAAGAGACAAATCTCCCATGCTGAGAAATTCCAAGTAATTTTTGTAGTGATCCCACCCCCTGAGGGATGAGTTAACACCCTCTACCCCAGTACAGGCTGAGCAGAGTGCCTTTCTCCACAGAGACTTCCTGTTCCAGTGACTTCCTGTTCTAGTGACTTCCCACCATAGCAACTTCCTGTTAGAGAGTCTTTCTGCGCAGTGACTTCCTGTCACAGAGTCCAGCAGGGATCAGCTGGAGCATGTTACAGTGAAGAAGCCTCACAGCCCATCAAGGCCAACAGTGACAGCAACATGTGATGTGATAAGTTGTGATGAAATGCCACTTTACCTGTGTCATCTTCCTCTCCAGAACCTGGAACCCCAACTACTCATGAGACAAATAGCAGGCAGGTCCCAACTGAAGGACTTCTACAAAATGCTCATCTTCTCAAAGACAGTCCTCCACAGCAAGGGCAGCCTGGAAAGCTGGCAGCCCAGAGGAGCGTGTGACTCTAGTGCAGTGTGGGATTGTTATCAGAATCCCCTGGCTTTTGATTCTTCTCAATGGCTACACCAAAAGGTTGTCAAGTAGCTCCTGAGGTGTCAAGTGAGGGGAGGGAAATGGAAAAAAAGAAGAAGCAAGCTATATCATGTACAGCTACAAATTCCCTATGATGAATGTTATCATTATGCATATCTAAAATGTACCAATAAATGTTTCGCTAAAAAAATGGCTCGATAATTAAGCATTCCCAGGTTCTGGGTTGTTCACCTCTCCTTCTGGAGTTAGATTCCAGGTTCTTCTCATCTTGAACGAAGAATTGAACAAATCGAGCAAAAAGCAATGGCAAAATTTATTTGAAAAAGTAAAAGTGAAGAGTGAGGGAGAAACTGGCTCTGCAGAGTGAGCTTGGGCAGAGTAAGAGGAAAAGGCGAGATTAAAGAACACCCTGGAGAAAGCAGGGCAAGCTATCACGAGGAAAGCCACGATAGCGATCCCCTCTTGGCTTCTGTGTTCTTTGATGCTGTCCAAATCTCCAGGAAACCTGTGAGAACTTCCACATCCGGGTCCCAAGGGGTGGTGCTGGATCCCAGGCCTTGGGACGAGCGAGGCAGGTCAGGCATCCTATGGAAAACTGGCTGCAGTGGTCGGGAGAAGTCCCCATGCAGTGTTTAGGGAACTGCTCTGCGCATGTCTGGGATCCTGTGATTAACAGGTCACACCCACTTCCCCAGCCGGCTTCGCACCCCTAACCCCCTGTGTCAAGGTCAGAGTGGGTCTTGGAGTAGAAAATGGCATTCAGTGAAGAATAAGGAAATCGAGTACAGTTTGGATTTCTCTCAGTGTGTAGATGTGACCTCACTGACTGTGACAGAGGCACCGTGTTAATGCATGACACGGTCACCAGCCACAGTGAAGCTCTCTGAACGCCAGTTTGTTTTGCAAACTTAAAGCTGTTCTAAAAACAATAAAGCATTGTTAAAGTCTTTCAATCAGACATGTTAGACTTAACTCACTTTTCCACCCTCTGATAGAGAATAATATCATAAAATTATTTAAAACAGTGATAAAGAACAAGCCATCAAAACATAGAAAGAAGCATTTGAGAATCAAGTGGGAGTTTGGTTCTGTTACTGTATTATGTCTCTGTAATTTGAAAAATGTGTGAATCACAGCTTGGCCAAATATGTCATCTGTTGTGATTTCTTCTGAATGAATGAATATTCATTTTTAAATCTAACTGCCTATGTATTTTTCATTCATTTTTCTTAAATTGAACCCCCAATTAGTATAAGGTTCAAATCCCACAAAACTCAGGGTTTCTGCTCTCCTCCAGGACACTGTGAGGACAGTGGCCTGCCTGGAGCCCCAGCCAGGTGGGGACCCTTTGCGAGACCCTCCCCTCACCGTCCATCACCTCGCTTACCCCGCACCGTATTTCCATTCTGATTGGACCCCCTTCCCTTATACCAGGCAGTGTTGCTCCTACACAGGTGCAGCAGTCAGCGGCCTGGTTCCCAGGGTCTGCTTGGTTTCGTCTGCATGTAGAGCATCTCCGTCCTCTTCGTGTGCAGCACCCCTGTGGGCCCTGGTCATGCTGTCCCCACCTCCAGGTACAGGCTGCCCCAGGGAACACGCTCCTCTCTGCTCGCCCCAGCTAGTTCCCACCGCACCGTCAGAAGTCAGGGCTGTCACCCTGGGGATTTCCCTCGAAATTTCTCTGGCAATGAAACCATAAGTGTCTTTCTTTGCACTTCTCGAAACCTCTTTTCCAAAGATCCAGAGTTGGAACATGGCTAACTTTGCTCAGAATTTTCTCTATAGGTCTTCACAAAGCTAAGTCCTGGAATAAACCTATTTTTGTACATATGTCAATGTCTATGTATATTTATATATAGTAGTATACATAACCTGTAGATTACAGATAATATATAACTATATAGAAATATATACATATATTATTATGTATTTATTTATTACAGTAGTGCCTCAGTTCATGAACTCAATTCTCTCCACAATTCTGGTCCCAAACCGAATTGGATGAGAACCAGATCAAGTTTCCCCACAGGGTCAACACGGAACCTAACCATCGAATTTGATTCCATTCTCAACAAATTCAGTTTGCGACAAGAATCGAGGGAAGAATTAAGTTTGTGAACTGAGGTACTACTGTATGTATACTTTGTTTCTTTGGAGACTCAGGACTAACTTTAATTTAGGTTTGTGTTATGTATGTTTTTACATGCTTCTAAACAACATATCATTAAATCTTGTACTTTAAATTTAATCTAATTTCTCCCTTCAGTTGTATTTAAGTATGCTTGGATTTAATGAAGTTATTGGTACTGCTGAGTTTAATCATCATCTTGCTATTTATTTCACACTTATTCCTTATGCATTTTGTTTCTCTGTTGCTCTATTTCTTAAAACCTTGTTTTGGATTAATTAGGTAATTTTAACTTTAATATTTCATCTCACTTCCCACCCTGTCTTACCCTCTGCAGCTGTCAGCTTCAGTTTGTCTTCAAGGTGCTTATTCTGTCTTCACTGTTGAAGGGCATTTTTCCTCGAGGCATGGCAGAATCTTCCTATCACCACCTAAAAGGTGTTGTTCCAGATCCTTCTGGGCCCCACCTTTTGTAGTAATAAATAGTCAAGATTTTTTTAATCATTTCCCCTTCCATATAGTAACTTATTAATTGGTAAATTTGATGTTTTAGCATAGTTTTAGGTTTCCAGACTATGACCCATAGAGTTCCCATTTCCCCACCCTCCCTCTCTGTATCAGTCTTACTAGTGCTTACTAGAGAAACAGAGCTCATGCAAGATATGCAAATACATAAGGGTTACAGTTGGCCTGCAGTGGCCGCAGCAGAGTTGGGAGCAAAGAGTGCAGAGGCTCTGTCTGCACCCTGGGGACCCGAAGGATCCAGCCAAGGCCTGGAGCTCCCTGTGGTGTCCCTAGAGCGTCCACATCAGGAGGCTGAAGGCTGTGCTGGAGGCTAAAGGGTCTGCACTGGAAACCAGGAGATGATGTCAAGGGGAAGGTGAAGACTGGAGCTCTTCCTAAGAAACAGAAGCTGCCTTCCTTCTTCATTTCCCTTTATAATAAACCATTCAGGCCAGGGCACAGGCCACCCTGGGCGAGGCTTCTATCTTCAGTAAACTGCCTCAGACTGCAGATCCAGTCAGTCAGGCACATTTCTTATGCAAGTTGCCACAGTTAACTGTCACAGTGCTTGCTAACATCTTGCAGTTTTACAGGGCAGTTACCCCGGCCTGGGAGCCAGGCTGATGATCCCACTGACCGCGTCCACAGCACACGGCCTGTGTCCCCCTGCATGTCCCCAGAGAGGGTCCAGACCCCCATCCTGCGCTCCACCGGCTGTGCCTCCACCCCTGCAGCCACTGAACCCGTCAGCCCCTGGGTTTTCCTCCTTCTGAGCATCCACAATTGGACTCACACAGTCTGGCTGCTTTTGCTTCGCCATAGGCACTAAATATTCCTCCCTCAGTTCTCTGGGCTTTGTAGCTGGATGGTTTCTCTTTCTTTCTCTTTCTCTTTCTCTTTCTTTCTTTCTTTTTTTTTTTTTTTTTTTTTTTTGTTTGCTTTAAAGATTTTTCTCTTCAGTTTTGGCTTGCAACAGATTGGCTTTGATGTGCCTGGGTATGGTTTTCTTTATTAATGTTGCTTAAGATTTCTCAAATACCATAGATTTGTAAATGATGCTTTCTCAAATATGGGAACTTTTCAGCCACTGTTTCTTAGTATATTTCTACTCTTCTCTCTCTTATTCTCCTCCTCCTCCTCCTCCTTCTTTTGTTACTGAGGATTCAATCCAGGGCCTTCACACTAATCTAAATCCCTAGGCCTTTTTAAAAATTTTGATACAGGGTCAAGCTAAGGCCCCGAGTTGGAATTTGTGATCCTCCTGCCTCAGCCTCCCAAAGTGCTGGATCACAGGCCTGTGCCACTATGCTGGCTTCACCTTTCCTTCCCCTACTCCAATTGTACACGTTTTTGCACTATTTACTATCACCTCACAGGCTCTTGAGTTTCTGTGTGGGTTTTTTTTCATTCTCTCAGTATTTTTTCTAATGAATGAATAAGTTTCTACCTACTTTCCTTCACTGTCTCTGTATTCTGCTATCTTCAATTCTTTGTTGAAACCTCTTGATAAACTTTCCAATGATTTTCCTTTATAATTCTGAAAAAACAGTTTATTTTATTCTATTCTATGGATTTTCTCCTTTCTCCTGAGATTTTCTGTATGTTTATAACTGTTAAAATACACTCATTTAAGATCATATTTGCCTTTAATTCTTGGATATGTTCTCAGTAGATGCTTCCGGTATCTGCCTGCCAAACCCGAGCTCTGGGCCACTCTGAGATTAGTTCAGATTACTCTGACTTCTTTTTCTTGACCTAAATCACTTTCGTGTGTGTGTGTGTGTCTGTGTGTCTGTGTGTCTGTGTGTGTGTGTTCTCGATTGTATGTGGACATTGTGAATTATACATTGTAGAGACTGTGGATTCTATTCTCTGAAGAGTGCTGGGCTTTACTGGAGCAGGCTGTTCAATTTTAGGGTGTTTGGGCTTTATTGTAGTCCGCGTTAGGGAAGATCTTGGAAAGCCCAAGTGTCATCCAAGACTTTCATGTGGTCGTTTTCATGGTGGTGAAGTTTCCCACCAGAAGAGCACAGGGGTAGACCTGAGATTCATGTCACGAGTCTCCTCTCTGTCCGGGACCATGGTCTGGTGCATTCTATTGTTCAACCACTGCAACAATGGCCAGCACGAATTGTACAGTTTTGTCTTTGTTACTGTTGTGGTAAAAGGTGGGTGTCTTAGTTAAGCCAGGACTCACCCATCAGAATTCAGAAGGAGTGATCTTGCCTCTGGGTGTAAAGGAAACAAAACCTGCACAGCTCTCACCGATATAGGGGCTAGGCCAGGTGCACACTCCATCCAGCAAACCTGTTTCCCCTAAACATTGAATGCTGTTATTCTGGAGTGACAGATGACAGCTCAGTGACCACAGATGGTGAGGGGGCCTGACCCATCACACAGCTAGCGAGGGAGGGCCCAGGCCAAGGCCCAGGTCTCCTCCCTGCGGCCTTTGTCACCTGCCCTCCTCTGCTAAATGACAGCTGCCCGAGGTAGAAGAAGGGTTGGGGACTGGTCACAGCCCATGTCAGGGAAGAAGGCCTAGCTCCCGACTATTCAAGGAGATGTGGCACGCGGCAGCCCTACCTATTCCTTGGTGCATGGCCGGAGGTGCCAGGAGGGAAGCAGCCAGGTGCCAGTCTGAGGACAGAGGGCAGTACCCAGAGGAGGTGGCAAAGACTTCTTCTAGACCTTTGTCCCAGCCCATTCTTTACTCCCAAATCTCCCTTATCCAGTAAGAACACTGCTCAATGTGAAATAATGATGTCATAAATAACCGCAAGTCATTTGGAAAATATCACACCTTCCAGAAATAATTATTAATATCTCATCACCCTGATTGTGGTTTATAGCCTACATCCATCAAATGAGCCTTGGAAATAATGTACCCAGCACATACATAGCTATGCATATTTTATAATAGCTACTTTTCTCACTGTCTGGAGGATGGAATTTATATAACAAGTTCGGGATGGATTAATTTGGGTTGGGTTTTTTTTCTCTTATCTTTCCTTCAAAACCTACTCAGCCAAAGTCAAGCTCACTAGCCTTTATCAGGGACAACTCTGTCAGTGAGCTGGGCTATTACTTTATCCATTACAGTAAAAACTTGGATGGCAAGGAACTTGTTCTGCAAGATGAGCACACATTTCTAATAAATTTTAACATGATAAATGAGCGATGTCTTACAGCATGACTAGTAAAAGATGCCAAACGTCACTCGATCACCACTGAGCCAATGGTTCTTTTCTCAATCGCTGAGGGATTGTGGGTGATCGTCTCCCAGCAGCAAGAGGTCATGGAGGAGACCTCAACTGCAGAAGAGGAGGAGGAGTAAAAGGTGGAGGATTCCTTCACTTCTAATGAGATTAGAGAGATGTGTAGAATGTGGGAAATAGTGCAGAAATCTGTAGGAAAGCACCACTCAAATAAGGCAGCCATGGCCTTCATTGTGCCCCTGTCCACTGGCTTTATTCTGGAATTGGAGATGTGGAGTCCTACAGGATTCACGGAGGACTTAGGTTTTCCACACAAGCTCACATTTCCTGTCTGTCATCCAGGGCCCTGGCAAAGACTAGAAGCCCTGGCTAAATGACAGGGACTTTCCTGGAGGATGAGGGGACCAAGATGGCCATTTTCCCCTCACCTCTAGGAAAAGTTAGACTGTTCACAGAGGCCTTCTTGCTGCCACTTTGCTGCTCATTCCTCTCCTGGATGGAGTTAGGAACGTCATCTTTGTATTTCAGATGAAGAAGATAAGGGCCCAACAGGTTTATGAGCCAATGGCTGTCTTGCACGCAACCCTGAACTGAGCAGAAATTGGAATCTAATTTTTTTTTTTCTTTTAGGTACCAGGGATCAAACTCAGGTCCTTGCGTTTGCACAGTAGGCAGTGAAAGCACTGAGCTAAATCCCCAGCCCCCGGAACCTAATTTTTGTGCAGCATTCACGGTGCTCCTGGGGCCCAGAATGCAGCCGCTGTGCTGGGGGCACTCTGCCCTCCTGCGCTCCAGGCAGCAAGGAAAGACCATTCAGGAACTGCCACTGAGCATGGCACTGTGGCCACACTTCCCTCATGCTCTTCGGCAAATCCAGAAGTTTGATTTGAGTGGAGAGTGTGCAGAGTGGAGAGAGGGCGCTGGATTCCCGAGCTGTTGGCAACAGCAGCAAAGTCTGGAGAAGGCAGAGTTAAAGCAGAGCGGGCGAAGCCTGTGCACTCTGTCTCCAGTGAGCTCTGCTTGCCTGTGTCACTTGCTCTTGGCTGGGGGAGCTGGGCCTGCCATGGCCAGGACAAAGCCCTGTACAGCACAGCCGTGATGCGCTTGTGTTTGTGTCTGGCCGAGGTGCAGGTGCAGCATGTGGTGTGCTGTAGAAGTGCTCCACCTGCCTATTAGACACAAACGAAGGTGTGCACACAACTCTGTCGTCACCACTGGCGGGGTCATGGTCCTCTGCTCTCCGTGTCCTTCAGAGCTGGTCTTCTGGGCCTCCTCGCTACCCACAGCATGACAGGCTGTGTGGTGCTTTGAGAGCACAGAACAGCCTACGGCTTCCCATACACAGTCTTGATTGAGGAAGCTCAGGCTGAGCACAGTGTGGGGTTTTCCCCAAGACGCTAAGACAAACAAGCAATTCAGCTCAGAAAAAAACAGGTGCACGTGAGTTGCTAGGTGCTTTCCACCGTGATTACTGTGCACCACGTCATGTTGGAGCAGTAATTCGTAATCTCCCGTCATCAGCCCCAGAAGCAGACGCAGGGTAGGAAAAGACTGCCCTACTTTAGGAAGGCCCAAGGCCTGATCCAACTGAACAGGCTGGCGTGGGGGGCCAAAGGCTGTGCCAGCTGGAAATTACATGTTTCAGGCAGCTGGTTCTGGAGTTGACATCCTTTGGGAATTTCTTAGGAATACAGGGTCTCAGGCTCCTCCCGGGCATGCAAGTCAGGAGCTGCAAGTGGCTCAAGTACACAGAAACATTCGAGGAACCCAGAGCCTCACCTCTGGCTGAGTCTGAGAGAATGGACACATCTGCTTTCACCGCAGAACTCTGAATAGGCAGAGGTGGAGGAACAGCTCCCAGGCAGCCACAGCCAGAGGAGGCCCCCCCAGTAACAGCTTTATCCAGATACAGCTTGCATATCGTGAACCTCACTCTTCTAAAGTACACAGTTCAGTGGATTTTCATATATTCATGGCACTGTACAGTCATCACCATAATCGGTGTTGAAGCACTGTCCTCATCCCTAAAAGAAATCTGCAACCATTGCATCACTTTCCAATCCCTCCATTCCAGCCCCGCTCAGGGCAACCGCTGGCCTGCTCTGTTGCTACACCCGCCTCTTCGGGACCTGCTCACAAGGGCACCACACCCCGTGTGGCCTGCTCTGCCGCCCTCCTGCACTCGGCACCCTGTGGTCACTCCTCCCGATGGCCCAGCATTGGTCCAGCCCACACACAGGCCACGTGTGCTGACCTGTTCATCTGTGATGGACTCAGGATTATTTTCCATCTTCCAACTTTTATGGATAAAGGTGCTGTGAATATTTGCTTACGGATTTTCATGTAATCATTGATTTTCACTAGAGCCAACAAAGTTGTCGAAGGTGATTTCCTGCCAGAGACAGGCAGGTGGGCAGAGCTGCTGAGGAAGAAACTCAGGGCCAGGCTGCTCTTTACCCACTGCCCAGGCACCCGCCAGTGAATCGTGGGACATCACAGAACCACAAAGACAAACACCCTAGTGGCCCTGACGGTTTGCTCTGAGTGCCAGCAGGTCTCCAGCAGGAAGCTATTTCATTTCATTTCCAAATGCTGCGACACTCTCCACAGGGTGACTGCTCTCAGCAGATCCCTCTTATTTTGGCAACCCTTGATGTGCCGGTAGCAGCAGTCAATGCCATTCACCCCAGAGCCCAGGGAGGGGAACTCCAGAGCTCTTCAAAGCTGTGCTTGCTTAAGGTCTTCAGGCAGCAGACAGCTTGGATTGGGAGTGGGAGAGTGAGGTGTGTTGCTCATAATGGCTTGTTGGAAAGAAACAGAATTTTTAAAACCATTTGACAAATTGGCCTATTCACTGTTCCTCAGTGTTTCGGATGCACCCTGCACTGCGCTGTGGTCACTGAGGGTGGAGTGAATAATGAGGGCAGGCCTGAGGGAGGAACCTGGGTGGGAACTGCGGTGGGCACCTCCCTTCCCCGTGCCCCAGTGGAGCAGAAGGCTCGACGGTCCAGGGCAGGAGTGGAGCAGGCCGGAAGAGGACCATTGGGAAAGACTGGTGTGGGGCAGACTCCAGAGCTTGGAAGAAGAAGGGAAACAACAGGAAAGAGAAGAGACAAGGCGGGGAGAGAGAAAGGAGAGCGGGCAGGACAGCCGCTTCCCACCTATAAGGAAGGAGGCTCAGCGGCCCCTGCAGGCCAGGGCTGTTTCCAGCTGAACCGGATGCTGTGGCTTCCCCTGCATGCCCAGCGTGGTCCCCGGGGACAGAAAGGACTGCAGTGGCCACAGAGCCGGAGACAGACCTCACAGGGAGGCAGGACAAGTTGAGTGGGTGGAGGGCTCACTGCTTCCCACCCGGCTGGCTAAGACCACTGGATGCCCTGCTGCAAGCCCCTCAGAGTTAGTGAAACAGATATGCAGGCAGAGCCGGCCAAACACAGCAGAATCTGTATAGAGTTCTTGATCTGGGCCCTTGGGACACCAAGTGGCCTGGAGTTATATAAGCAAATTATGAAGTCGGGCTGGAGTGAGACATGCAAACATCTCCATAAATCTGTGAAATCCACCCACACTGCAGACCACCCTGAGAAACCCCGGACCACCTGAGGTGCTGGTACCTAAAGCAAATATTGTTCTTCTTTCTGCAGAGCCACCAACACCTGGGAACCCTCTGCTCTCCTGCCCTGAACACAGAGCCACTCAGCTGAACAGAGTTCCTTCTGGAACACCTGACAGTGACATCTGTGCACAGAGAAAGCCCCCGCCATTGAAGACTTCCACCCTGCCCAGAGCGAGGCTTGGCAAACAAGGAGGGGGCTGAGGGCCAGCAGCTCAGATGCAGAACCCAGCTCCAGCTGCCATGGCAGCAGCAGGAAAGACATTGCAGCCACCTCACAGCATGAAGATGCCATGAGAGAGGGTTTCCGGGGCACTGTCTACAGCCCCACCTGGCACACAGTGGGCCTTCTCCAGCTAATACATACATCTACACTCTACACTCGGCACAAACAGTGCCTGGCTGAGGCCATGACCTGGCCTGCTCAGCAGCCTGGGCCAGAAAGGACCTTGATGCACAGAACACCGAGGGTCCAGTAAACTTCCCTGTATGTTCATTGGAGAATCAAGTGCAGGTGGCTGGCAATACATGTGACAATGAGCAGTGATGCACTCAGCAGACAGAAAGGGACCCGGGGAAGTAGGCCCCACGCACTCAGTGCCAGGAGCAGGGTAGCATCTGCATCAGATGTGCCCAGATATACACAGGAAGGGAAATGTGTCACATTTTCCTCATTGCAGAAATGTGTGGGTCTAGAGCCGAAAGTCATGGAAGCGCCTCTCAGGAGTTGGGTCTTTCCCACTGTTTGTGATCCCTCCATTTCTCCTCTGTCCCAGGACAGTCATTATCAACTTGCCTTGGCTGATGGGCAGATCATCAAGGAAAATGATGCTGGGACAGGACATTGGAAAGCTGAGATTTCACCTGAATGCAAGGGATTTTGAGAGAATTCCAAGATTAGCTCTACATGCTGATGGGGAGAGGGACAGGAAGTGTCCACTGCCCTGGTTGTAATAAGCTGACTTGCATGCCAAGGCTCTTTCTGGGACACAGCGTGTGTTCCCACAGCTGAAATCCAAGGCCAGTCCCAGGCAGCCCTGTGCCTCCTAAACCCATGTCTTAGTCACTTTCCTGCTCCTGGGACAAAATGCCAGGTGCTTACCGTTTAAAGGAGAGGTTTCTACTGGTTCAGATTCAGAGGGTTCAGTCCATGGTCAGCCAGCTCCAAGTTGGGAACATCATGGCAGAAGGACCTGGGGAAGGGAAGCTGCTCAACCCATGGCAGCCAGGAAGCAGAAAGAACAAGGAGGAGCCAGGGAAGGGAACCCACCCTTCAGGTCACCACCAACCAGCTCCTGACAGCACAGCCAGCCTTGAGCTCATCATGGAGGAATCCACTGGTGAATGCAGGGCCTCGTGGTCCAAGCTCCTTCCACATATTTGGGGACAGCTGAGCTTCACAAAAGCCTATCGCCCTGCCAATAGCACAGACCCAGCTGCGGTGTGGGCTGCTTCCCCAGCCTCTGTGTCCTCCCTGCACAGATGACCGCGCTACTTTCCAGACCAGCCCCTTGTGGAGAAAGGAAGTCCCTGAGCAGCCTGACCTCTGCCGGCGGTCAGCACTGAGCCCCAGCCCTGCAAGTCACCCACAGAGGCCAGCACTACCCTGCCTGGCTCCCGAGGGCCTGCGTCACCCTCCAGGCTGCAGCTAGGCTGCCTGCTTCCCCTGCAGGCTGTCTCTGCCTCCTGTGTATGGATTCCTCTCCCCCACCTGCCTGAGTCAGTGCAGCTCTGGTTCCTGTCCTCTTGCCACTCCAGATCCTCAAACCCAGTCATCCCGGATTTCCAAAAGAGCACTTTCCATCCTCGGGAGCCAGGTTCCGCCGGGATGGTCCCCATAGCCTGCACCTCCTGCAGCCATGCCCTGGAACAGTTACTCCCAGGTGGCTTGGGGTGACCCTCGTGGTGACCACAGCGTTTCTGGGGCAGGGCCATGGCAGCCACCAGAGCTTCTGCCTGTGCACTGAGTTGGTGCTCTGAGGAAAGCCCGCCACCTTGCCCCAGGGACACTCAGCCACATGCGTGGAGGACGGGTACTTTCTGACAAGAGCCAGCAGCAGGGCACAGAACCCTTGGAAGTGGCCCGAGGCCCGTCACGCCTTGAGGCCTCACTGACATTCAATGTCGCCTCATGAGAGGCCTCCAGCCTGAACCACCAGCAGCTGCTCCTGAAGTCTTGATTCCCAGAAATCAAAAGAGACCAAGTATTTTAAGTTTTTAAATTTTGGAGCTCCCTACTATGCAGCAGCAGGTGATTGATGCCCCAGCTTTTCCAGGTTCCCCGAGATAGTGCCCACCTGCCCACTGCTCATCCCCTTACCCCCGAGGACGCGCCGCGCCCCTCCTGTTCCCCCTGCCGTGTGCTGGTGACCACACCCCTGCCCTGTCCCCTTCAGTCTGCAGCCTGCTGTGAACTCTGAAACAAGGCTCCAAGTAGGCAGGGCCCCTGCAGCCACATCCGAGCCAGCACTAAAGGCTCCTCACGGCGTGAGGGTCCCAGGCAGGGCCCTGCGAGTGCGCAGTGTCAGTGCTCACAGACTCGCCCCGCAGGGAGGAAGACAAGTGTCTTTGCACAGTGATCACAGTGCCTCAGGAGCAGTCACCCTGGGGCTCTGTCTCCCCAGAACGCGCTCCTGGCCCAGGGCTGCAGCTCCAGATTGGGAACACCTGGCCCCTGGCCTCAGGCGCTTGCCTAGGTCCCCAGAGGAAGCAGGAGGCGGCCAGGCTGTGTGACATCCATGGCCACAGCCCAGCCACACCGGCCCATCCCGCAGCTCACATGGTCACAGCAGGACCAGCCCTGGCACAGACACTGCCCCTGGGGACGGGGCAGAGCCAAGGGCAAAGGCAAGTGAGGCAGAGGCACCCACACCACTGCCGGGCGACACAGGCTGGCACCAGCTGCCAAAGTGGAGTAAGTGCGGTGGTGAAGTGTCCTCTCAGCCTCTTGCACAGGGCCTTGGGAAATGCGGTCAGCACTGTCCCCTCACTGGCTCTCACCAGCTTGCTGTGACTGTCAGCCAGGAGTGAGGACTCAGAGCCCCAAGCATGACCCAAAGACGGACTGAGCAGGAAAACCACCCTCCAGCTCTACACTTGGTGCCCTGCAAGCCGACTCATGAAGTAGGAATGAATGGAGCTGATTGGATTAAATTGGCCAGGAAAAGCAGGAGCCAAACTCATTTGCAAGGGAGCTTTGCTGTCCAGGAAGCTGGGCATCCAGAGTGCTTTCTGTGTGTGGCACTGGGGAGTGAACCCAGGGCTTTGCACAGAGCTCCACCCCCAATCCCTTTCTTAAATTGTTCGGGCTGGGTTTGAACTTGTGACCCTCCTGCCCCAGCTCCTCAGTGGGCTGTTTGGAGCGCTCTCTCCATGTCTGCACCACCTTGAAGGTCCCGCCCAGAGGTTTGTCTCCGATGCAGGCTTGTCTCAGAACTCCTTGGGAGAACGCCAGATTCTCACCTACCTCACCTCCCAGGCTCTGGTGGGCAGGTGTGGGGTGGGTACAGTGCAGCTGGCATCTCACTCCACTTCCTGCCACACGTACCTGCTCCTGACAGTCTCACTAACAGAGCCCTGGGCAGCATCTGTTTTCAAAAGGGAAAGCAATTTAGATGCAAACACATGAGATTGAACATCTTTGAATGAATACTGTGGAAAGAAATCATGACGACTGTGACCAGAAATAGTTTTGGGGAGCAAAAGTGATATGAGAAAGTCAGAAAATACTCCCCTAAAGTGAGCGGTGGCCGCCTCTCAACTGAGCCGACTGAGCAGCTACTCCTTTGTGTGTTCTAAAAGCTCTGCTCCAGCCGTGGTGTAGGGCATGGTCATCCATCCCACCCGCCTCCCTCTTATCCGCCTGGGATCTCCTCTTTGATGCTTGGGGCAGTTTTCATTCATATTCAGTGCACATGACAGTGTAGTGGGTCTTGGCTATTCGGTTCTGAATGCCCCCCTGCTAGTTAATGGATAATCATCTGATTTACAAAAGGACCAGGTTGTTGCTAATACAGCAATACCTTGGTTCACAAACAGAAGCCTTCAGCAAAATTTTGCTTCCTTTCACAAACCCTGCATTGGATGAGGAACAGGACCCTGGCCACCTTCCTCGCAGGAACATGAACGTGACCATGTTCCCCAGAATCGTGGAATGAGTTACATTTGTGAACTGAGGTGCCACTGTTTTAGAATTGATTCTATTCAAATTGTCATTTCCAGCTTCTCAGGGCTGTCAGTGAAGAGACAGAACCTAAGCGAGAGAGATTCCTGGAGACGAGTCCGCCCTCAGCACCTTTAGGGTGATCATCTTTGCTTTACCCTGAGGCTCCAGAGAAAAAGCCAAGCTCCCTCCTGCCTGGGACCAACTGTACCGGGATGTCTGGAGAGTAACAGGAAGTCTGTCAGCCGCTGATGTTCACAGCGTGGTGGGGTTGGTCCCAGCCCTTATTGCTGTATTTTTCTTTGACAGAATAAAGCTTTGAAGATGGGATACTGCGGACTGGACCCTCATGTCAGAAACCTTTCTCTTTATCCTTTGAGCCATGAAAATCAGTAACATCAGTCTCACTCAGAGATACCCACAAGCCAGGACTGTACGTGTGAATGGCATTGTAGATCTGAGCCCTGGAGTGACAGGCAGCTTGTCCACTGTTCCGCTGAACTCGTCTCTGGGTTACTTCAAGGACGGCTGTGGTAGTAGGGTCTCTAAAGATGCGCGAGTTGTGTTTGACCATGCTCCTTGTACCGAGTGGTCGCATCTCTTTCCACTCCTTTGAATCCAGGCTGTCCTTGTGGCTTGTTTCACCAGCAGAATATGGTACCTCAGGTTTTGGTCTTTGGAACCCAGACTCCATGCTCTGGGGAATTCAGTGTAGATGATGGAAGAGGAGAGGCCACATGAGGGGGACTGGAGCTTCCTCCACCAGTGGCCAGCGTCGCTTGCAGGCACGTGAATGAGGCCACCGAGTGTGTGACAGCCCTAGCTAAGGGCTTGGCAAACCACAGGCACATGTGTTTCCCAGCCCCTACCATGCAGAGCAGAATGGGCCGGTACAGCCCCGGAGAGTCGTGAGAAGGAATACGCTATTGTCACTCAAGGCCACTAAGCTCTGAGAGTTTCTTTCTGGGGCCATGAATAGTGGAGTAGCACAGATGCCTAGAGACATCGCACATGCAGTGGAGCCTCCAGCAGACAGTGTGGAAGGAGGGGACCCAGCACCTGCACAAAGTGGGCTGAGAACCAGGGTCCCCAAAGACTCTGGGCCAGGCTGTCTCTGGGTATAACATGGCATCACTGGAACTCACGCTGCTGGACAATTATCTTTTCCCTTACATCTTCTTTTAAAATTCAAGTGTAACCCACATGGACACCCAGAAAGAATCCAAGGAGTCAGCACCCCACAGGGAGTATTCTCCCAGAGCTGCAGGAATTTCAACATGGACCAGGGCTGGGATATAGCTCAGTGGTGAGCGCCTGTCTAGCATGAGCCAGGCCCTGGGTTCCACCCCTAGTACAGAAAAAAAACATGAAAATAAAAAGATGGAATAATTGTAGGCCACAGCTTTGCATATTAGCTACGATCCTTGTTTTGAGGTAAGGAAATCTATCTAGAGAGAAAAATTGGTAAACAAAACCGAGAAGTTGGGGCCAGGAGCCAGTTTCCCCCAAGTCCTTTCCAGCTGGAGCTGGGGCTGCAGGACAAAGACCCAGCCTGTGAGGCGGGATCCCCTCAGGCCTGTGAGAGTTGGTGCCCACTCTCTGGGGTCTGAGCGGATGGCAGGAAGGGCAGAGGAGACCAGGGACTGACAGGGTCGGTCACTGGTCAGCCACGGGCCAGGTGTGTGGCCTGCTGAGGACCTGGGCATGCGGTGACCATCCCTACTCAGCCACATCTGCCTGCTTCTGAAATGTGCTTTGGACCATAGATTTCATTGTGTACGTTCAGGTATGTAACTTAATGATGTAAAACAATAAATAGTAAAATGCTTGTAAATGATCATAAACATCATTTCGCATAGCTGCGCATTTGGGTGAGAGAAGCTGTAATGCACGACAGTACCCTAGAATTAACTATAGTTTCTCATGTGGTGCGTTAATCTTTGTACTTGTTCACCTTGCGTGTTTGCGGCTTTGGTTTTTTGTTTGCTTGCTTGCTTTTTCATACTCAGAGCCAGACCCAGGGCCTCACGCTTGCTCCTGCTGAGCTCAAGCCCAGGCCATCACATGACATTTTTAAAGAAAAGTCTTTAAGGCAAAAGATATAAAGACCCGGGGCTGGGGATTTAGCTCAGTGCTTTTGCTGCGTGCCTCGCCAGCGGAAGGTCCCTAGTTCGATCCCCGGTACCAAAAAAAAATAAAACAAAACAAAAAGATGTAAAGACCCATACAAATAGACAGCTATAAAGCTGCCATTTCTCAAACCGTGTCTCGTGCAGTGCTCTCCAAGCCACAAGCAGCTGCAGCTCAGAGAGAGCTGAGGCGCAGGGGGAGATGGGGAGGCCTCAAGGACAGCGAAGCCTGGGCGTCTGGAGCAAGGGACGCTCAGCTTCCTCCCCATTGGGGCTTCCCACACCGTTTCATCATGGATGCTGCCCTCATACCTGCTGTGCCATCCCAAGTGGAAAGAAAAACGCTTTTATTTGGAGTGAAATGTCGTTGTTCAAGTCTCAACCCTAAAAAGACCGCGTCTCTGACGATTGGCCCGAGCGCCCTTTCTGAACGACGCCCACAGGCTCAGCCTCTCCGTGCCCCGCACAGGCTGTTTCCCACAAGCCCAGGGGTGGGCGAAGTGACCGTGTGAACGAACAGCCTGGTCCCACTGTCTCTTAGGACCCATGCTTGAATGACTGCCTCGGGTCAGCTCTGCTGACGGCCCTGAAGACGAGGAACCCTCTCCGACAGACTCAGCCGCCCCGCCGAACGCACTCGCAGCCAGCCCGGGACAGCACTGGTCTGTGCTCTGGCAGCGCACTCCCCTCCCTCTGCCCCCACTCTGAGCCCTACAGCGGCTTCGCTGTTACCCTGAGTCACCCCACACAAGCCAGCTTTGTCAGCAGCCTGTCCCGAGGCCTTCCTTGAGGAGGAGAAGCGCGGCCGATGCTTCCTAAGAAGTCCCTGCACACCAAGAGGACCGTGTTTTTCCTACAAATGAGGTCTAGAAATCGGGGCCCCGTCTGCAAGAGTCTCCAGACAGGCCTGAAGTCACAACGCCACACCCAGGTGGGAACAGCTGAAGCGTGCTTTCCGGGCATTCTCAACATGCTGTGGACACTAGAAATCCCCAGACCTGCACGTGCACTCTGGCTTCCAACTCCACCCACCACGGCCCCCTCCAGCTCTGCCTGCCAGCCAGGCCCAGCCCTGGGCACTGCGAACGCCAGCACTGAAGACGCAAATGAAGACCTCTGCCTTCCCCGTGTCGATGCAGCAGCTGCAGGAAAGCTGTGCCCACCGGTGATCTGGGCCTGGCAGAAGAGCGCCCCGGTCCACAGCCTGACCCTGAATCATAACTCACTTGCCAGCCTTGCCCACCAGCACTCTCGGGTGACCACTGCCCTGGACTGCTGCCTGCGGCTGCCCCTACAGAGCCTCTCCCAGGGCAGTAGCCCGGAAGCCCTGTTGTCTCCCAGCGCTGCAGGCCTGGCTCAGTGTCTCTGAGCGACCCTGAGCCTCTCTGTGCCTGCAAGGCATCACCTGGGTGCCGGGCCAGCTGCAGGGGCAAACAGTGGGGCAGCAGTGGCCAAGGTCTGCCTGGGGCGCGTGGGCACCCCCAAACCACGTGAACTGAGGAGTGGGGGGCAGTGTTGGTGCCGGGCACGGTTTCCTTGTTAGAGCAGCAAGAAGAGCCCCACAGCCAGGGCCACTTTGCTTCAATTTGTAGTCAGGTCAGGCGCATTTTTTTTGTGACAGGTTGCAATGGGGGAAGATCTGGCTGTCCAGAGATCTGGCCAGTGTGCTGGAGGGCTGTGCCCTCATCTGAATTCCATCTGACACGGCGGCCAGGTGCATGCAGGCGGCCTCCTGAGAACTCAGTGCCAGACTCTGTGGCTACCACTGCTGCTTGTCATCCTGGGGCAGCCGTTCACCTGCCTCGTGTCAGGCCACGGAACAGGAGCAAAGGAGCCCAGAACCCCTAAAAGCCCTTCTCTCCCTGAGCACAACCACGGAAGGGAGAAGCCGCCAGTGCCCGGACTGTGTTCCTGCAGCCTGAGGAAACACTGAGGCTGGGGTTATGGCCAGACGGGATCGTGGTTCTCACTCCTGCAGGGGAGGGAGGCACAGTGGGAGGAGAAGGGGCTGCAGATCATTCGTCCAAGGCCTCGGGATCCCAAAGATCCCAAAGATCATGTCATCTTTCGGCATGTGAGACAGGTACTTAGGCACCCTCAAGATGTGGCTGAGGCACCCATAGGTGGAGGAGCACAAGAACTCCCTCCAGTTCACCCTGATCCAAGCTGGAGCCCTACTCTGCTGGGTCCATGAGCTGGGCAGCCAGAAGGTGACGCGCGTGGAGGCGATGGCCTAAACTCTGCACTCCAGACTCCCGGGTAGCCTGGGTGTGGGTTTCCCCGGAGACATCCCAGCTGAGTGTCCCTGCTGTCCCCGGCCCACCTGCTTCCAAGACAGAGGCCAGAGCTCACATCTGCCATCTCCCCGGGTCAGGCCAGCGGGCCGACTTCCGTTATGGGCCTGAG
This sequence comes from Heterocephalus glaber, assembly GCF_053883595.1. Lineage (NCBI taxonomy): Eukaryota > Metazoa > Chordata > Mammalia > Rodentia > Bathyergidae > Heterocephalus > Heterocephalus glaber. The sequence continues at coordinate 1,882,361 of NW_028258187.1, read as the reverse complement.
CGGGTGGCACTAGAGCAGCCCCTGTTCACCCGTGTCTGTGGTCATTGCCGGGTTCCTGACTGTTCGTGTTGATGGTGGGGGAGACAGCGGCCCCCAGAGGCTGCCCGCACTGCTAAGAGAGGTGCCAAAGTGTGGGTGCCTTGCTCCAAGTCATCCATCAAATCAACACCCCAAGTGTCTATGAGGTACCAGGATCCACGCCAGCCACGTCGAATATAAACATGAATTAGTAGAGATCCTGCCTTCAAGAAACATGCAGTCTTTGAGGATCAGTAGATAAGAAAATAAATAAGAAGGGCCAGAGATTTACCTCAGGGGTGCCATGCCTGCCTCACAAGCGCAAGGTCCTGAGTTTGATCCCCAGAACCGGAAAAGAAAAACCAACAACAACAACAACAAAGAAAAATAAAGCAAAACAGAAAAGGAAGTGATGCTCTGTGAAGCCCAGATGCATGGGAGCTGGATCTTAAGGAGAGAGGCTCAGTGCCTTGTATGAAGAAACAGGAGAGAAACAGTGCACGGCGCCAGGGCGTGGCGGAGCCCAGGCTGTTCAAGGGTGAAGGATACACTCACTAAGACAGCGTCACCGGGGATGAGTGTGGGTGGTAGGAAAGGGACAGAAGAGGGGAGAACTACAAGCCAGAGAAAACTTACGGAAGACGGAATCCAGTTGGAATCTGTAAGGAGACGCTCAGAGTCACCGAAGAACTGAGGGTATTATGTGGCTACTAAAGTGGTTAAGTTTAACTGTGTCAATTTGATTGGCTTGGGAGTCACTGAGGGGATTAGTAGAGCACACTTCTGGGAGTGTCTGGGTGGTCGTGGAGGGGTGGCCTTGGGGTCTACGTCTGGTCCCTGGCCCCTCTTCTCTGGCTCTGTTCCCTGCTCTGCCTCCTCACTGCTGTAAACTAGGCAGCAGCGTTGCTCCCCACATCCTTCTACCACGATGCCCCTGCCTTGGAGCAGCTGACCATGGACTGAATCCTCTCAAGCCATGTCCAAAAACGGGCATCTGAAATGAACAGACATTTCTCAGAGAAAGAAGTAGAAATAGGGAACAAACATATGAAAAAATGTTCAACATCACTGCTCATTCAGGAGATGCAGATGAAAACAACAGTGAGATTCCACCTCACTCCAGAAAGAACGGCTGCTGTCAAGAAATCAACCAATAACAAATGCTGGCAGGGCTGTGGGGAAGAGGAACATTGTTCCACTGCTGGTGGGAGTGCAGACTGGTGCAACCACTGTGGAAGTCAGTATGGAGATACCTCAAAGAACTAGGACTGGAAGTCCCATTTGACCCAGCTATTCCCCTGCTGGGGATCTTCCCCAAAGAATTAAAAGAATCATACCACAGTGATATATGTGTGCCCGTGTTCATAGCAGCACAGTTTGTAATAACTAAAGCTTAGAAACAGCCCAAGTGCCCATCAACTGGAGACTGGATAAAGAAAATGTGGTGGTTTTTTTAATAAAACGGAGTGCTACTCAGCCATAAAAAATGAGAATTTAGAGACATTTATAGCTAAATGGATACACATTGAGGTGATACTCTTAAGTGAAATAAATAGAACACACATGTGTAAATACTGAATAGTTTCTCTGGTGTGAGAAACTGAAAGTGTAAATAAGGACTAAAAGGTATAATAGATAATGTGAAATAGGAAGAAAAGGGGCAAAGGGGAAGGAAGTGGAGGGGTAGAGGAAAGGAAAGGAAAAAGGGAATGGAATTAATATGAGAAAATGAAAAAATGGAAACAAAATCTTCGTAAATAGGGAGGGATGGAGGGGTTGAAGGGAGGGCAGGGGAAGGGGGAAAAAATAAGAACCAAGAGAGACTATGTAAAGGTGCAAATTTCCAATGATGAGTGTCATTATGTTGTATACCTACAATGCACCAATGAAATTAATTTAAAAAAAAAAAAACCTCCCCTGCTGTAAGATATGGGTGTCAGGTATTCTGTCTCAGCAGTGGGAATCTGGAAATCACAAGAGTCCCAGCAAGGGAAATAGAAATAAGCTGTATGAGGGGTTGAACACTTTCATCCTAAAAAACCATGGGGAGCGAGTGTTCTAGGCTTTGGGGCCATTTTGGCTGTTGTGACTGATCTTCTCTGCCTTGGTTGCCTGAAGGTAGCCCGAGACAACTTAGGCAAATGGAAAAGCTTGTGTTCTGAACAAAACTTCAAGTGCCTGATGCCCTGGCCCACCTGATCTTCCAGGCCCATTCCTTGGTGGCCTGGCCGCTGAGCCCCTGTACAGTTAATACTTTGCAAGCGATGTCCCCTCCCTGGAGTCGCTGCAGCACTCAGGGAGACCTTGTCCTCCCCGGGCAGCAGAACACCTTGGTCCATGCCTCTCAGTAGCAGCTCCTGGAAGGCAGAGCTGTTCTCTAGTTCATCATCTTCGGTCTCCCATAGTATCGCACTTATGCAGAGTGAAACCCGAGCACGCAAGCGATTTGTGTATTGAACAAGTAAACACAGTAGCAAGGAAGTGGCTATTGTGCGCTAAACTGGAAGACAAGGAAATAAGTCATAAGCAGGAGATGCACATACCAATCACAGACACAACCAAATGTAACAGTCTTCATGGGAGGAAAATAGCACCAGGAAGTTGTAAGACACTTACAGAAGACAAGGAGGTAAAGAGACCAGGGGTGAGGCCACTGGGCTCAGAGGCAGCTGTGACTGTGCAGGAGAGTGGGAGACCACCTTGCTAATTAGGCCAAAGCAGGCGGCAAGCAGTGCAATCTGTGAAGAGTTAACCCCACAATCGGCTTGTTCTAAGAAGCAAGTCCACCGAAGCCTGCGCGCCAAAGTCAGAGAAACATACCCACGTTGCATTCCCACAGTTAAAACCTTCTTAGCTAGAAGGACAAGGTTATTTGCTAACTAGAACCTTATTTTGTCTGTTCTGTTCCTACTTCAAGAATGCTTTGTCTTTTCCTTTACATGCCTCTCCTGCATCAGTAACGTGTCCGTAACAACTGTAGGTCCCCTCACATAGCCCCTTTACCCCAATCTGACAATGATGTCATCAACAAATAGCAGTGGCTTGGACTGGCTAGGGCCTTTGCTGATTGCTCAGCACTGGCCATCCTGGCTTTCCACTTTTTTTCTTTAATTCTGTCTTTAAGTCTTTCTTCAACCCCGCATCGTACACTGGGCAGGAGACTGGAACCTACTGCAGAGGTCTCTAATAAGGGAGAAGGGACAGCTGCCATGTCTGTGCAGTACTGCATGGGCACTGGACCATGTGTCCCTTCTCTGTCCTCAGGACCACATGCAAGCCACAAACCACCTTGCCTGAAGCCACTAGCTTGGATTCATAGAATCCAGATCCAGGCCTTTCAAGCACCTCTAGGTGCTTTGGTGGGGTCAGGTCCAGCCTCAGAGTGCAGGGCACATGGCTCTGGCCACGGGTGTTAAGAGGCTGGCACTCCGACCACCCTCGAGTTGCTCACTGGCTCTGCAGCCCTGAGCCAGCCACGTAATATCGCCAGGGCTTAGTTTCCTCATCCGTAAGGAAAAGCCTTGAAACCGGTCCTCTTCATCTTTCCCTCTGACTCTGACAGTCTAAGATGTTTGCCTATGGTTTTTGTTGCTTTAAAATATTGCTTGTTACCTCCCCTGTCATCCAAATCCATGATTTAGTAACACTCGTTCCTTATGTCTCCATCCTCCTGTAGATTAATTTCTCTAGTTTGCTCTTTGGCAGAGTTATCGAAGAACAGGCATAAGGCACCATCGGCTCCAAACAGAAAATTAACCTCTCCTTTCTTGAAATTAACACACACTATGAAAAGACTTTGAAATATAGAAGAGCACAGAAAATACAGTAATAACGACTTATAATTCCACTCTAAGCAGTAATAGCTGCTTATATACACATTTCGACCCAAGTATTTTTTAAGTGTGGGGTCATATGCCAGCTATATTTTGTATCCTGAATTTTTAAACCATGGTTATCTTGAGATGAGTTTTGTCATTAAATTATTTAAAAACATGATTTTTTAAAAGTTGTGTAATGGAATATTATATCCAGACATTGTAAGTGTAGTTACTTTTAGACCAACTTTAATTTTTACCAAACTAATGCCAGCACATATTTTAAAAGTTAAAGGTTAACTGCAAACTTTTAAGGAGAAGGCAGCAGACATTTGCCCTTCCTCCTTTGCTCCAGAGCTCCACTTCTAATAACAGATTTTCCTTCAACACTTTGGCTGTCTCTTTATGTAATCACCTCCCGATTTCAACATTGTGTGCTTACACACTCACGCAACTTGTCAATTTTAGGCCCTAGGCTGGTGACTTCACATGATGAAAGGTAAGGATCCAGCACTCTGATCTCAGCAGCTTCCACCGAATCTCCTCTCATGATTCTCCCATTAAATAATATCATAGTTTTCACTTAAATCAAGACCCGGAATTGATATGAGGATGGTTATAATAATATTCTCCATTGAGACAAGTAGTATGCTACAACTAAATTTAATTATTTTGCATGTGCAACATTTTACTTTTATGTGATTAATAATCAGATATTTTCATTTTTGTTTTCTATGTATATATTATGTTTGCAAACTTTTCCATACTGTTGAAAATGTCAAATAATCTATGAGGATTGTTTATTTTCCCTAAAGGAAACTTTGGTGGGACTCTTTTATTTTCTAATTCTAATTCCACTGGTGGTATTCTAGACAGGTCACATCTGGTGTCTGAATACTTCGCATTGTAATTATCCTGGGAATCTTCCTGTACCCTCCAGTGTTTATGTTTCCTGTTCATCTGGTTTTCATGCCTGCCCACTTTAGATTTACTACTTTACTAAAGGAAACATATTCTCCAAAAGTTTCCTGAGGAAAGGAGCATGAGAGCAAAATTTTGAACCTCAGCACATCAGAAAACATCTTTATTATCTCATTTGCAGCACGGTTGATGGATAGTTTGGCTGGGTATAGCATTAGAAGGGGCAAATCCCCCATAACTTTGAAGACACTCCTTCACTGTCTTTGAATTTCTGGTGTTGCTGTAAGCAGGCCAATGCCATTCTACTTCCAGATTGTACATGTCATGTTTTATTCTCCCTCTGGTATCTCTTAGCATCATGACTTTATTTTTAATTTTATGACAATCTGCCTTGTATAGTATTATGGTTTGGATTCTAAATGTCCCCAAGGGCTCATGTATTGAAGGCAAACCCCAGCTGTGTTTCTTTGGACATGGAGCCTTGCTGAGGGAAGTTACAAACTGACAGCACACCCCTGAAGGGGACCTGGGAACCGAGCTCCTCCCCTTGTTCCCTGTCTCCCTGCTTCCACAGCATGAGCAGCTTTGCTCTGCCACGTGTCCTCACCTATGCACCTTTCTTCTCTTTATACACATGTAAATACATTAGTGGAATCATACACACTTCTAATTTTGGAATTGACTCTTTTCATTTATCAATGAGTCTTGGGTAAATTTCCATCTCTGAAATATGCAATTAAAATCCTATCAATAAAGATGATTTAGTTTTTCCTAATAATATTAAAAGGCCAGTTACATATTCAAATATTAAACTTTTAAAATAACACTTTAGTAAGTTGTTACACACTTTGATGGTGCACAGTTGATGGATGGTAGCAAACACTGGATTGCTACTCAGATTATGCATCAAAATCATCAGTCCTCCTGCAGCTAAGTAAGACACAGAATGGAAAATCAGAGATGTGAGAGGTGGAAAAGAGGTAAGTGCCATCTTTACCTGAGGCTCAGCTGGGGATGCATCTCTCTGCTTTGCTGACCTCAGCCCTGCTTTTGCAGTACTTGGTGGCTCTGGATATTGGTCTACTCTGTGACATATGCAGCCTCACCCCCAGCAGGGATAAATGTTACCATAATGGTGGTGGGAACATTTGTCTGGTGCTGTACACTCACATGGCCTTGCCATGTTTCACCTCTTCTGCTGGGCATGGCACATGGTTGCCAGCAGCCACATTAGCTGCCAGCAGCCACATTAGCTGCCATTGCTCAGAATCTGGTGTTGTGTGGGCCAACGTGTCAATAAAGCAGACCTTGGCTGACAACTCCTCTGGGTCCCTGAGTCAGTCAGTGGTCATTCGCTGTGAAAAATACTGGAGATGATCAACTTATAAAGAGACAAGTTTCATTTGGGCTCATGGTTTTAGAGGTTTTAGTCCATGGTTGGTTGGCTTGTTCCTTTTGGGCATGCAGCACACAAGGCAGTAAATCTGCTTGCTTCATGAGCCAAAGAAAGAGAAAAAGGGAGAGGCAAGGAGGGAGGGAGGGAGGCAGGGAGGGAGAAGCCTGTCTCTTGCTATCCCTGTTTTAAGGGCATGCCCCCAATTACCTCAAGACCTCCCACTAGGCCTCACCTTTCAGTTTTTTACCACCTCCAAATGGGGCCAAGCTGCAGACCAAGGCTTCAACACACATGTTGTCTTTGATATAAGCATGTAGGCCTTTGAGACATTTAAGATCCAAAGGGCAGCAGAGACGAACTGGCTGTGTGACTTGGAGCTGCAGCTCAGCCTAGTTAAGTCTCAGTTTCCCACACCAGGCAGTTACCCTGTGTCATACTGTTGCTTTGGTTAAGTGCATTACAAAAGGAAAGCATCTATCCCAGAGGTCAAATATTGACAATGTGCAATAACTTAGATTCTGTCTCCCTGATACGCAAGCCAATTATATGAAGAAAATGGACACTTCTTTCCCCCTAGCTGGTTGAGGATTTGTTTCTTTACAGGAGGGCTGGCGTGATCTAGAGACCTGTGCTCACTTCCCCAGGCAGGAGAAGACAGAAGTCACTGGGGGGAGATGGGAGGGTGGGGCCTTCGACTCAGCCCTGTCTCTCGGGAGGTCACACTGCCTGGTATCAGAACTGACTCAGCACCCAGTGAGCACAGCCTTGTAACTTCCCACTGTGAGCTCCAGGCTTCAACCACCTGTAGCCAGGGGTTGGTGACACAGGCTCCAACACAGCCTCATTAAGAGCTTCCTGCCTGTACACAGTCCTCGGCTTCTGGGGCCAGGCGAGGAAGAGATGACTGGCCAGGGTGATTTGTTAACAGCCGCGAGCTGCCTGGACATTTGCCTCTCCCCCCTGCCTGCCTTTCTGCTGATGCTCTTATTTGTCTGTTCTTCTTTCAAAGCATTATAGGTTCCAGCTCCTAGGGAGAGGAGAGAATGGAGAGATAGCCAGCCCCAAAGTGCCCAGAGTGGGATGGTGATCGGCACAGCAGCTGGTGGGAGCCGTTCTGTAACTGTGACGACGCTGACCTAGGGTTATGTTCACCCGAAGAGTTGGGTGAAAAGTCCATTTATGATCGGGCTAACCTCCCCCCAAACAAAAACCATTTGGCTGGTTTTATTGGTCTTTAATGATAAGGGCCACCAGTATACCAAGCAGGTTTAATGATCCATTGATGCAGTCAAAAGATATGATGATACACTTTGGAGCCCACAAGCCTTCTAATACTCCCCAGGAAGCAAGTACTCGTGTTTGCAAATATCCGTGTTAATTCCAGGGTTGTTTATTATACGGTAAATTGGACACAATTCAAAGTTCAATATTAGGGATTAACAGAATAAATTATGTTACACTCAGCTGCGGACCCTGTTCAGCTATAAGGAATAATTTCATAAGAGTTTATTTACTGGCAGGGAAAGGAGTTAATGGTCCATTGTTAAATTGGTAGAAGACTACATAAAAATAGAGATCATTGAAAATAATATATATGCCATAGACAGAACCTATATCTAAGATATATGTGACAGTTATTTATAGAAAGTAGAAATATGGTGGTTTCTATTTTCTTCCTTAAGTGTTTTCACAGTGTCCAGGTTATTACAGTGAACAGAATACTCCGTGTGTAATAAAAGAATCGGAGCCGTGAGGGAGGGCAGAAGTAGATGTGGAGGCTCTGGGCGGTGCAGGGGCGTGGGATGTCCCCTGCCAGTCGGTGGACTCACTGACCCTAGAGTGCTCATGAGGGCCGTCCTTTCCCAGGGAGGGGCCTGCCTTCCAGTGTCCCTAAGCATTCCGAGCCCGTGTGTCTCTCTGGGAAGCCACAGGCCTGGCATCAGGACTCTGGGGGTCCAGGGCTCCCCTCAGCTGACAGTGTGGGACTGGCCTGCCTTCGGCTGGTGCTCTCCCCGGGCCCTGTGCTGTGCCTGATGCTGAGGAGGAGACTTCCGGTCAAGTGTCTGTCTCCAGGAGAAGCCTCCGGGCTCCTGCGGGAGGCAGGTGGCCGAGGCTGGGGCATTAAGGTTCCTGCACTGATTTCTGCCAGCCCCCGTGTGAAGCCCCATCTTCTCTTGCCTCACAATACCTCCTGCCTGCAGCGCTTAACCCCTCCCGGGTCCTGAAACCCTCTGAGACCCATTTCTTTCACCCCCGTCCTCACATTCTGTCTGGGCTCTGATACATTGGTTCCCACTCATCTTTATGTTTCCAGATTCCAAAATGTGTCAATATTTCTTATTTTATGAGATCATCTTTCCTGTTCTCAACCTCATTATTGATTTGTATCTTTTTTCCTCCTTCATCTTAACAAAAGTTCACAAGGAGCAGATATAAATATTGGCATTCAATCCAATACATTTAACAGGAAGTCCTGTGGGTATTTTTACATTTCGCTTCTATTCATAAACAACACTGCCACAGATGTCTCACATCAAAAGCATCAGAGTCTGGCAAAGCAAGTTACTGCTAATGTGGTGAGAGGAAGCATGTGATGTCCCTTGCATTCACCTGACCAAGACAGGAGCCCGGACACAATGCGACTTCTTGCGGATCAGTCTAGCCACGGACCAGGATATGAAAAAGCAAATGACAAGCACAATATGCCAATTTCTCCATAATAAAATGCTGTGCTCAAATAGGAAGAAAATCGCAGCTGTTCAGGACAGATGGCAAATACCTGACTGCTTTTTAGCAGGATTCAATGAAATATCTAAAGTGACTAGGCAGAGAGAGAGAGAGAGACAGAGAGAGAGAGAGACAGAGAGAGAGAGAGAGACTCTGTTCCTACTTCCCATTTGAAAAAAATCCCTGGATAATTAATATGTATTTAGATTTTTAAAAATGAATATTTCCTCCAAACCAGTGACCCACATAAAGAATTCTCCAAGTCAATTCACTAAATACTGTGTCTCTAAATGCTCTTGGAGTTGCATAACATAATTTAATTTTTCTGGAATCATCTTTGCAGCAGCTGTTCCAGAGCCTCCACTGCCACGTGACATTCACAGGGTCAGGGTCTACATGAACACCTGTGTGTGTGGTGTGTGGGACCTGTCATGTGTGTTCACTTTGCCTCCTGAGCTACAGAATTGGAAGCTTAAGGGCCAAGATAATGATGTGTTTTTCCAAAGTCTTATTTCTCAAGACATCCAAGCCCTACTAAATCCGCGGCGGGGATTCAGTACCTACTGAAGATTTTCTGGAGGACCATGTTGCTGAGAGCGGATGCTTAGTTCCCCGTCAACACGCAGAGCACAGCTGGGCTTACAGACACACCTCAGCCAGTCAGGAAAGAACAGAGATGCAGGCCCCACTTGCAGAGGTGCCACAGCAGACAGATCCAAGGACAGAGACTTGCACAGGTCACGATGGCCAGGGGCAAGGGAAGAGGAAAGATTAGGGCCACAGGACTCTGAGTTCTAGATTTCTAGAAACAGATGGTGGTGTGGCTGCCCAGTAATGTGAACGTATTTAACGCAACACAACGTTCACTTGAGAGTTGGTGAAATTGCCAAATGTTTATGTTATTTGTATTTTACCCATAATTTTTTAAAGAAGTTGTCAGGTGACTCATCGGTGGCAAGGAAGCCCCCTGCGAACAACAGTGTTGGGAACCCTGCAGAGGCCTCCAAGTTCGCCCGGCTTCAGTCTCGTCCAGCCTTGGCTCACTGGGTCGGGCTCACTGGGTCTGGTGACACTGTTTGCTTGGGAACCAAAACTCTGCTCTCTCGCAGCTGAGGTCTGACGGATCCAAGATCTTGTCCTTTATAAACTTTTGTTTCAGTTTGGAGTTAGAGAAAGAAAAAAATATATATGAAGAATATCTAATTTTGTGAATCTCATTTTCAAATTCAAATCTCAAATGTTCCCCAAGGCAGTGGATTGCGCAGGCAGCACAATGATGAAAACTTAATAAAAGGCCCAGAAAGAGCATCGATCACGCGGGCCCTTCGGCTGACTAGGTAAGGGCAGTAATGACATTATTCTAATATTTGGGACCTTCTTGGCTGTCTGGCATTCTCTGCAGTGACAGCTGCCCTGGCTTCTGGCCCCTTCTCTGTCCACCATGAGCGTCTCACCATCTCTGCTCATTTCTTCCCTTCCTTTTCTGTCCCTGCCTCTGCTAAAATTGTGTTTAACCACAAGACGTCTTTATGTCATGACTTTAGTCACTGCCTCTCTCCCCTGTCCAGCCACTCCTCTGCCACCAGCAACCTCTCCACCAGAATGGTACCTCAGAGAGGCCACAGGGAGGCTTCCCTACAGGATGGGCTGCAGCCCGTGGCAGAGCACAGAGACTGCAGCCCACAGCCTCACTTCCTGCCCCTGTGGCCCTGCCTGCCTCTGTCCCCAGTCCCTATCTCCACCGTGGTCTGAGTCGCCAGGGGTCTTCTCCTGCCTTCCTGGCCTGCCCCTTCTCTTCCTGTGGACAGAGATGGCCCGTCCTCCACAATGGTCAGCATCTTATCACTGCCCTGGGACAAAGGCTCCAGCCCCAGGGCCCTGGCATCTGCACAGCACGGGTCTGCTCCTGCTCCCTGGCTGTATCAGACACCCTAGCTGACAGCTCAACTGTGCACACCCTCTCCTTCACTGTGCCTGACACCATGGGCTCAGCTATGCCTCCCGGAGGAGCCAGTGAGTGGAGAAAGAGAGGGAGACGACCCCAGCAGCAGCGGTGCACAGGGTCTTCCCTGAAGCAGAGGATGCGCAGACCTGGCATGTGTCTGGGTCCTGGGGCGCCACCCTCCTTACTAAACCTGGGAGCTGGGCCATGCCCTCCTTTATATGCCTGGGTATGAAGTGCACCTCCTCTTTGCGATACCCGGGTATAGGTGTGCACCTGCTCTTTGCTACACTTGGTTACTGGGGTGAGGTCCCCCTTATTATATACCCAGGTACTGGGTACATGCCCTCTGGCTCCCCCAGGACCCCCAGAGCCACACACTTGCAGAGAGGAGTCCATCGTTGGCCTCTTTCTGGCTGGCTTCCGACCTGCCATTCAGGGCCTCATGGTTCCCAGGAGCAAAGCTGCTAAGTGAACGAAGGAAGCACTTGCCGTGTGACATCGAATGTGGCTCCATGTGCTCAGCTGCAGCTGGGCAAGCCTGTCCCTGAAGGGGCTGGGTGAGCCCTGTCCTCATCCCACAAGCACCCCGTCCATTCCCAGAGCCCCGGATTCAGCCAGTGCCTCCTCCCCTGCCCACATCCCAAGACTCAGGAGCCCTTCATCCCCTTCCACCTGCCGCTGGGAGCACCGACCAGCACAATTCTCAAGACATCGGTGGAGGAAGATGTATCTAAAGTCTTCTCCCTTCAATCCAGCAACCTCACTTCAGGGATGGGGAAATTGGTATGCACAGATGTTCATCTCAGAGTTATGAGAAATACATTCAAAAGGCAATGGCGAGGTCAATTATGGAGCATTCATGAGTAATAAAAACTATGTCTTAGAGAAATACTTAATGACAGTCCCCACACGCCCCCATGAACTTGGCAACGAAAGGAAAACATCATCACCTACCACTTATAAGAGAACTGAGCCACTTGCTTCTTGGCCAAGGAAAGGGCTCGCCCTGCAGCAGGAGGGAGGCCCAGAGCCGCCGGCTGACTTGGCCCGGAGCTCACAGTGGTGCTCACCTCCTCCAGGCCCCTTCCTTGCTGCCTCTGCACAGTGACCCCGGACCCTGTATTTCTCTGGGAGTGCATGTCCCCCTGGTTCTGCATGGCCCCTGTCGCCTGTTATGGTTTGGGTCAAAAATGCCCCCCAAAGTTCAGAGATGGGGCTTTTCCAAGGTGGCTGGATCATGGAGTGCTGTGCTCATCAGGGAATTCGCCCATCATGAGCTCATAGCTGTCTGTGCTCTCAGGAGGCGGTCTGGCTGGAGGAAGTAGGGCCAGCCTCTGGGGGTATGTTCTGGTCTCTGGCCCCTTTCTCTCTCTCTGCTTCCTATGAGACAAGCAGCTTTCCTCCACCATGATATTTCTGCCTTGGAGCCAGGCAACCATGGACCAAACCTTCAGAAACTATGAGCCAGAAGAAAGCCCTCCTTCATCGAGCTGGGTGCTGGGTCTGGGTTTCGGTCCCAGCAGTGCAGAGCTGACTGATACACACTGGATCCACACCACTGAGCCTGTGCAGGTCCAGGAGAGGTTCTGTGGGCCACCAGCATCCCAACCCTTAATCCCAGATGGCCACCCCCATCCTGCTCTGCCCCAGCAGCGGGGGCCTCATTGTCTCCCTAGAAGCACAGAGAGCCGCTGGCATCCTAAACGCTTGCCCTCAGCTCTCCCTATCCGTAACACAACTGCCACCACCCTTGTAGCTTGTACAGAAAGGGGCAGCACATTCGAGTCCTCGGCCTTGCAAAGAGAAACTAATGGAATGTTTCCTTACGTGGCAGTGGCTCCCAGAGTCCAGGGCAGCCACTGTGCCCTGTCCCCACAGGTGACTAATGGACGTGATGAGATTTGACAACAAACTCTCCCACCATGGAAGGCCACCTGGAGCAAGCCACCAAGACATCTTAAAATGTGATCCCTCTGCCAGCCCTTTTGAGTTTTAGTGGGGCACAGTGGTACGTGACTGTAATCCTAGCATTCTGGGAGGCTGAGGCAGGAGGATCTTAAGTTAGGGATGTAGCTCAGTGGGAAGGCCTTGGATTCAATCTTCAGAACAACAACAACAAAAATGGTGATTGTTTTCATCATTATCAGCTGGGCCAAAGATAGAGGAAACCTACTCAAAGAATAGTCTGGAGGCATTTGGAGGAAAAGGTGTCCAGAGAAAAGCTCTACGAGTGGTCCAGTCCTGATGAGGGGTCCACGCAGATCCCCGGACGGAGACCCCAGGAAGGCTGCTGGGGTGAGATGGGAGCAGAGGTGGTTCCTTCTCTGTGGGAGTTGTTCGCGAGCCTGGGGCCTCAGGTCTTCTCCCTCTTCAATTATCTCCATTTCCCTGGCTCTCTCTGCCAGTCAGGCCTCTCATTATGCAATTGCCATGAAAAGCATAAGAATGAATTCCACGGCCCTCAGACTCAAGTAGCTTTGAAAATGTGCTAGAAGCAGTAAGCAGCCTGCTCCCAATTGATGTCACAGTTGTACCCAGAGAAGTCAAGCGAGCTTGTGAAATATCTCGCTGCTGGAAAGTTCCTGTGGAGACACAGAGCACATCATGAGCGTGGCGGCTGCGAAGTCAAATGGTAGCTACCACAGCAGGGCACTGTGGATAGCACAAAATAGCACAAAATAGCTCCCTCCCGTTTCAGTCCTGGGGATTGAACCCAAGGCTCTCACACTGAGCTGCATCCCTAGCCCTTGTCTTGTTGTTCTTGCCATGAGACAGGGTCACACTAAGCTGCTATGCCGGGCTCATACTTTCGACCCTCCTGCCTCAGCCTCCTGGTGTGGGTTATAGGAATGCACATCACGCCCAGCTTCGTAGCAGTTTACAACATAGTGACAGCAGAGTTTTAACTAAAACATAAGTAGCAAGTATAAACCCAGCAAAGAGGGATAAGAAGGAATTTTTCACTCATGGTCACTTCTGAGAGAGGGAAGGAAGGGACTGGTGCCAGGGAGTCATGTGCCAGAGTTTCCTAATCTGTCAGTGATGTTTCATCTCTGGATTTTGGGGGTAACATTCCAAGAAAATGTAAAAAGTCATTAAATTTATTGATAAGTACATGAGTATTCATTACATTATTCTTTTTTTCCATGTTTGGAAGTCTTTTTTGGTAATAAAAAAGAGATCAGAAAAGAAAATCATTGGGGAAATTTTAATTAATAAGGAAATTTAATAAAATCGCTATGTACAAAGTAAATATATAAAAATTAATAGTTTGGGGTATGCCATTAAAAATATCAACAAAACAGTAATATGGAGGAAAATATCATTTGCAATAAAATAAAATTATGACTCTCAAGGAAAGCGTCTTCCTGGAAGGGGAGAAGACACACAGGGGAAATCGAGGAGCCCCGCTGGGAGGGACTTGGCAGGTCCCAGGAGCCAGCGGACGGCAAGGCCCACTGGACGTTTTGAGCAGACCTAAGGCAACTGCATGATTTTGAAGGGTCGGATGAGTCCAGACTGATGGCTGCCAAGGAACCATAGGGAAAGGGGCTTCACCAGGGAGGTTTAGCAAGCGGCGCCGTGCCGAGTGACCCAGGCTCACTCTGGGACAAGCGGCACTTCCCTGAGTCCAGCCTCTAGTCCCGTGCACCAAAGGGCACCTGGGACTGAATGATAAATGCTCCAGGACCCCGTGTTGGTGCCTCTCACAGGGCCGGACACAGGCTTTCCAGGAAAATGTCGAAAAGGCTTCAAAACTGCTCTGTCTTTAGACACAGTGACTTCGCTCCCATGAATAGATTCTACTCAGAAATAAAATCTTTCTCAAGGGACTGTCATTTTCTCTACTCCTACATGATCGAGTAACCTGAATTCCGCATCTCCCTGTGCATCCAGGCAGTCTCCTGGACAGGGCGCCCTCCGGTCCCCCAGATTACCACCAAAGACACGCAGCCATCCTTCCCACCCTGACCTCTTCGCTCTGGTCCACACCGGACGTACAGCTGCAGGGTCACAGGGCAGCTGTGAGCCAGATTCTAGAGGGGCTCCACCACTTCCGCAGGAGCTGTGCCACTTTACCTCCCATCAGCAGCGCCCGCGTGCGCTCCCCTCTCTGCACCCTGGACAGCACTTAGTATTTTTTGTCTTTTGATAATAACTGTTCCAATTCGGGTGAGAGGGTGTCTCACTGGGGCTTTGATTACATTTCCCTGAAAATTACTGATATTGAGTTACACTCTTCACATACGCTTTGACCATTTGCACATCTTTCTTGAGAAACATCTATTCAGATCATTTGCCCATTTTAAACAACAAATATTACTTTAATTATTGTGAGTGCTACGCAGTTAAGTCCTTTATGCGTTCTGAGTACTAAGTCCTTGTCGAACCAACAGTTTGCAGATATTTTCTCCTGTTCTGCAGGTTATCTCTCAGCTCTGCTGTTGGTCTCCTTTATTGTGCAGACGCTTTGGAGTTTGATATAACCCTATGGCTTAACTGTTGTACTCACTGCCTTTGCTTTGGGGGTTTTAAAAAGAACTTTCCCCATGCAAATGTCCTGAAGCGCTTGCCCTGTGTTTTCTAATAGTAATTTCATGGTACTGAGTCTTACATTTATGTCTTTGATCCTTTGAGAGATGATTTTGTCTGCGCTGAAATACAGCACCCAGGGTGCCATTATCCTCACCCAGAACTATGCTCAAACAATCAGGGGACTGATTTAGTAATCACACGACCTTAACCCAGCATCACACACCCTAGATCCAGCCACCTCCCAAAGCCCCATCTATGAGCACATGAGGCTTTCGGGAGACATCTAGATACACCCTTAACACTGTGGTTTGTGGCATCCCTTAATTATCTTTGGTACTTCTGTAGTAGATGTTATAAGGCCCATTTTTAGTCTCTTATTTTATTTATTTGAGATTTGTCTCTTTCTTACTCTAGCTAAAAGTTTGTCAATTTCACTTATCTTTACAAAAACCCAACTCTTTCTTTCATTGATCTTTAGCATTTTTTAGTCTCAATTTATTATTTTATGCTCTGATCTTTACTACTTCTTCCTTCATTCACTCTGCCCTATGCTTCTCTCTGTCTTGTCGGCCTCTGGGGTTCTGACAGGGTGGATGTTGTTCACTTGCTGGGGTCCCCGCTCACTTGCTGGGGTCCCACAGGTCCTGTCTGCTTACTTTGATCCTCATTCTTCTTTTACTTTTTTCCTCTGATGCGGTTAATTCAAAAGACCTGCTGCCTCTCATGCATAAGTCACCTCAGCCACGCCCACAGGCTCCAGTTGCTGTTCCTTTGTCGTCATCCCTGTGTGTGGAGCAGGGACACCATGCTGCTGTGGCCTAGGGGTGTGATGCTCCAGGGAAAAAAAGGTTATGAGCTGTGCTCATCGACACAGCCACATTCTCAGAAAAGATCATTTGAAAAGTTAATGCTATGACATCCGGATTGTGCAATCACAGGCATTTGATTTCTTTCGGTTTTTCCATTTTTTTTTCTTAAAGCAATTGCATGAATTTTATAATCATATCAAATTAATAACTGTCACTGATTTATTAGCTCAATAATTGATCAATGATCTGTTAATACTCTGACTGACAAACACATCAAATTCTTTGTGAAAATAAAAATACACGGGGTGGAGCAAAGCTGCCTGAAATGCTCAGCGCAGACAGAACCAGGCTGAGACCGGGCACATCCAAGGCTGTGCAGCTGAAAAACCAGCAGACCTGAAACCCAAACAGATTTCTTCTCAGGCCAAGGAATCTCAGAAAGCCTGGGGGACGACTGAGCCCTCGAAGGCCAGGTCTCGTCTCCTGCGGTCCCCACCGAGGCAGTGACCTGAGCCTGCACTATGCTGCTGTCCCCAGAGACCCATGTGACCACTGCACTCGAAGTCACCTGGTGCTGAGCTCCTGGTTAGGAGCTAATGGAAATGGAAGTTTTACAGAGCCAATTTTTTGGTTGCTTAAAGTTAATTGCTTTGTACCTAATTTAAGTCCTCCAGGGAGCAATTCTGCTCTCACCAACAACTATACCTTAAATGAGGCTGATCTATAATCCCATTACATGTGTCCGGGTGTCTGTCAGCAAATGCCTCAGAGCGCTGGGTTTCTAAAGGACGCTGGTTTGAACACTCTCCAAGGACTCTGTTTTCGGCACAGGACTAAATCGTTTTCCTGAAGCCGGGTCAGTCACTGCGTCCAATAAAAGTTCTGGGAGTTGGCAAGGCTCGTGTTATCTTTGCTTGCCCGAGCAATAGATCATCGTTGCCTGGCAACATGAGAGCTATGATGCCATAAAGGCCATGGATGGAACAGGGATAAATGGAGAATGGAGGAGCCAGGAAGACACTGACATTGCCTTTCCCTAGCCCATGAGTGGTTCTCAAAACCTGGTGCCTGGACTGGTTGGGTCAGACTGACCTGTGAGTGTTAGAAAGGTCGGTTTGTGTCCCCACCCCAGGTTTACTGGATTATGCTCCGTGCGTGGAGTCCAGCATGTGTACTGTCACAAGTCCCCGAGCTGACCTGATGTACACAAGCTTTGAGCAGTGCTGAGCGCATTTGCTGAAATGGAGTCTTGAGGTACAGTGGTCACCCCAAGGCAGCTTCTGTCAGAGATGTGGAGGCAGCGGAGGGCAACGGGACAGTGGGGAGGGGTCACGCACCGCTGGCGAAGGAGTGGATTCTAACCCACATCAGGGACCAGAAGGTGCCTGCAGGATGCTGGACAAATCCTGGGACCCCACAGTGCTCCACGCCCCCCCCCCCCGCCCTGCAGGACATCTCTGGCCTGGCCACATGAATTCCTGGAGGTCTCTGACTGGAGGTCACCATTGAGGGCAGGGCCTAGAGGGACAA
Organism: Heterocephalus glaber; assembly: GCF_053883595.1. Classification (NCBI taxonomy): domain Eukaryota; kingdom Metazoa; phylum Chordata; class Mammalia; order Rodentia; family Bathyergidae; genus Heterocephalus; species Heterocephalus glaber. The sequence continues at coordinate 1,864,664 of NW_028258187.1, read as the reverse complement.
CCCCATCATCATCTGAGTCTGAGCACAGGCAGCAGGCACAACGCTAGGAAGTGAGTCCCCAGGGTATGAACAGGTGAGCTCCGAGGGGCACTGCACACAGCGGGACAAAGAGACCATTCAGAAACACTTGATGACTGACAGCATCCGGCTTTGTGGACAATGCGGATTCATTAGTGAACAGAATAGATGGTTAACAAAGCATTCACTGCGTCTCTCAATGAGTCCATTAGAGAAACAGCAGTGAGAGGGATTTGACAAAGAGTCACGCCAAGGAAGCCAAATCACTTTAGAGAATCTGGCGTACAGGAGGATGACAAATATCTCCGTGAGGGCTATTGGCAAGTAAGTTTCCAAAGACCTTGGTGTCAGCCACGGGTTCCAGTGATGGAGTGGGCCTCAGACATGACCTGAGTATTAACTATACGGACTACATACTGAAGAGAACTGGGTGTTGGCTTGGTCTCTGGCCCTGTATCTCCACAGCAGTTAATTGAAAGATCTGTTGCCTTAGAACAGTGGTTTTTCTCACTTGGCAAGCACCAGAATCTCCCCAGAGTGTGTAAGGTAATGCAGGATTCTCAACTCCAACCCTGGGTTCTGGTCTGGGCCATCTTGGGCAGGGAGCTGGGAACTGGTGTTTCTAGCAATTTCCCAGGTGACCCTGATGCCGCTGCCCTGGGATCACACTCTGAGGACCGCTGGAGGGGGAAGGAAAGCACTGAAAGACAAAAATGAGCTTCAAGGTGACTAAACCTCAGGGAGGAGGCAGGAAGGACCACTGGCCCTGGCCACGGGTTCTGACATCCGGGAATGAGCAAGGCATGCACTGCGGATGGTCTGAGAGGAGATCACTTCTGGGGGCAGAGATGGGGTCAGCCCTCCTTGTACTGAGGTAACTTGCAAGCAGATCTCATTGCACCAAGAATCAAAGCAATTCCAGCAGGAAGCGGCTGTGCCCTGGAGCCAAGCGCCTGCCGTATGCACATCTGTCCACAGGCCGAGCAGGAGCCAGGTACCGGTTCCTTGTCACAGTCTCTGCTGTGCGGCTCAAGGAAAGAGTGACCAGGCCCACTGACTTCACTAACTTCTCCTTTGCTCACCCCAAGGGCTGCCCATGACCCACCTTCTGAGCCCAGAGCATCCAACCACGTGCTCCTCGTGAACTCCACCCTTCTCCAGTCTGCATGATCCTAGGATAGAGCTCCAGGCTCTGTCCACAAGCTGCACAAAGCTCAGGTGCAGAGAGAGACTAGAGAGCAGCAAAGCACTGGCTTGTCCAGCGTTCTTGGATCCTTCTTGTCACAATATCACTCACTGCATCAGTCGCTGTCAGGAGCCCCCTGGTTGCCCTGAGCCCACTGACCATGAGCAGCACTGACTCTCATAGGCCAGGGACAAAAGGGAAGTGACCTGTCTATCCAGCCCTCATTGAGGATCTTCTTGGAACACTGCAATGGACAGGACTCAGGAGGAGGAGAGGTGGCAGGCCACAGGGTGGGCTCCCCAGTGTGGACTGCCCATCCGCTCCTGGAGGAAGCCCCTCCATCAACCCCATCATGGGGGCCTGGGTCTTATTTCATCCTCATGCCCATGAGAGGAACAGGATCTGATGGAGGAGGAACGACCTGGGGATGGGCACTGATGAGGGTGTGAAGTCTCGGAGACCGCTGTTGGGCCGGGCGAAGAAGTCCACAGGGTGTCTCCTGCAGTTGCCCAGCTCCTGGGTCTGCTGGACCATGTATCCCAGAGCAATAACTCAATCTGGCCGGCACAGAAGCAAAAGAAACCCCCAGCCAACAAGGCCAAAGATGGGTGGGTTCCTGTGGAAGACAGTCCAGGGCTCTCCGGCTGTGAGACGCAGATTATAATACTGGAGCTTCTCTCCCTACGGTTTAGGTCTTGGTTCCATGTCCACAGTCCAGGCAGGAAGGCCCGAGCCCCTGGCTCCTCTGCAGGATGAGTCTGAGGCAGGCCGCAGGAAGGCCAACCTGTTCTCTGCCTGCCCTCTGTCTGTCGCTCTGGTCTGGGTGCTGGGTCTGAACACCAGCCCCTGCCCCAGCTCCCAGCCCATTCCCAACAAGCTCAGGGCCAGCACTTTCCAGCGAGCTCCCTGCGGGTGTGGCAGGGTTGCTGGGTGTGGAGGTCCTAGCAGCAGGCTGGCGTGGGCAGAAGGGTGAGGCCTGTGCTAGGCGTGCCCTCTAGGTGGGCAGGCCCAGTACCCGGGGGCTCAGTTTCCACACCCTTGTGCTCCAGTTGGGGCAAGCAGGGCCCTCGGGGAACGGGTTAGGAGACTCGAAGTCGATGGGCTGCCAGCGCCCTGAAGGTTTGTCCCCAGGACTCCAGGCCCAGCCCTGGCCAGCATCCAGAGCTGGGTCCCGGGCTCTGCTCCCTGAAGGACAGTGGTGAGGACGACATCAGAAGGGCAGGATGGGAACCAAGCCAGAAAGAGCCGTGCGAGGGCTCCTGGGAGAGGCCGGGGACAAGACTCGAGGATGCTGGGGAGGTCATCAGACTAGAGAGTGCGGCCCAACCCCAGCCGGGGCCCGGGCACGAGTGAGAGGATCCAGTGACAGACGGTGCCGTGGCGCCCGAGTAGAGGAGGACTCAGTGCTGAGGGACATGGCCAGGAGGAGGGCGGGACTCAGCCACCTCCCTCTGGGGCCGGAGGCCTGCACTGAGGGGTGCTCAGACACCTGGGATCCGAGACAGAGGCTGAGGCAAGGCGCTCCCACAGTGTGCAGGCAGCAGGGCGGCCTGGGCGGACAGTCACTGTGATGCACACCTTGTGGCCCTGCCCTGCAGACAGGCGCCCTCGGTAATGAGAGGCCACAGCGCCTCCCGAGGCAGGGAGGGTCCTGGCCCCTGAGAGAGCTGGGCTGGCCCGGAACATCCAGCCGCCCAGGGAAACCGCATGCTGGTGCCACATCTGGCAGAGGCTGCTGTGTGCGCACCAACTCCAGTCAGAGGCCCTGCCTTCCGGGGCGAGGGCAGCTGCGTCCTCCCCGCCCTCTGATCCCCACGCTGCTCCTCCCGCCCTGCCCTCCGTAGCCAGGTGCTCCCTGCAGAGCCGCCCCTGCCCTCCTCCCCCGTGCGAGACTTCCTGCAGATGGCATCACTTGATTTCCAGCCATGGCTCTTTAAATCTCAGCAATTTGAACATGTTCTGAAGTTAGCAAATAAAACTTCCGTCCATTTGTGATGAGTCACATGATGTTCTGGAATGCGTACCCACTGTGAGACAGCTGAGCCAAGCCGACTAACACACGAGTCACCGTGCATGCTGCGCCTTTTGCACGAGATGAGCCGACTACACCTGCTCCGAGCCCTCAAGCACACGATTCGCTGCTATGAACTGCGATCACCGAGGCCGAGCACAGAGCTCCTGCACATGTTTCTCCTGTGTGGAACCAGGTGCCCATTAGCTGTCATCTCCCCACGCACCGTCAGTGTCTGCTTGCTCTGTCCACAGGCTCCACCCTTCCTGCCCAGCGCAATCTCTCTCCAAGGCTGCCCATCTGAGCCCCTCTGTGACCCATGGCTCAAAACAAGCTCCCTCTGCGTCCTAGGAACCTGCCCGCCAGCCCCATAACCCTGGGTACGGTGATTCGGACCCGGGATGCTCCTGGAATCCCCTGGGGGCTGTCCATAAACACAGACCCTAAGCAGACAGACCTAATCAAGATCTCAGAGGGCAGGCGAGCGGGAAGCCGCTGTGATGTCTCGAATCTTGGCAGGTGATGTTAGTGCCCAGTTAAGGATGAGAATAGACACAGGGCTAATTTTAGTATCTAACCAACCATGCCTGTGGCTACTTATCTGTCTCATAAATACATGCTTTTTAGATTCCTAGAGAACAGAAGCTGTGTCTTACTTTACCCACTCTGGTACCTGCTCTCCCTAACTCAGTGTTAAATACAAGGCTGGGGCCTCTGGATGCACAGCCTGGCGTCTGTTTCTGTAAGCAGGAAACTCACCCAGCACCTGCCTTAGCAAGCACGCCTGTGTCCATTCCCTGCAGCAGATGCTGGAGCCACGGTGGTGAAAGCAACCTTAGCCCGTTGGACCAGCGTGGCTGGGGAGCAGGCAGAGGCCGGTGAGGACACTATTTGGGTATTAGGGCACAGTGAGGCTAGAGGTGTGCTACGGTTAGGATGAACCACTGACAGATGGAAGACAGTGGACACCACTGATTTCCAAAGGCAAGAGGACTCCCACACTCACCCATCAGCTGCCGCCCACCAGCCCGTGCTGCGCCATCGGCAGGGAGAGACCTGTGTCTCCCCTCACAGAGCACTCACGGGAGAGGCGCCTGTGGCTTTTCTGCCTAGGAAGGTAGGGAAGTGCGTGAGCACAGGTGTCAAACACGAGCACTGCCACAGCACAGACAGGGCTGGGCAGGCACAGGTCAGGTCTGCCTCTCTCTGCAGGCTGCTGGCATCTCAGCCTGGGCCCTTGGCTCCCAGGGCTGCCTGGGCATATTGAGAAAACCATCGGCAGCTTTTCCTAGGTGTCCTGTTCTGGGCTTCCCCATCCTTCACCTTCCCGGGGTATTTGCTCTGCATTAGTGACTTCTCACTGTCCAATCACTGGGACAAAAGTACCCAACACCTGCCACTGAAGGAGAAGTTTATGTGGCTCCCAGTTCCAGTGGGTTCAGTCCATGGGTAGCCAGCTCTGTCTGTCGACACAGATGCCTGCAGAAGGAGTAGAAAAGGCACTGAGGTTTAGGCGATTTATTCAGGAGAGGGGATTGAGACTAGGATAAAATGGTTTAAGGAAAACAAGTTTTTATGGTAAAATTAGGGTCACATGGTTTTGTAAAGCCCACAAATAATCCTGGATTTGAGATGAGGGAGAAAAAGAAAGAGACTTACACAAATGTGCACACACCACACGCACACACGCACACGTGCACACATGCACACGGATACACACACACACACACACACACACCTGCCAGCTCAGCCCTCCCCACCAGGTGTGAGCACAGGTTCTGGGGAGGAGCAGACCAAAAGGCCCAGGGCGTCTGCCCCGAGGCCTGGTGAGCCTCCCACCTGACCTGCTATTCTGTGCACAGAGGGGCCTTTCCCACTTCCGCTTCCGTGGAGACACTCATTACTGGTGTCTGGGGAACATCCAGGAACCAAGCTTCTCCGGGAAGCAGCTCTAGCGTTAAACAGCCAGGTTTACTAAATATCTATCAGTCATTAGGCAAAGCAGTCAGCAAGAGCGGGCCACGGTACAGCTGCATCACCGTGACTCACTTCGGCATGAGCGCCCTCAGCAGGCACCTGCCTGGGCTTTCATGTACTGCAGTCACTCAGAAAGCGGCCTCTTAGTCTGGCTTCTTTCACTTAGTAAATCCATTTGGGACTTGTGTGTATTGTTGCACGAATCACTAATTCAGTCCCGGTTATTGTTCTGTATCGTTCTGTGGCGTGAATGCACCACAACTTGTTTATCCATAAAGATGCTATGCGCGTGTAAGATTTTACGTGGACACGTATTTTTAATGAGGTGTAGTTTTAGTCCTGAATATTTCATTGTATCCCTTTTCCTACCGTAACTGGAGTTTCACCGTTCATTACATAAAGCCAGGAGCTGTTTGTGGATGTGAATGTAGCGCTTTTCGTGCTAACCTTACCTCTCACTGTCTTGCTGAAGTGTTTCATTGTTTGAGTTAGTTTTAGCATTAATTCTCTAGGGTTTTCCAGGTCTGCTGTTACATGTTCTGCAAATGGAGATCGTTTTTTTCTCCCGTACATATTCTTCTCGCTGGTTGCCTCTCGCCGAGTGGCACTCACTCTGTCCCCAGCGGGACGGGAAGGGCCACGAGTCGTGCACTCTGACCTTGCCCTGCTGTCCAGGAGGCCCAGGGCTTCTGCCTTACCCAGATGCTATCCCTAGGTGTGGACACTTTGTCAGCATCCTAAAGACATAAGCATCCGTTTGTGTTCTCTCAAGAGTTTAATAAGGAATGGGTGTTGAATTTTGTCAGAGAATTTTTAGCATTTCTACAAATAATTTGGATTCTTTAAACGTAATGGTACAGTGCTGTATATTTACATAGTTTCTAATATTTAATCACTGAATTTCTAGCACAAACCCCATGTATCCATGATGCATTTTAATGAAACTGGAGTCTATGTCGCGTTCATCTTCAGTTGCCTTCCCTCCTCCACCCTCTCTTCTTCCTTCCCTGTTTCCTCCGTGCTTTGCCTTTATCAGATTTAGGCATGTTATACTTGCATTGCAGAAAGAATTTGGAGATTTTCTTTCATTTTGTAAGCTTTGGAATAATCCGTATGCCACGTAAAACATGCAGCTTTGAGTAACTTAGTGACTTCAACTGTGCTGAGGTCCTTTCAAGGTCAGCTCTCTGTGGATTCAGGGGAGCAGGTGTCTGCGGGTGTCCAGCCCGGGAGCCTCACGGAACTCCAGAGAACCCACGGCACTCTGGGCTCCTCTGACCAAGAGAGGCAGTGTTACCTTACTTCACGGCCACGCAGTCTCCGCTGGTGACTGGGCAGCCCACCGCAGGTCTGGGCTACTCCTCCTCGATGTTCCTCTACTTCAGGACAGAGGAGATGGAAGGGAGCTGCGCTCTTAGCTTCTGGGAGATGACTGAGAGGGGGCGGCTGTGGAACAGTGGAGCAGCCCGGCGGCCAGGGCAAAGGAGCACTGTGCGGATTACAGACCACACCAGAGAGCTAGCAGCAGGGGTCCTCTATGCTGTCTAAAGGAATGTCTTAGAGTGTGAGGTTTGAGGCTGAGTCTACAAACTATGAATGACTATTTTTAACCTCATCTACCGCAAGTGCTCACGGATGTTCCTGCAGTTCTTTGAGCCCACTTCTGGGGCTCTTGGACAGAGGGCTGGAAATACATTGTCCTTATCCTTAAAAACATGACCTCTTGGAAGTGGCTGGCAGGTGGGGCCCTGAAAGCCAGCTCCTCCAGAAAAACCTGGGGTTGGGGTGTGATTTCAGGTACTAGATAACTGCAGCCCAAATGTTTTCTTCCTTTCCCGGGAAATAGTGTTATTAACAGTTATCAAGTTCTCTGTGAGTCGTGCCAGTCCGGAGACAAGCAATCCAGACATTTGGAGCACCTTTAGCAACTGAAATGTGAGCTCATTTCTGGCCCTAGAAAAGAACCACCGCTAAGAACAGGAATCTGGGGCCGGGGATGTAGCTCAGTGTCTCTCCTGCCTCGAAAGCACAAGGACCTGAGTTCCATCCCCGGTACCAAAAAACAAAAACAAAAACCAGGAATCTGGTGTCTACTAGTGTGACAACCCTCAGATCAGCGAGGAAGGTATCTCGGGTCGGTGTCAGGAACCAGAGTGGGTGGCAGGACAGAGACAAGAGAGACATCAGGAAGGAGACTGTCTGCACCTGCCAGTGGCAGTCCTGCTCTAGACTTCCTGTTCTCACTCACAAGTGAAATAATACAGTATGATGAAGTACTTTGTCATACCTGAAACAGCCTCATACCCACAAGGTACTATTGATACCCTGAGTCCTTAGTATACAAGCCCAGGTCAGCAAAGCTCACCAACACTTGTAGAAGTTCAGATGCATTCTCACTTATTCGTAGTGACTATCGTAGTCCATCCACGTCACTAAACCAAAAGAGCATGATGCGGTGGCTTTGAATCATCAGACACTGATTTCCTCATGGTTCTGAGGCTGAAAGGTCAGGGTGGCAGCAGATCAGTGTCCTTCCAGGCCAGCTGCCCAGAGATGTCCTCTCCCTGTGCCCTCCTGGGGGAAGCAGGAGGGTCTCTCGGGGCCTCCTTTATAAGGTGCTCATCCCACTCGTGAGGCCCCCCCTGGGACTTAGTCACCTCCCGAAGGTTGCACCCTCTGATGCCATTGCCTTCGGATTAGGATTTTGCCATGGGAATTCAGGAGGGAATATAAACATTCAGAGCATGGCAATTACTAATAACCAGAGTCCAAGAATAGCCAATCATTTAAAATATTACACTAGTATTTATAATAAAAATATTTTAAATCCCTATAAATGTCTCAGTGGTTATCTTTGCTCTAGGAAAATAGCTGTTACTCTCAACTAAAAGATCCAACTGGAGGGGCCACAAAGCACAGTTCTCAAAGAATCTGAGGCATGGGAATGTAGAAGTCTTGACTTTCGTTTATTTGTATTTTCTCCAAGGTTTAACCAGTGTGTCACCAACATAGCTGCATGAGGTTGGCGATTAGCTGAGCTGCTCTGCATCACCACAATGGCCCTCTAACACCTCCTGCTCAGCCTGCCCTTGCCCCAGGATGCAGTGAGCAGAGATGAGATCCTCTCTGTCGTTACTGACCCCAGTGTGGCACAGACAAAGGAGCCAGATGAGCCCATAGCTGCAGTGTCTCCAAGGGGAAGGAGGATGCTGGAAAATGTTCCTGCTTCTTTATCTTCTCCCAGTCAATGCCCAGTTTGCAGGCAACAGGCAGGTGGCACAGTGGCAGCTCAGAGGCCCTCGTGCGGTTGGCGGGTACAGGTCGGGAGTCACACTGACACCCCGTTATGTCCTGCTGCAGCAGTAGTGTCGGTGCATCAAGTCCACCCGACCTCCCTCCCAGTTCTTCCCCCAGACCTGTTGTTCTGCAAATCACATTCAGCCCTAATTGGCCAGAGCAGGTGAGCTGTCCTCACAGCCACCTATGTTCAAGGCAGTAGCACGGCCTTGAACACGAGGCCCAGCCTCCCCACCACACCTTGCATGAAGACACCAGGAGAGAGCAGCACGCAGGCTGTGTAGACTCAGGTGCCAGCAGACCAGCACCAGCCCAGACGCTGCTGCTCAGCTCCTCTGCCCTGGGAAGAAAGCGAAGTGACACCAGGAGCAGGCGCGGATATACAGAGGGGAAGCTGCTCAACTGAGGGTTGGTAATCATTTTCTTTCATTTGGATTGAAGGGAATGTTAAGCAGAAACACTGGGCAATCTGCCATGGCTTGTTTTTAAAGTCTGCATGCCTTGTTATCATCACCAGTCTATTTTTATAGCATAACTCATATAAGAAACATCCAAGTGGGGAGAGAACTGAGTCCCAATGGGAGGATGTTGCAAGAGGGGACCTGAGAAAGCCAAGTCCCTGCAAAGGGATCAATGTCTAGGGACTCATGCCTGAGGACCCACTTCCCGGCCAGGAGCCCCCAAGCCACAGGGCCGAGTGTCCTCAGGAGTGCATGGCATAAGAAGTCAGCAATCTCATCCTGTAAGCATGTGTAACTTGCAGGTGGGAAATGCCCAGGCTGTGACAGGCACATACTCCTAGTAACTGCTGCTGTCCTGTCCTGAGAACGCACCTCTCCCTCCCCAGCTGGCCCAGCCAAGCGAGCAGCAGGCCTGCAGGCAAGACGGCTGCTCCTCCTGCTGGGTTCGTAGCAAGGAGTTTCTGCTTCCTGAAACCCTGCACCCAGTGACCCCTTCCTGGGGGAGGGAAGGAAGGCCGAAGGTGAAGTCCTGGTGGCAGCCGAAGCCTCTGCAGCACTGAGCCTCCAATGGAATCCTGTGTACCACACAGCTTCGAGTGTAGTCAGGACCCCCCCTTGCCTGCCTGGCTCTGCTGCCTCACAGCATCCTGCTGCAGAATTCCTCCCCAGAGCTGCAGGCAGCCTGTTCAGGAGATGATGCGGGACAGCCATGGAGCAGAGGAGTAAGCGGGATGAAGAGAAGGCAGCAGGTCCGCAGTCCACAGTAGGAAGTCACTGCTGTGGGCAGCTGAGAGCAAACCCTAGCAGAGAACTCACTCAGGAGAGCTCCAGGAAGCACGGGCCAGAGGGGCAGGGAGGTGGCACCGCCACCAACTCGATCTGCCTAGGTTCAGAGTTCTTTGGAAGAGGCATTAATTCTCTGGTGTTTCTGTCACACCTTACAGACAGGCAACCCAATCTCAGGGGCTTGGAGAGAACTCTCAGGCAAAGAAAGGCAGGCACTGCTGGTGAGAAGGAAGGAAGGAAGGAAGGAAAAGGGAAGGGAAGGGAAGGAAGGAAGGAAGGAAGGAAGGAAGGAAGGAAGGAAGGAAGGAGGGAGGAAACAAGGGGAGGGAGGGAGGGAAATATTGGGAGCAATGCTACATAATTCTAGGGAAAAATCACTTGGTTAGCCTAGTTCTCTTGCCTACAGCCCAGCTACAGAATAACTCCAGTTTGGCCTCCGGTCACAACTGAGACTTCAGTGATCCAGTGATGCTGTGATTCTCCAGGACAAGAAACATCCTGGGAGAACAAACATCTGCTCAGTTCCTCATTGTTCTTGGACTGATTAACATCTTGTTTGCCGGAGATGTACTGAACTCTCTGCAAGCCTTCCGTTACACCTTGTTTATCCCAATGTGAACTACTGAACTCTCTGCAAGTCATTTGTTACATTTGTTTCTCCCGATGTACTGAATTCTCTGCAAGTCATTTGTTACGAGGTACTGAATAAAAGGTGTGGTAAGCTGGGGGCTTTTGTCTTTGCTGCCCAGAGCAGCACTGATCAGACCCAAAGCTCAGCTTCTTCTCAGTCTCATTTTCCTACCTTTCCTGTCATTCCCCGTGTGCTGCCGTGGCTCGCAGGAGACCAGGACTCACTGCAGAGGTTCTGGTAACGTCCCCTTCCCCTGTTCCCTGCAGGGAAGGAAGGAAGGAGGGAGGGAGGGAGGGAGGGAGGGAAGGAAGTCCTGTTCCCTGAAGCAGAAAGGGTAGGAGTTTCGGTCGCACCACGGAAAGATGCTACAAACGCTGCCTTCCACCCACTGTCTTGATGACAACCAGCTCATCGCTGGCCTCAGCCAAACTGAAGGTTGATATCGAATGTGACTACTCCCCACCAGGGCTGTGACTCAGGTAAAGATTTCCCTACGGTGTGGCCATGCCTGTTTCTCAAAAGCCTGTTTCTGGGCTCCTGGGGGAAATCTCCTAGAGGGATGACATGGGTTGAATTTGCATGGCACCAACCAGGTCCCAACCAAAGTTGGATTTTTCTGTCAGAAACCACCCAGGGCTTCATTTGCATTGCTGAGTCACCTCCTGGTTTTGTGAGATCAGTGGATATTTCCTGTCCCCTTCTTTGCAAGGACCTGAGTCCCAGTTTTGCCAGCTGGACTTTGATTGTCAGTTCCTGTTGCTGTTCTCCCTGGGGCTGTCACCCCCGGGCCGCCCTCCAGAGCACACACGCCACCCACGTGCCTGAGTGCAGTGTGGCTTTGAGCTGTCGTCTGCCATGCTACAGGTTCTGAAGGTCAGTATGCTTCTCACAGTGCAATCTTTGACACATGAGCAGGGTCATTACATTTTGGTGGCATTAACAAGCCCAGAAAGGGCAGCGCCCTGAAACCCCAAGGTCCCACCAAGCCTGTGGCTGAGGGTCACTGCTGCTCCTGATCCTTCACCCAGGACACAAAAGCTACAGCTCCGTCCTCTCCCCAAAGCCACCATGCACAGGGAGGAGCAGCCCCATGGTGTGCGGCCCCAGGGTGGACCCCGGGCCTGGTTGACATGGCAGGGTGCCGTCCTCAGTTTCTCCAGCATCTGTGGCCTCATGCTCAGGGCACGCATCTGCTTTCCCACTTCTCAGAGGCTAACACGGAGGCCTGCAGGTGGACAGTGACACGCTTGCGGTCCAGCCATGGGGAGCTTTGGTGTGGGGGAGGCTGCCGGGCAAAAAAGCTCTGCACCCCTAAGCATAAACATGACACGACGCATAACCAGAGTGTGACTGTCCTCAGTGTGGTACTCACAGACATCCTGAGGGTGCTTCCAACACATCGGCAGCCTTTCTCACGTCGGGAGTGTGACAGTGGCCCTGCCACGGCACTCTGGAAGGTGTGGGGTTAGCAAGGTTCATTCTGTAATTTTTTCTCACTTGCTCAGGTGTTCTATATTCAGGTATTTATCCTGTCTGAGGAGTATCTACCTGTGCCCGCCACTGTGAAAGACAGGAGGATTCAAGCTATGATCAAAAATACACTGAAGATTTACATTTTAAAATTTTATTACAGTAAAAGGAACATTAACCCCCTGAAAAATATACCCTCCTCACTCCCAACACACTCATCCCATGGTTCCTGCCCCTTTCTAAAGCAGTTCTGTAATCTCCTTTCTTGAGTGTCCTCAGGTGCACTGTCGCACTGTCGCAGCTGCCTCAATGTCTGGATTCGATTCAAAAAATTGCCCGTGCATGATCATTTTTTGATTTTACAGACGAGCAGAAGTTCCACGGTGCCAGATCTGGTGAATAAGGTGGAGGAGAACACGCAGTCATATTTTTAGGGCCTGCTTTTCCGCTGGGTGGCACCTGCCAGCAGCATTCTCTCTGTTTTTGATCACACGTCATAATGACACCCAGGGAAGAGGACTCCAGAGCTGCTTCAGACAGCGGTAAGAACGATGTGCATGAAGTGACGCGGAGGGTCCTAGGGGTCAGTGGCAAAATGTCTTTTACTGTGATGTATTCTGAGTGTAAACCTTCATGGTATATTTTGATCACACCTCGTAGGTGGCTGATTATCCCTGATAGGACGTGGATGTGCTCTCGGTCTTTGTGAGTTCCCTGGTTTGATGGTCAGCCCCAGCCCCAACGTCAGGGAAGAAGAAACACAGCAGAGTGTGCCGAGGTGTTGATCCTTGTCTCCAGGAGGGCAGCTCAGACATCAGTGAGATCCTGATGGTCCAGAGGGGTGAAGACGGAGCCCTGGGAGGAAAGAGCCACGTGGCAGGGACATGGCAGCCTGCACAGAGGACGAGCAGCGGGTTCTGTCCACTCCACAGCCACAGGGTGGAAGGGGCCTTTGGGGAGTTGGGGCTCCCAGGCAGGGCAGGGTGAGGAGGAGACCCCCGTGCTCCGGGTTCTTCCCCAGAACCAGGTGCAGAACCAGGCTGCGTGCTGTGAGCGGGCATCATACCTGCTCTCACCCTAGCAGAGCATTAGTTAACACAGGGCTCTAAACCACGTGCAGCTCCTCGGGCTCGAGTCAGAGTAGTTCTCACATGTGCGGCACTGCAGGTAGAGACTTCATGAAGACTTACGGGAAGTGTAAAACCTCACTTTAACTGTTAAATGAGAAAGTCTAAAGCCTGAGAATGGGTGGCAGGGGAGAATAGAGAAATGATTGATCTGCCAAGCGTCTGAGTCAACATCACATTAGAAGACAAAAACACCTGGCTGAAAAAGGCTGGTGGCAAGCAGACGAGGTCTGAGGAGCTCTGGGTCATGACAGGAGGTCGGAGAGCCCAGCACCATTGCACTGGATGGGTCTGCACAAGTCCCCAGCCCGGAAAGAAGAGTTTTTCTCAGTAGATTATAGGGGTTGATGCAAGAAAGGTTGCACATAAAGTATACAGAGGAGAAAAATCAAATACAGTGTGCAAACCACACATAAACATCTGGACAAATTTTTAAAAGCACAGAATCTCACAGAATCCACTACAGACATTTCCAAACAGGCATCACCTAGTGACGGACAAACTCTCCTTCGCCTCCAAGCAGTGAGTATTTTATCGATGTGCCTTCCACTCCAACACCTGTGTCCGTGTCCGTGCAAGTGTCTCCATCTGGAAATAACAAAGGCGTCAGTGGAGACTGCACGTCTCTAGCCTCACAGCCATGGTCCCTCAAGCTGTCCCCAGGCCTGGGCCAGAGGGAGATGCCGGCTCCACTCAGGCCAGGTGCCCTGGGATCCCCCCTCCTGCGTCCTACAGCACATCTGGACCCGGGAGCTGGGAGACAGGGCGCCAGTACAGCATCACCTTCTTTTCCCCAGTAAGAGTCCTAAGTGACGAATGTTCGAGTAGAACAAGAGGAAGTGTGACAGGGAGTGCCCAGTGCTCTCACCGGGGACGGCCTGCTTCAGGAGGCAGCGAAGACCCATGTCCTGGAGAATCAGTGTGGAGATGGAGAGAAGACACAGAGGAAGGAACGGGCGCTGATCACCGGCTCACCTTGGCAATGTAGCCAGCCGACGCACCCTCACCTGCAGAAGGGACAGTCGCTTGGGGACAGGAAGTGACTCAAAGTGACTCAGTCTCCCGGGACACCAAGGCCAGGGGCCTGTGGCGGGAGCTCCGGCACCTCACTGTTGATGCATCTCTTCCCCACAGAGCGCTGCCGCAGCTGGCCTCGGTCCTCCCATGGGCTCAGACTGCTCAGCCCACCGCATCTCATGTTGAACTTTTACTGCCACTGCCTTGACAGGGGACCCGAGGCAGCGAAGAGGCCACTGGGCCTGGGGCTCCGTCCTCCGGGGTGCGGTTGTTGTGCAGAAAGAGTGAGCACACCCAGGGTCACCCACTCCCTGGCGTCCACCCCTGAGACCCAACAGGAAGCCTTTGCCAGCTCAGCGTCGGCTTCCCAGGCTCCCAAACCAAACCGAGAGCCGGCAATCCCAGTGCAGGGCTCAGTCACAGCAGCTCAAGCGAACTGAGGCTCCAGACCTAAGGGCCATCAGAGCCCGTGGACATCAAGTTACTCTTTTGCTGCCACTGCCGCCTCGCCTGCCACATCCATCCCTGTTCTCCTCCTCCCTGTTGTCCTGAAGCACAGACCTGATCAACCCGTGACCTCCCCACCAGCCCCTTTCCTGCAGCCGAGGCCAGCTCCGGCCCCTCGGTCCTGTCCAGCCCGGCTGGGCCCTGGTGCTGCCCATCACCCACCGCCCCTTTGGCACCCGCAGTCTGCCTGGCGAGGGCTCCACTCCTCCTTCAAGGCCAAGCGCCTGGCTGCCCCACCAAGCCCCCTGGACCTGCTCCACTCCTGTACCTGCTCCACTCCTGTACCGCGTCCTCTGCCACAGAGCTTGTGTCGCATTTGTCCGTCTCTGGCCCACAGCTGTTATGTTCTTGGAAAGAAAATCCCTTTCCCGCTCATCACTGTACACCCAGGGGACATAGTAAGTGTTCAGCTAAAAAACACTTGTTGAAGAAATAAATGTGCCATTTAATGATACTAATTCCACCTTTTCTACCCCGAAGCAGTGAATTTGCATACAAATAATGGTCAAAATATGGGGTCTTGTGAGTAGGTAAAATAATTCACCAATCATATACTTTTATTATAAACTTGTTTTGTGTGATGCATACATGATTCTAGTCTCTCAATAACTGACAATCTAAAGTCAGTTTTAGACCCAAAAGCAGCATATACTGTCTTTGGAAGTAAAATGTACGATTCCGTACTAAATTCCCATTACATACTGGGGCACAGCTGGTCACAGTTCATTATTTCAATGAGGCCACGCGACTCCGGGAGTGATCACTCCAGAACTTACCAAATGGCATATTCAGTGTGGTGTCTGCTTCTGCAGTGTCAATGCGGGTGCTTAGAATATCACCAAAGAGTCGTGGTAGAAAATAGAAAATACCAGACAGGGGGAGCTGGTGTGGGGCACAGGGATGTATGGCCACCTGGACTATTTAATATGAGGTCACAGCGCTACCAAGCTCCGCAGCTAAATTCCTAGGGAGGCAAAGTTATTCCTGGGTGCACTCATTTTATAGCAATAAATACTGATGATCACAACACCTGCCCTCGCCCCAGCTGTGCAGTAAGGCAGATGGAGGATTCTGGTACCCATGAATCCCACAAATCAGCCAGTCTTTGTGCTGTACACATCAAGGGGGAAAGTAGCACCCCATGCCCAGCCTGACAGAGCCCATCCTCTCTGTCCCTGCCTCTCCTTCATGATGATCTAGTTGCTCCCAGTGCCAGCTGCTGGCTGGAGCATTACTCCTGTTTTCAGCTGGATATTTGTACTTGCAAATTAGCTAATGAAATATCAGGATGTGGTATGTGTACACATTAAAAATATTTTTTCATTCAATATATCCAAACCCTCCTCCTGAAGCATTTTCAGTTTTAGGCACCCTATAAAGTGGCTGCATTTTTTTAAAAAGAAAAGAAAAGAAACCTTTGTGGCCAAGAGGAAGTTAGAGGGGTAAAGAGGCCGCTGTGTGGGGCAACTCCATCCATCCCCCCACTGGACACATTTTGACGAGGAATAGGGGTAGGGAGAAGCCACTTCCAGTGGGATGCCTTGTTCCATGTGGCAGGGAGGAAAGCTAGGAGGGACTCTAGGCTGTCACCTCTGGAAGCCTGCTGGGGCTGGGTCCTCCCTGGAGCTCCGGGTTTGTCCTGTTTCAGCCCAGCACAAGTTCTCTGCAAGGGGCCTTTGCAGCTGGAGTTCTCGGATGCCCTCCTCTTGGCCTGATCCATTGCCATACAGGCCTAGTCTGCTTCAAAACGCCTCCTGATCAGCATGCGCCAACATGGAACGTGCGTTCGGATAGATCAGTTAAACAGCTTCGCTGTGGAGAAATCAGCTCCCAGGAGTCTCATTTTTCTGCCTTTCCTGGTTCGGGAGAAACACGCTCATATTTTTCTCCTTGTAAAAAAGGACTCCTCTATAATCATATGAAATGAGGCAGGTAAAATATTGCTCTGGAAAGCTGATGCAAACTTTCCTTTCAATTTCCATCCGGCTTGTAGTCATTGTCCACCAGACTCGGAACCACAGAGCTCGCCGGTCACCTGCCCTCTCTCTCCGAAGGCACAGGCCCCCAAAGTGACCTCAGAATAGAAGCGGTGAGCTGTAAAAGACTTCTATTTTCTAATTTATTACCCCAAACTAGCGCTAACACATTTTGAGGATGAAAATAAAACCCGATGCAGTGCCGGCCTTTAGCCCGCTGTCTGTCCTCTGCATCCACATCGGGTCTCGGAGCTGCCACATAGGAAGGAGCAGGGATGCAGTTCCTCCAGCTGAGGCCTCCTTCTGTTTCCATGCTAAACACATCTACTTTCTTCCCACCGGAGCTATGCTCACTCTTCCTGCTGTAGGGAAGGTGACCAGTCCCTCTGTCCCAGCTGGCCCTCGAGGGCCGGCGGTGAGTATGGCAGTCCCTGTCCACCAGCAGGGGCCAGGAGCTCCTCTCCCTCTGCAGTGGGCTCACTCACCTCCCATGAGTTCCTTTGCTGCTGTCAGGCTTCTTATCTGCAAGTGGGGTTCACCTGAGCAACTGTTGTGCACTGTGTAGGAGAACAGGGATGAGGTCCTCGCTTATCCACAGGGGATATATGCGAAGACCCCAGGAAATACCTGAAGCCAGAGATAGTGCCCAGCATGTGCATGTAACATGCTACACTCAGGATAAAGCTTAGTTTACCAATTAGGCCCAATAAGACAGTAACAACAATAAATAATAATAAAATAGAGTGGTTATGATAGCATACTGTAATATAAGTTATATGAATGTCCTCTCTCCCTCCCTCTGCCTCCCTCCCTTTCTCTCTCTCTCTCTCTCTCTCTCTCTCTCTCTCTCTCTCTCTCTCTCTCTCTCTCCAAGACAAACATCCATACTTTCAGACCCCAGCTCCCCAGGTGACCTCTGTACTCAGAGAGGACTGCCAGTCTGGTTTGCTAGATCAGTTAGAAAAATTCCTTTCCTGTAGGTTATGTTTCGGTGGAGATGTTAAGCACAGAATAGTTTAAAATGCTAAAAGATCCAAATTTGTAATGGATCAGATTCCCTCGAGGCAGCTTCCACCACTTCTGCCACTAGAGAGCTCCCACCTCTTGAGGTTTTAGATGACTCATTTTTATTATTGTCTTCTAGTTTGGGGAAGTGGCTTCTTTTTAGATATTTAATTCACATTTCCCCCAGTTCTGACTAACTTCCGTATGCCTGCAGGAAGAGTCTCCTGAGCAGGGCTGCGGTAAGACTGTTTCCCCAGTGACCTCACCTGCTGTGCCACGCACTGAGCTCTCTCCTAGAAGAACCAGTTTCTAAGCGGGCCTCATATCTTCCTTTAACCTCACAACATCACATTCTCTGTTCTCCAAAAGCCTGTCTTCCGCCCTCCATGAGAGTTGGCCTTACCCACCACACGGGGAACCCGGAAGCTGCCACATTCTGCCATAGCTCAGGGCTCAGCCTGCCCTGCTATCCTGGGCCAAACCCCGCAGACTCCCCACTGGGGAGCATTTGGAGGAAAAGAAACCGCATCTGCACATGGACAGACTTGATTATTCCTCAACAATACAGCGCACCCTCTTTCCTACGCTTGGGAGGACAGTGCCATTCGGACCCTAGCATCATGACACCACCCTGGTGCCCCCAGTGGGAGCAGAAGGAGGGGCTGTGGCACCCAGGAGTGTCCAGGAAGCTCAGTCAGCACCAACATTCCCCAGCCACTGCGGCCTTTCTTCCACGCTGTGGGTTACTGGACCAGGAACCCCAACTCCGACCCATTCTGTCTGCACAGCAGAGCTGGATGACAGGTCACTGCCCAAGCCTTGCAGGACACTCGGGTTCACCTTTCTGTGAGGTCCTCATGCCCAGGGCCAGCCAGTCTCTCCATGGCACCCTCTGCTCACTAGACTGCTGTGTGGTGGCCACACATCATCTCAGGAGCGACACCTGCCACCCTTTCCGCCCTGAGCTCTCAATAGAACCGAGCCCCTCCAGCCTGCATAAGCTTCAGGCTGGGAGCAATGACACAGCCCCAGTCCCCTTCTGAAGAACCTGCTCAGTGGCAGAGGCCCCGAAGAGGACAGTTCCCTACAGGATGGCTCAGACGCCACTGTACCCTTCCCAGTCTACAGATCTGTGTCCCGCTCACTCTGGGCGCAAAAGGTGAGCCTGGGCCGAGAAGTGTGGCATCCCCCGAAGGCTGCGCCTCTGCCCTGGGAGGTTGGACAGTTATCAGAATGTCCCAAGGAAATGGGCAGAGTGCACTGAGATTCCAAGAAGGGAATCTCCCTCCTCCTCCGAGAGAAAAACCGCTGTTAATATTTCATTGAATCTATTTCCACTACACGTCCATGAATATTTTAAATAGTTGAGGTAGTATGGGTAAAATGTCACACACTGTTTTTATCCATGTCCAGCAGTTCTCACCTGCCACGTGGAGAGGGGGCCTTGGAGTGGTCACTTCGCCCCTCAGCCGTGACAGCTGTCCCTGTGTAGCAGCGTGGTGGTGGAGCTGACCCTGTGTGCTCGAAGCACAGGGCCCCAGTGAGCGCTCAATGCTCTTCTTAGGGCTGGAGTAAGCAGGGTTTATTTAGAGGTTCTTGGAGGTCCAGGCAGAGGTCAGTGAGGATGAGTGTCAGGCTCTTGCCTGCGTGTCCCCTGGGGAGCAGCAAGGTGCGACAGCACACAGGACTGCACAGCAGTGGGGGCTCCCGTTGACACCTGCCTGCTATCACCTGACGGTAATCAGTGATGGTAGGAACCAGACATGGCAGTGACCTCAATGCTGGACAGCAGGGACTGGCCTGGCTCCTGGTGTCACTCCCAACCCCTGGCTCAGCCCACCTCTGAGGACCCCTTTCTGTGGGCACTGTGCAGGCCTGTGCAGCCCCTGGTGGCCCTCGTGGAGTTCTCAGGGTCCGGACAGCTCCCATCCACCACCTCAGGCCCTGGTGCCCCTGGAGGGAGGTGGAGGGCCATGCTCGGCCACTTGGCCTTATCTTTATTAATAGAAACTTTGGTAATGTCACCTGGGAGTAAAATAAATCCCCTGGCCAAAGAGGCCATGTATTTTAAGTAGACGCAGTTTATATTTGGCAGCTGGGATTACGTCCCTTGGGAGACACGAAAGAAGAGGAAGCGAGATTGGAGCTGACACCTGGCCAGATGCCATCACCCGAAGTCCCCACACTCGTCCCCGGTCCACCGGGTCCAGGGAGCCCAGAGGCAGGCAGGACAGTGGACGTGCCAGGCCCAGAGGGTGCAGGCCGGGCCATGGTGCCGCCCACCAGCCAGCCACGTGGGTCACCAGGACACGAGCCAGGGACCCCAGGCGGCCTGGTCAGCCTGCTTCACTCTGCTCAGCGCCACGTTGGAAAGCTGATGCCTCTGCTGTCCCGAGGAGACCCGGAAGGCGTGGGGGGGGTGTCACCGCCCTGGAGGTGGCCTCCGGCTGAGGACTTTCAGATTATCCGCTGGCCTGAGGAATCGCCGTGAGAACAGCTGTGTGTGCCCAACTCTGAGCCGTCACTGACTGTCATCTCGTTCTCTTCCCATGACATCCATGTGAAACATGCTAATAGCCTTGGGCACTCAATATAGAAGTTATTAACACAGTCATCACAGGAATTTTGTAAAATCTAGAAAAATTACCTTAAAACATTTAAAAATTCCTACACCGTAGAAAAACCACTGTTACTATTTCATCGAATCTGTTTCCATTATATGTCCTTGCATATTTTAAATAGTTGAGATAGTACGGATAAAATGTCACACACTGTTTTTTCAGCAAATATCAATCCATGAGTATTTACTACGCAAGCAGTTTATCTATGCAAAATTCTTTGCAAACATAATTTTAAGGTTGCACAATATTACACTGAAGGATGGGCTATATAATGTACTTGATAAATTCTCCATTTGGGGAACCTACAGATTCCAGTATTCTCTGTTGCGTAGCCTCAGGGAACCCTGCCCAGGGTGAGTCCTGGTCCCCTGTCGAGTGCTCAGAACTTGCTTTGCAAACAAGAGAGCAGAGCACCAATACCTGGACACCTCACCCTGCTGCCCCGGCTGGGAACGGAACCCACCTGTTAAAGTACAACCGTTCCCAGTGCCTGGATCACTGCAGAGGCAGAGAGGAGCTGTCACCCCAGCCCTGGGAAAGACAGCCCCACTCCTGTCCCTGGAGTCACATCCAGGTCCCTGTGACTCTCAGGTTGGGACCAAAATGAAGAAAAGCATTTTAGACCCCTGATCGCGATGCGCTGCAGAGCAGCCCCATCCAGAGGGCTAAGGGAGGGCCTGAAAATCTGGCTTTAGCAAAACTAAAAGGAAAGAAGACAAAAGCAGATTGCCCTTTTGCTCAGAAGCAGAGGTCCTACGTCATGTTAAAGCTGATGCCGACTCTCTAGCAGAACAGCCAACTCTGAAGAGACGTTTCCAGGGCTCCCGGGCCACAGCCAGGATGCTCCTGCCAAACAGCAAGCCCACACGGCCACCTCCCTGTGGAGGGCTGGGGTCCAGGCTCCTCCCACAGGCAGATGGGACAGGTGGGCCCAGGTGAGCGCCTGCCCTGCAGCTGGCCCCACACAGCAGGTAGCCCGCCCCACTGAGGCCGCCCTGGAAGCTCACGGGAGCACCCATCCTGTGCAGGGATGTGGCTGGTGGAGAATCGAGCTGGCAAAGCTCTCAGGAGGCTGTGACACAGGGCTGGGGCAGCCGAGTTCGCGCCGCAGCATCTGTGCGTGTGCTTGGTCCCACCCAGACCGCCCCAGACACAGCGATGGTCGGGGAGTGCCTCCGGGGAGCGTGGTGACCAGGGAGTCACTGTGCCCTGGCCCCGGCCACCTTCCCCAGACCACATCGGCACTCTTGGGTTCTGTCCTGTCAACCTCCAGACCACACGCTCCATTGGCTCCGATGCTGCTGCCTTGAGCCCCAGGCCTGGATGCCCAGCTGCCCCTCCTGCCCGTGACATCACACCACATTGTGAAAACCGGTCAGTTCTGCCTCAGGAGGTCGGGCAGCTGGCACAGGATGCAGGTGGTGGATCCCAGCTCTCTCCGATCCCCCATCCGCTGGCAGCCTGGGCCCAAGATGAAGCAGTTGCCTTGCCCTGGGATCGCCATGCAGGGCAGCGGATCCTTTCCCTCCTGCCCAGCAGGGCTGCCAAACTCTCTCTGGGTGACAGACACGTGCTCATGTCACCTGGAAATGTGCTGTTGTGACACCGAAGCCACCCAATGCCAAGACCAGCAACCCAGGGCCGGCAGCAGGGGCAGCGCTGAGAACCCCCTTACCCCGAAGGAGGCCTTGTCCACTTCGTGGACCTAGAGTATGTGTGATGTCACATCCCAGTGACAGGGTGAGAGACAGTGGGTGCTGCAGAGAATGGACAACAGCAAGACAAGTGTCCCCGGGGGTCAAGGCCATGCTGGGGCTGACACGGGGACACCAGGCACCTCTGTCCCTTTCCCCAAGTGAAGCCCTGGTGCCCTGTGGAAACTAAGCTGTGTGGCGTTGTTCACCGCACAGCCATGAGCGCCAGGCTGCAGTGGGCCTGGCGTCTCCGAGGACCGGCTTCCTGCCCCTGCTCGGGCCCCTGGCTCGGCACGGCCCACAGAGCCCCTGCAGCACCCCAGGACCACGCACGGGAGGCAGGGTGTTGCCATGTGCTCCAGCCTGGTGTTCTGAGCGAGCTCTCGGGCCCAGACTTGCATTTACCACTCTGGACCAGGGCCCCGCACGCCTGTGCCCTTCCCTTCTCTTTCTCCACACCCAACCGACCCCAACATCATTCCTCATCACCCCACAAGCTCAGCTCTGTTCCTGAGAGGCATCCCTGCAGTGCCAGTCTCCTCCTGCCCTGCACCTCCAGGCTGCAGGGTCAGGGCTGCCTGCTTCTGTGGGAATGCCTTCCCCTGAAAACCCCACCATCAGGGACGGTCTAGACACTGACTGCAGCCGCAGGACCACACACACGCACGCACACACACACACACGCACACACACACGCACGCGCACACACACAAGCACACTGTCCATCTAAGGGATGAATGTTTAAACTCCAAAATAAAAGTAAGAAAATCACTATTAACACTCTCAAAATACCCTCCTCATTTTAAACTCATGTATCCTGTCAGTCACCATGCTTCCCCCTCTGAAGCAGCTCTGGAGCCCTCTTTCATGAGTTCTCTATGAGCCATGATCAAAAATACAGTGAGGGCTTCTGCCAAGCACCATCCAACAGAAAGGCGGGCTCATAAAACACGATGTGGAGTCCTTGTTCACCTTCTTCACCGGATCTGGCACCGCGAGACTTCTGGCTCTTCCCCAGAGTCAAAATGACCATGAAAGGAAAACATTTTGAATTCAGCTCAGGACTCTGGGGCAACCACAACAGTGCAACTAAAGACACTCGGGAAAGAGCGCTCCAGAGCTGCTGCAGAAACTGGCGAGAACCAGGTGATGAGTGTGTTCAAAGTGAGGGAGGATTGTGATGAGGACTAATACTAATGTACATTTTATAGTAATACATTTTTTAAAAAATTTAAAATTCACTGTATTTTTATCAGAACTTGAATATATATTTATATATCTATATATATGTGTGTGTATGTGTATAAACTATGTATATACAGAGTCCACCAAAAAAATGCAGACATAGGAAAAGAAAAACTGGCATAAATATTTGAATACTGAATTTATTGAGCCACCAAGAGGCTAATGCTGGTTACCTTTGGCCTCTACAGTTACAAGAGGTGCTCAGAGTGGTGGCCTTAGCTTCCAGACTGATTAGCAAGGTGAGCCGCTAACTGTGCATACATTGTTTGGCAGACTCTGTATATAAACATCTTTCAGCAGCAAAATGCCAGCTTTGGTACGCTGAGATGCATTCAAGGAGGCTGGGGCCGGGCAGGCATCTGGGGTCCATCACCGCACGGGGCTGGCCGGCAGCCTGTCCACTCTGGCCCAGGCTCACTCCCCAAGGGCCTCGGCAGAAGCTGACTTGTGTGTGGGTCTGTGCAGCAGGACACTGCTTAGACAAGCAAGGCCAGGTGAGGATGGACGGCGCCGTATGATCTCAGCCCCATGCGCTCCCGAGTGTCCATTTCCCTGCCTGTGTCCCCACCCACACGGACAGGCCCTGTGGATGGGCACTGGACACAGCACCAGGTCCTGACTTCTCCAGGCCTGTTTCCTCATCGGGCTAAAAATTAAAGCAGTATCTACCGCATGGTTTGCTGTGGTCATTAGGTAAATTGAAACATAAATCACTGAGGGTTCTCTGGCAGTTTATCAATCATGACGTGCTAGCTTGTGTCTCCCACTTAAAACAATAGCGTGGGTTTATGGATCTTGCTATGACATGTAGGATAAGAAGAAGCAAAGAAACCTTACACAAACCAGCTCTGTGCACCCCACTTTGTGTGCGGGGTGGTCTGGGGATGCTGGGTAAGGCTGCTTCCCGACTGACCCCCTGGAAGTGACCAGAAGACCCGCCACCCACAGGAAAAGTGGGGCCCACACCAAGCCACCAGGAGCTCACACGGGCTTGGGCACTGGGGCGCTCAGCATGGAGTAAGAACACACAAGGGAAGACGAGGCCTCGGTCCACACAGCCAGCACGGCTGACACAGGCAGGAACCCAGGCTTCTCTGCTTTGGCCCTGGTGAAGGCAGCTGTGCCAAGTAGAGAGAAGTCAGAGGCAGACAAACTTGAGTGAGAAAGAGCTTTCTAATCACCAGAACTTGGGAAGGAGAAGCGGGCAGCTCACGCATTGGCTGTGCCCAGGGCGGCACCTCGCGACCTCCAGCATGGCAGTGCCCTCTGCACCGGCAGCTCCTGTCCGCAGAGTGAGTCAGGTCTGTGTCGGGCCGCCCTGCAGACCGCGTGAGTTTGGGTGTGCACCTCCGCCCAGACGGTGCTGGGCCTGCGTGGTACTGGCTGGATGTCAGCCCATGTTAGGCATGGGTGGGTGCCCTCCCCACACAGATATGGAGGGAGGCAGCTTGGTCCGCTCCTAACCCTGCAGCTGTTATGGTCAGAGTTGCCTAAAGCACCACTGCTACCCCATTCGTGTCCTCCAGCCGAGCACTCTCGAGCTCCACGGTCCGTGAACCTTGGAGACCTGCACCGCGCTGGCCCGCAGGAGCCTTCAGGACGCCTGCACTGGGTGGACACCACAGTGTGCCTTCCGGGGAGTGACGGAGTCGTCCTGTGTGACTCCAGGTCTCTCCACAGCCTTCTTGAATCAGAATCGGTGAAAATCCCAGTCTACCTGGCTTCTGCTTCCAGACACAGTCATTTTAAATTCATTCCAAGCTCAACAGTCTCTGCAATTTAACTCGATTAAACACAGCACAGATTTAATTGGAGCTTCACTGCAAATTAAGATCAAAGGATCCATAGAATCGACTGCTCTTTAAATATAGTTTAGCTCAGCAAGCTAATTGTCCTTTTACTGAGATACCATGCTGGGCAGACATTAAATTGTGGTTCACATAGCAGAACAAACAAATGGTGTGTGGGCCTCTGCGTGCCTGCTGTGATGATGCTACGTGAGTAATGAGTAATATTTGAGAGCATTAGTCACTGCTGGCTTTGCATACCCCCTAAGCCGTCAATCAGGAGTCTGGATAGGCTAGGCCTGGATTCCCCACCCCCACCCCGTGCTGCTAGCTGAGCGCCTGGGAGCTTTACTCCTTTCTAGGCATTTGCTACTGCTTATTCACCTATACTTACTGTTTCTGTTATTCAGAAATCTGGGGTGTTTCCAGGGATTTGAAATTCAGTGTGGCTCTATGCTCAAGGAAGAAACTAGAAGAAAATGGCACATCTGTCCGGTATGTGGCCTACCATTGTGAGACAGCTCCTCTTTTCCTGGGCAGGGACGAGGCGCCCTGGTGGGAGGGAGTCACGTGACACCTCCTCGGAGGAGTCAGGGTGGAGGAAGAGGACAAGCTGGTTTCCCTTCCTGCTTCTGAGTATTCTGAGGCCTGTCCACAGGTAAGGAGGCCGGGGAGGGGGGAGGCCCTTCAGAAAGGGAAGGCACAGCCACGTTGGCTTCTCAGGAGTGTTTGTATGGTGGAGAGTGGACGAGAAGAGAGAAGAAACTGGGGAAAACAAGCAGCTTGGCATCATACTGGCCTAATAAGCTGAAGAGGCTGTCATGAAAAAGTGGCATGCAGGGAAGACCGAGCTGCAGGCCAGGCCTGCAGTAGAAGTGCAGGGTGCACTGTCCACTGGTTGTGTGGAATGAAGGAAAAGAGGCTCTAAGACGGATCGCGCTGCTGGAGGGTGGAGTGAACACTGCCTGGGATTCAGGACCACGGGAGCAAACAGGACCAAGAAACTCGCCCTGCTTTGGGCTGCTGAGTTTGAGTTACATGCAGCTCTTTCAGTACAGCTGAGTTCAGAAAGTGACAGTCAGATGCAGACTTCTGAGAACAGGGCTGTGAGACACTGGCCACAGCCACCACCAGGACATGGATGGGAGCCACCTGAGCATACTGTTCCATGTCCTCACAGATGCCCAGTTTTCACGAAGAGATTTTGAATGCCTCTGAAGATATAGATGTTTCACTCCTAATTCACAGGACTTGAGACTATACAGAAATGGATGTCATGGGGTCCTCCATCTCGTCCATGTTTTAGGAATTAAACAAAGCCCAGGAAAAGACTCCTGGGTGGACAGAGTGACAGGCTCCCCAAACATCAGGACCCTGCACCACGCAGGCCTTACCTCACTCTTTAGACCCATTGCTATGGCTTAGGTCTAAACTGGCTCCCAAAGCCTCACGTGTTCGGGAGGTGACTGAATCATGGGACCTCACAGCTATGGGCTGTCAAGAGGTGGGGCCTGGTCAGAGGAGGGGTCACAGGGGGCATGACCCGGAAGGGTTATCTCCCCCGGCTCCTCCTTCACTCTCTGCTTCCTGTCTGCCATGAGTTGAGCAGCTTTTCCTCCCCCATTCCCTCTGCCCTGCCTTGGAGCCAGCAGAATACAGACTGAAACCACTGCCAACTGTGAGCCACAATAAACCTCTTCCCCTTTAAACTGTGAGCATTGGGTGTTGGTCCTCGCTGGCTAAGACATCCACCTTCCCCCTCCTTGGCTTCAAGTCCTTCGGGGGGCACGGTGCTGCCTCATGCTCAGCCCCTGATGCTGGAACACCCTCTCCTGCCCTCTGTCTCTTGAGAAGACCTACAAGTTTTCCTGAGACTCAACTCATATCCACTGCACCAAGAAGCCTACCATGACCACCCACCCTGGGTGGGACAGGCCTCTCTGGGCTCAGCACACCTCCTGGCCCTTGTGTGCATTCCTAGAGCAGAGCCGACACCACTGACATTGAGCAGGATAGTTTCGTGCCCCCTTTTCTGCTTCTGTGTTAGCATTTTGGGGATAGAGGCTAAATCTCCCTCTGCTCCCACAGAATATCTGGTCCAGCGTGTGAGGCTCCATCAGGAAGAAGGGAGAGCAAGGAGTAGGATGGCAGGAAGACAGGAAGGGGCCCAGGCGGCCACATCCAGGGGCTTGGAGAGGCTGGAGCGCAGGTATGCGGGGTGAGGACCGGACCAGACTGGTGCCAGGGCACAAGGGGACCCCCCACACATGCGCACAGAATCAGGGCGAAGAATCCAGCTTTGCCGGAGCCCTGAGTGGCGGCTCTAGGCACAGCCAAGCTCTGCCTGAAAACCTCACCGTAAACTCAGATTCCGGCATCCGGCTGTGGTCTTTCTTCTAGAACAACACATGGATTTTTCAAAGCATTGAAAGGTAATTTAAAACAGCAGAGCCCATGCATTATTGCTTGGTGAGTCACCAGACTGTTCATTAAAGTAAGTTTGTCACACATCTGGTCAGCATTTAGACACCATGACTTTCGCATGCGAGTCTGTAGAATTGAGATAACAGTTTGTACAGACTTTGCTAGGAGTTTGGGTATATTTGTTTTTGGAAAATCAACCAAGCTGCAGTATCAGGGGAACACAGAGAAGGATGCTTTCTGCTTTGTTTACTGACTTGAGGGCGACCCACCTCAGGCCGCAGCCTTGGGGTGCAGCCACACAGGTAATCCCGAGAGGCAGCGCTGCCACTGCAGCCCACCCGAAGCCCACAGGAGGCCCTCGGGGCTCCTGGCCAGGCATTTGTCTGCCCAAAGGACGGGGAGCAAATTGTTTCCTCTCTGCCCCAAGCCCTTGATCCTCAGGACCTCACAGCAGACTCCTGCATGCCCCTTTCCACTCCAGTCTGCCCCAGTGCTGCCCCTCTGCGGAGGAAGCAGGCCTCCAGGCCCCAGTGCACTTTGTCAGTAATTGTCAGTCCTTGTCAGGAATCGGCATCTCTTGTCACTGAAATGCGCCTCTGCAGAGCCCCCTGTGTCTGATCCAGAGGGCCTCCCAGAAGCACAGCAAGCAGGGACCTCGAGGTCCAGGACACAGAGCTGGCCACTGCTATCCCCGGGGCCACAGAGGGACTGAGCCCTGGGCCAGGACCTCACAGGGAGCTGAGGGCGACGGAGACAGGAACAGAGAGTGGGTTTTTCTCCCCATCCTGACACCTCCTCGCTTCCAGCACTTGCTCCACTTGGATAGCCGGGGCCGTGAGCAAGCTGCTGAGATTCCTAGAGAAGAAGATGAGCATAACAGTGTCCACCGACTGGACCTTCGCCAGGACTAAATGGTGACTTTCCAGGCGAGTGCAGCTGGGCCGATCCATAGCACACAGTGAGCTTTCGCCACACCTTCCTGGACAGAGGTGAGGGCCCTCAGCCAGACGGCCAGGATGGAATCCAGCTGCGACCTGATGTGGATTTCCTGACTCCTCACCTCAGCTCTCTTAGCTGAATCAGGCCCTCTCCAATGGGGTGTGGTAAGGGTTGAACTAACGACTCTGCCCCAGGCTTAGAACAGCGTTCTGTGTAGTGTAGCCCTTTCTTACCTGTACACTCCTTGGGTAGGTGTGGCATGTTTCTGTGGTGTCATGGAGTCGAGATAGCATCATTAGGTCCATGCCAGGTGCTCAGTACCTCTCTGTGAGATGGATGGATAGATGGATTGATGTATGGATGGATGGGTGGGTGGTTGGGTGGATGGGTGGGTGGATGAAGAGATGGGTGGGTGGATGGATGGGTGGGTGGATAGAATAACCTTTCTTTCAGAAAGTGGAAGTACTTCATGATGCATTTTGTGAAACTGTCATTCAGACCAGGTACACAGGGTCTTCTACACAGCTCTCTGGGTTGTACAAGATAAGCTGGGGAGGGGCAGGCATCAGCGACCTCATCCTGCCCCCGACCTGTCTCGGGTGAGCTGTGTCTCCTGTGTGAGTCGTGTAGCCCAGGTGAGGATATTGTGCTTCTGAGCATCTGTGGGAAAGGACTCACAGAGACAAGCACCCTGGACAGTACGGGGGAGCTGAGAGGGTCCCTCCTACTGGACATTAGAGCATCCCCGAGAATCGTCCAGATGGACCAAGCCAGGGTGCAGGGCTGTGAGGTGATGCGGAGCACATCAGGTCATCACTGCAGCACCTGTGAGGAGCCAGCTGTGTGCGGGGTATCATCGGGGCAGCACCAATGGCCCAGTGTCCCCAGCAGCGCCATGGGCATGGGGGTCTGATAAATCATCAGCAGGGAGCTGAAAGTTGACTTTCTGATGCGAGCTCCAGCTCATTGCTTAGAAGAAGCTTGGACCCCTAGAAAAGCCCACCAGGAAGAGGTCCACTAAGAGGGAGGAAGGTCAGGGGTTTCCGAACCAGAACAGGCAAACAGTGATGTGCTAATAGTTTAAAGAAATTCCTTTGTTGAATCCGTGTATTACAGTTAGGGGATGAAAGGGTTTGAACCCCCTGTGAGGAATGCTGTATAGCCTGAAAGGGGGAAGAAAAGAGAGGACGAGACTGCTGTAAGTGTGGCTTGTGTCATGTAAAAAAGTGATATGACCTGCTGTCGTGGAGAGTGAAGTCAGTGGCAGAGGCCACAGGTGCACTGGTTTCTTCTCATCCATTCGTTTGTAGCTTTCATTCATCTAAAATGACAACCAAGAATCCAAGCTGAGATACAAACTTGCATCAAACCCCATCTCTGTCATTAACCAGCTATGTGATCTTAGGCAATGAGTCTACTTTTTAATTATTATTCTGCGAAAGCAGGGATAAAACAATGCTGACTGCAAAGTGCTATTTTTGGAATTCAGTGAGTCACCAGAGGGAAGGTTATTAATGTAGGTTTGGCAAATATGAGGCACTCAGTAAAGGTTCGTTATGACTGTCACCGTTGTTATTGTGAGGAACACTTTCTATGTGCTGGACTCTGTGCGGACTTGGGTGACAAAGTTAACAGGGTGGAGCCCTCCTCTGACTTTTCAGTGCAGAGTGCACACAAGTCCACAAGGAGAGCCCTGCGGGGGAACACTGCATCTGGAGGGGTTCAGCTGCCCCCAGCAGCGGGTTTAAGGAAAGGTTGACCAAGGCCTTGGGGAGAGGAGCAGGAGGGCCTCAGGTTCCAGAAATCCCCCTGGATTGGATGATCTTCAGCGGCCCTCTGGCCCCAGGAGCCTCTGGTTCTAAATTTCTTCCTGGAGACAGTGCTGAGTACCATTGTCCTAGTCCACAGCCAGAGAGGAGGCCTGGTGAGAGCAGAGTCCAAGCTGGGCCACGCAGCACTCACTAGGTCCACACTTCAGTGCCACATTTGTCTCAAGGGTGTGACCTCCTGCCACGTGGGGGTGGGCTGGGGACACCAGTGGGTCTCAGCTGGCCCTCTGGGCAGGGGCTCTGTTACTCAGAGATGACAGGGAGGTGACGTTTGCTTGCAGAGCGTCTGCCCTGAACCCTCACCCAACTGAAACGCACTCAGGAAAGAGCAGAGTCAGGACGCAGACCGGTCCCGGCTGGCTTCCGGGCTCGCAGCTGTCCCTGTCCACACAGCCTCAGCGCTGTGGCCCTCCACCTCACTCGACCTCCAGACCCCAGGAGCATGTGCGGCGGCATCACCTTAGCTCGCCAACCTGGAAATGATCTCATCACCTAACCAGCATGGACCTCAGATGCTAGAAGAAAGAATAGCCCTCACTCCTTTGGTAGCTGTCCAAGTATTTGGAAATACTATATGAATTGGAATAAAAAGGCATTCAATGTTTTTTACTTAGTTTGTAATTTAAAATCAATTGAATTAATTTAATGTATAGTAGATGTAATGATTTAAATTGTGTATTTAATAGGCAAGAAAGGGCTTCAGTATCAGTCTGCATGGGCACGCAGCCTGCACCAACAAACCCTGTAAACACTACAGTCAGGGTCCCAGAGTTCACTATCTGTTGCCAGGGTAACCTTTCAGTGCCCACCACATTTCGGGGATGTTGGCTTCGACTCCCCATCTAGAGAAGCGGTATCTTAGAGGTAGAAATCATTCTGTCATCCTGTGAAGCTCGTGCCATCATTCTCAGAACATCTAACAATTAGATGGCTTCTTAGGAGCCCGGCACCGGGTTGAGATACTGACAGGATGTCTTGTTTAACATAATTCTCACCCTAAATGGAGGCGTAACTGTTATCAAACCTGTTTTGTGAAGAAAGAACTGAAGCTTGTAGAAGCTAAGAATCTTGGTGAGCATGAGATGTCAGTAACTGTAACCCTGGGACCCAAACCCCAGGCTGAGGGATTCAAAGCCCAGGCATCCACACTATTATCCTGCCCTGCTCAGGCCGGACACAACGTGCATTCTCCACAAGTGACCAAGGCATGGTGGCTTGGGCAGCTTTACTACCAAACCTGCTGTGATCTGCACCACTTATTCAGAGCATGTTACAATGGGCAAAAAGAGCCTTTGTGACTCTGGTTCTTAGAAACTCGGGATGCAGATTTCTTAAGTTGCTGAGATCATTACGTTGAAGGAATCTTCAATGAGGAAATATTATAAGTTGGATAAGGTAATGAGTTTATACTATATGCTTATATAATATTTTTACCTGGATAAAAATGCTCCTTGCTGTCTTGGTTGAGATTCGAATGTGTCGTGTTGGGATGGGATTGGTGGGAGGAGGGATGAGGTGTTTACAGAAGGACTTCCTTGCGTCAATATGGATTCTATTGTCACTTCTCCTTTTTGCCACAAAAGAGAAGAAACTATCTTCTCCTTGAGATCTTTAAGTACCTTCTCTTTAGTTGAAAAGGAAAAGCTAACATGGGACCGAAGGACCCAGACTGCTATCTTCTGCATTGTACTCTCAGGGCCAACGTGCTTTCGGTGAATTTGAGTCAGAGCCTGTGAAATGTGGCCAAGCAAGTTTGGGACACGCAGACTACTGGTATACTGACCTACCTCCCGCCCATGCCAAATGAATGGAAAACGATTGTTCTATGTTTTAGCTTTATGATTTGCTGAGCTGGCTGGTTTCCAAATCTTGTAAACAATACTTTTAAAATTGATTTTGAAACTACTTTGAAAGAGATCTTGCTACTTCAAAATGAAATTTGAGTGAGGACAGGAAGCCCCTGCACGTCATCCTGTGCAGCTTCTGGCGCTGGTTCCAGCCCACTCAGAAGTGTTTTGGGGACCCTCTGGGTCACAGCCCTTTGGGGACAGCAGTCACATGTCACACAATGCTATAGGTCCCTAGAGTGAGGAGCACTCTGAGTTTCCCATGAAAATCATAATTTGGGGGCAGCAAAGCAAGGAAATTTTTATGAAGCTAAAAAATGTAAAAAGCCAAAGTCAAAAAAAATGAGAAAAGGATGGGGGAGAAGGAAAGCAACAAAAGCTCTGCCCCCCCCACCCCATCCTGGTCAGTGAGGAAGAAATGTGGGTGGGGCCCTGGGGTGGGGGGCCTCAGAGCCTCACGTGGGACCACCTGGTCAGATTCTGGGCCGCAGAACAGATGGCTAAGATGCAACCAGCCCATCCTAGTGCTCTAGGCAGCTCCAGCTTCTCTCATCACCCGCAAACTGCCTGGGAAGAAAATCTCAACAAAGTAACGCAGGACAACCGGAAGACTGTTAGCATAACACTGACAGTTTCCACCACTGAAAAGCAAAGATCCGTAATGCGTAGAAGATATTCTGCCAAGAAAAGAGACTCTGGTGAGGGTTTGAAGTTGGTAATCAAGAAAAAGTCATTTAATTACTCATGCATTCATTTGCAACAAATTTATTGAGCACGTAAAGGTCCTGACAATGAGCAAAACACGGCCTCGGGCATCGACAGCGAACCTTCTAGAGCATTCAGTGATAACAGCCTGCTCCAGCACGCATGCCACAGGTGTGCCTTCCTGGGTCTAGGGGTTCAGGTAGTCCCCGCTGGCAAGGCGGAGCTCTCAGGGAGGGAGCTCTGACTGCAGAATGCTGAGAGGGGACAGAGGAGACAGTTCTGAGAGTGTGCTCTCGGGCCGGCGCTAAGCTGCCAGGACGGTCCCTTCCGAGTAACACCACAGGTTTGCTGTTGGCAACACGCCTCATGAAACTTGTTCTCTGTGGTTAACACAGTGCAATGCAATCACTTTTACACTGTGTGTGTGTTTTTGCCTATAAAACCTGATGCTAAACAGAAAGACAACTAGCAACATCACAATTGTGAATGCCTAAGGGTGTTGAAACTGTTTACATCTTTTGTAAGTATCTTGCATTCAATTTGCAACTCCTAGGAGCACTTAGCCTGGCACATCGGGAAGCCTGGCCATTGTGTATCCCGGGCAGCACGCAGTGGACTCTGCCCAGCCCTGCCGGCAGCAGGGGTCACACTGCCAACCAAGGCTTGTCCTGAAAATTCACCAAGACTCAAGATGGACTCAGCCTCGTGCTGGGGTCGGGCTTTGGCTCCCATGGCTAACCACGGAGAAGAAGATGCCAACAGAGGCTGAGACAGCTTCCCGGGCAGACTCATCTGCCGTGTCCCTGTCATCTGTTTCTGCAGAAAAGCATTCCTGTGAGCCCCAGATGACAGCTCCAGACAGTGCGCTGTGTGGAACCTCCTCGTCCAGCTTTGACTCTTCACCTTTGCTTGAATAAAGCTTAGCTGTAAATGTAATAAATCCTTCTAGTGAGAAGTGGATTTGGAAATAGAATCCCCCCCGCCAAAAAGCGTGAAACCTGAAGGACCAGCTGAGCAGCCATCATGATCCAGAGTCCACGTGGCAGGCAACGTAGGATGAGGAAAGATGTCAGGTGTGCGTGTTGCTCTATGACTCTCACCCAGGACAGTCAAACTCTTCTGCTTTAGGTCAATTTCCAATCTGACCTCTCCTGGGCTGTGTTTTTTGGGGGCTGCTCTGGCCCTTGGACCTTGGGGCCTTTCCCAGTCAGTCCAGGCCTCTGGGAAGGGCCTTCAGCCTTCAGCCCACACCGAGCAGGGATGGCCTGCGTGCTGTGCCGTGCAGGTGGTGGCTCTGCCTCCTCTGCCATCCCGGGCCACGGGCACGTCTGTGCAGCAGTGTCCTCCTCAGTGCCTGAGAGCCGTCTCAGCGGACAGCCTGGGCACCGGGGCCAGGCGCTCTGCTGTGGAGCCTGCGGAAACTCCCCTTCAAGAAAACCCTTTTCCTTCCATGCATGGAGACTCTGCCCCTTCTAACCTTTGGTGCTCTCTGCATGGGAACCCTTACCTGCTGGGCATTCCTGTCCCAGCCTCCTTGAAGAGGTCCTGTGGAAGGCTGGTGGCTTCTGCTTTGGACTCTGGACCACAAAAGGCAAGGACAACTACTTCAGTCAAGACAATGCAAACATCTGGGTACCCTCCCAGAGCATAATGGGGCGCACTGCAGAAATAATCTTGCTGCAATATCCCGCCTCATTAGGGAGACTCATTATCTACCTAACTGGCAATTAGTCCAGGAGATAAATTGCTATATGCACATTAGTTTTCCAAAGAAACAGAGGCAACAAGAGCTATATAGATGACAAGTCTTTCCCATATGGCTTGAGATTAGTTCCCTCAATAAACACCCGTTGCTTCCTTTGTCTGGGGAGAACACTGCCTTCAGAATCATCTCCAGTGCCCTCCTCACACGCCGGAAGGGACAGCCTCTCTTCCCTCTTTCATCGCCTGCCTGTGCTTGTTGACTTTGGGCTCAGCACAGGCCAGTCCCGTTGCGCTTGGTACGAGATCAGCAACCAGACGGGACTTTTCCTTGGCGACTGCCAGGACTCTATTCCCCAGTTCCCAGGTTGCTGGAGGCAGCCAGCCCTGAGCAGGTAAGGGAGCCCCACCCTCAGCCGCCCACCCTACTGTGCTGCTGGGTGAGCTTAGCAGCCACCCAAAACCGTTGTTGTGAAGGTTCCCAGATCAGTGAGTGTCGCCGGCCTCAAGTCACCATGATGAAGTGGAGAAAGCCCGAGAGAAACAGGGTATGAGGTTTTAGGAGGTTCAAACACACAGCTGAGACGTGAAGGGATGACCTGGGAGATCAAGTTGAAGGGAAATTCTGAACCCCAGGCAAACACCCAGATGTTCCCATTAGTCGTCCCAGGGCCTGCATTAGCTCCACACCACCCATGGGTGCTGAGCTGGGAAGGCAAGCGGACCATGGAAAGGGGCGGGCGGGCACTTCCCTGCTGTCCAGAGCGCCTCTGTCCAGGCCGGACCTGAGCCCCTCGGGCAGGTGTGGGCCTGCGAGGAAGATGAGCACCCTCGTCCATGCTGCCCTGGCCGGGCACAGCCAGCCCCGTCCAGCACCACGGTCCAGGAGGGTTACTCACTTGGTCCCCCTCCAGCAGGGCAGCCGGGGACACCTCCCTCGGTGACCAGGCGTTCATCCTGAGATGACTCGGCGCAGCCCCGCTCTGCCTGATAAGGGCATCCGTGGCCAGGCTGGGAGGGGAGTGGGCGCCCTGGGCCACGCCTGGTGGGCAGCTCGAGTGAGTCAGTCAGGAGCTCCGAATGTGTGACCCGGTTTATCCCGAGGCTGAGTGACAGGGGAAGCTCTGCCTCCAGACCCCGGAAGGCCCGGCTGGGCCTCCCGGAACCACCTCTCCCTCCTCTCCCACACCTCCCTGGTGCCTCTCACTGACTGCACGTTCCTCTTCGTTTTGTCTTTGCCATTTCCAGGGCTGTTGCTTACTTACCGCTGCCCAGGGGACGATCCACGGGATCGCTGGATGAGTCCTGGCCAAGGATGACTCTCCTCCTGTGGTTCAGACAGGTCTGCGCAGGCTGCTCACCGGGACTTCCGCCGTTCTCAAGAGCTGCTGTCATCTCCACAGCTGCATCAGCTCCCCCAAGCCCTGGCGTCCCCCTGAGATCTGATCCTTGTGCCAGCCCCACAGTGGTAAGTGCATGGCAGTGCTTACTCAGCCCTTGCTGTGGGCTTGTTCTGTCTCAAATGCCCAGGGACAGGAGGTCTCAATGGCTCTGCTGGCGAGTCACTACAGCCCAGGTGGAAATACACTAGAGAGCACCTGGTGCGAAACCTAGGCCTTTATTCCGCTCTCTACCTCCTAGCTCCACTCCTAGCTCCCTTGGCTAATTCCCATCCACTGGGCCTCGTGGTGACTCGGAGGTGGCCAGCATTGCCCTTGTAATTGTTCGCAGGGGTCGACAGTGACAGCCACCTTCCTCCGTGTGGCGTCTTCCCGCTCTCACAGTGGCAGTGCAGGTATTTGCACCTGACGCCTGGCTCTGCCTCACCGTGTTCCTGGGCCATTCTCTCACAGGCGTCACCCCTCAAGGACATCCTTGCACACACTGCCCGGGTTAGCATCTCCCTGCAGGGCCCTGGGTCCCCACCCTTCCCCACCACAGCTGCTCAGAATGGGGTCTCACTCAGAGCTGAATCCACAGCCGCGACACAGGGAGACAGGAGGGCACAGTGCAGGGGAAGAGGGTGCCAGACCAGGCCCTGCAGCTGTGCCCTGCGGTGGGAAAAGTGAAGGAGACCAGCGGCTGGGGCTGGATGAGGAGGGACCAGCAGGGGGCAAATGTGGCCTTTTGGACCCCAAGAGTTGTCGCTCTGCCCACCATGCTGGGTACTGAAGTGCAGCTAGAGTGTGAGCTGTGGTGAACAGGTTTGACTCTATGCTGAGTTTCATGGTTCTCCATCAATTTTTTAAAGTATCCCCCTCACACAAGGGGAGCAAATGTGTTCTCCCTGCTACGTCCTGATTCTCAGGGTGCCTGTGGTGTCCTCTGTAGATCGCCCTGACCTGCCCTGTCCAGGACACCCACCCCCAGTTCTGTGTGGTCTACACATTTTAAATTAATTTAAACAAAATGGCAAAAATTCTGTTCTCAAGAACCCTGGACACCTTCCGTGGGCCCAGGAGCCACAGGCGGCCAGTGCCGCCCCCATGGGAGGTGCAGTGCAGTGCAGTGCAGTGCATTGCAGCTGGAGGCTGAGCAGGATCAGGACCAAGAGGGAGGCGGGAGGGACGAGAGGGTCGCAGGCAGGTGGCACATGGCCACAGATGTTTCTCCCTCCCCACCTACGGAGCAGCAGGTGGAAGGCTCTGCTGGGCCTGATTCTCCCCAGCGGCCTCGCAGAGGGAACCATGTGGAGCCCAGGACCAGCAGGGAGGGCTCACCACTATGCCACGAGGCGGAGAGGACACAGCCAGTCCCTCAGTGCCACAGCATCGAGAAGACGTGAACTTTCCAAACTCGGGGCAGTAACACATTCCATGTCCCTGTTTTTCTTTTTCTTTCTTTTTTTGGTATAGAGACTACTTTTTAAAATTTCATTTCTGTACAGACAGTCCCTAACTCAAGATGGCGTGATTCACAAGTTTTCGACTTTCCAGTGGTGTGAGAGCCTACTGCATCAGGAGACCCTGCTGGTACCTGGGAGTTTGGATTGCGACCTTCTCACAGCGGGCAGTACCCGGTGAACTCTCATGCCACTGAGTGGCGGAGCTGGGAGTTTGGAAGGCTTGGTGTATTGAGGGCATTTTCCATGGAGAATATTTTCAACGCACCATGGCCTTTATCAGGAGAGAGACCCATCATAAACAGAGGAGAACCTGTAATTATAAAATAATACACCACTGTTATAGATGAGTTGAAAACCAATGTAGCAAAAAGAAGACCTAGAGACAACGGTGCTTAGAAAACACAAGTATTCACTTACAAAGAGTCTTGCATGTGAGTAAATTTTATGAGTGGCCTTCAACCATGGTTGTATGTAGAATGCTCTGGGAAACTTAAACACCTGGTGTCCTGCCTACGCCCTGGACCACTGAATCAGGATGCCTGGGGTAGAAGCCACGCCAGTATTCTGTAAGACTCCCCTCAGGATCCCAATTCACAGCTGCGGCAGAGAAAGACCGGCCTAGAAGGATGGCTCACCAAATAAAAACACATATGTGTGCAGAGGACAGACACAGATGTGCAGGTTGCTATTCGTGCTGGATAAATGACTAGCACACGTGCAAGGTCATACACGGACACAGCCGTGGTGAAGACTGGCACCAAGCCATGTAGTAAGGAGTTAGAGACATACAGGACCCACTTAAGATTTTACTTACTGGTGGGGCCAGAGCGGGCAGAATGTCTCTAATCCTGCAGGTGCTGTTTGCTTTTCCCCTGGCCTTGGGTGGTGATATACACACTTCTAACACAGGCCAGGTGCCTACTGTGCCTCTGCATTAAGAAATATATAAAGTCACATTTAAAGTTTTTCTAAACTCCCAAATCTACTCCTAAGAGCCAGCCACTGATACTCTAGATGCAATACCTATGCTTATACAAATTACACACACACACACACACACACTTCATCATCAACATCCTGTCGTGAGACATCAGGTTAGCTCATTTTTCAGTAGATGCGTACTCAGCAGCTGAGCATCCAGATAATTCATCACAGACATCAGTGTCATAGTGAGTTCTCCCCACTCTTGCAAGGAATACTGCAGCGGACCCAATCACACGCTTATCTTTGGCTGCGTACAAACATGAGGACAGGTTCCTAGGGTTCCTAGAAGCTTGTTTGCTGGTTAAATAGGCTCGGCCAAAATGTCCTCCTAAGAGGCTGCAGCAGTTTACATTTTCTCCTGGTAAAGTAAGAGAATATCCACTGCCCCACACCCTTCTCAATACCGGTCTTTATTTTTTGAATTGGCTCCCCTAGTGGATACCAGAAAGGACTTGGCAATCTTTTAGAAGTTATACAAATGAAAGATAGATATGCAAATGAAAAGTCACCTTTTCTGAAAGGTCCAGCTTCAAGCCCTAGACACACAAACCTGAGAAGGTGGTACCATCTAGGGGCTCCCCTGTCGCTTTCTGGAAAGATACCAATTATTTAGGCAGAAAAGGTACATTGTAAATAATGAATAACAGGGAACTTCTTCCGGAAGGCTGCAGCTTTTCCCAGGGGTAGCGACTGTGGTAGCAGATGTGCCGCCCAAAATTTCCCTGAGCCTCCCCAGCAGGGGCGATCTGGGAGATTTGCCTGTACTCTGAACAGAGCCTTTACTCCATCTGTGTTCTCTTTTATGGCTTTTGATTTCAATCAGTCATTGGGCTGCTGAGGGTGAGAGGCTTCCACTGTCACTAACTCACAGGCACAGTGCAGGGGACTGAAGCCACCTCCCCATCGAGTTTGGCTTCAAAACAAAGGGTTGGACCCCACGGCTGTTTTCTCGCCTGGGGAGCCCCTTGCCCCAGCACAGACCCAAGAACTCCTAGGCCCCTTCGGTCTCATCAGACCAGTTCATTCCAAGAACCTTCACTGACTCTTGTAGAGGTGACTCTCCTGCCTCTGCCTCCTACACATTGCATGAATAACTGCAGCCTGCAATGTGCTGCTCAATAATTCATGTGTGCGCCTTTTCTCTGACCCCATCTTCCAGCTGTGCTGCTGGGTCTTATTTATCTTTGCATCTCCAGTAGGCGGTGCCTGGTAAGTTTGCTGAACGGATGTGTCTCCATTTTGAATCCCTGCCGGGGCTGGGCAGCATCACCCATCACCTCTGGCATCTACACTGCCCCCCCAGTTCACAGCTCCTGGACCTTTCCCAGCTTCCCCGGAGTCTCTGATGGGCCACATGACTAGTTCTGGCCTGGGCACACGTGTGACTGAAGTATTGTGTGGCACTTCCCGCCAGAGGCCAGGAGGAGGTTGCTCTCTCTCCTGCTGCCACGGCTGGAGGCCAAGAACTCAGAAAGCAGGACTCAGGATGGAGACAGAGCAAGTCTGTCCTCGCTGCGGAGAGTAGAAGGAAGCGTGGGGCTGGGCTTTGCTGTCATAGCCAAGTTCGGCCTGGCCTGACCGAAGCGGCCTGTGGACTTCACAGGACCTGTGTGGGAGAGAAGGCCCGAAACAGGAGCGTGTCACTTGGTCACCAGGCCTCTCGTCCCTCAGCAAGTCAGGGTGGTGCCGGAGATTCTAGGCTTAAATCACTCTCTGAGCGAGTGCAGCTTTCCTGTGCTGACAGAGACACACTCCCATCCACAGAGAAGGAAGCAACCCCGGGCCAGACCCAGATTCCAGCCACACTATTTCTGATGCTCTGCCAGGAGACAGTGGTCCTCCCTCAAGCCCAGGTCCTCTGGGGTTCGTACTCTAGGAATAAGGTTGACCTATTTAGAAATGGGACAGACTCCACGTCTCTGCAGCTAACTCCACTGAAGGATGTCCGTGTTGAAGTAGCATGGTGGTAAAAAGGTTAACACCAAATTTGAAGTTTATTCCTAAGCAGACATCCTGAGCCCCAGGGAAAGACAGCAGCTGCCCCGTGGCCCAGATAATGCAATATCAGGGTGAACAAGGACATCATGGAACGTTCTGTTCTCCTCCCCTGAGACCAATTAAAATCTGCAGGCATCTTTCCTGTTGACCAGGCTGACTGGCTAATTGAAACAGGATTGTGATATTTTCATCCCTGTTCTCTGATCCCTGCCTGTCTTGCCAGCAGAAAGCAAGCTCTGTGATCCTCAGCTCCAAGCCACTGAGGCCGAGCGCACGGCTCTATGCCCAGCCTAGAAGCAGAATGTCCAGACGAAAGAGGCATGGGCGAGTCGGGGCGTGGTGGTACCCCCAGACCTCGGTCTCCGTTTATCCAGAGGAGAAACAACCTCCCAAGAAAATCTACCTGCCGGGGATTTAGCTCAGTGGTTCCACCATCTGCCTTGCAAGTGGAAGGACCCGAGTTCAATCCCGGTACCAAAAAAAAAAACAAAACAAGAAAGTCTACCTGGTGAGCAAGACATATGCTGCCTTTGCTACGGGTTCTCCTGTGACCTCACCCCACAGCCTATGCTGGGGCGCAGAGCCCTGCCAAAGCCCAGCAGGGCACCTTCATCTCGCTGACACCCCAGGAGCCACGTAACCTTAGGGTGCCCCACACAGCACCACGCCCTGGAGGGCTGCACATTCCAGCTGTGTGCAGCAGCCCGCACAGCAGGCCCACGATGGGAGTCTTTCTCTCCTCTCCAAACCTACCCAGAAGCTGGGCCAGCATCGGTTCTGGCTCAAGGAGGCTGTGGTTGACAAGATCTCGGGAAGAAGAACAACACTCATAACTCCAGGACAAAGACTTCAGCCTCAGCACCTGTCCCTGAGCTTCCTAAAGAAGTGCAGACGCAGGGGCAGCCCGGCAGGCAGACCGTGTCGGCCTGGAAGCCACTTCTCACCGCACTGGCTTGAGAGGCTATGAACCGAGTGCTGCATCCCCTAAACTGTCTGCCCTGAAGCCCTAACCCCCAAGTGATGGAGTGAGGAGGTGGAACTTGTTAGGTCTTGGGTGGAGACTCATGATGGCATTGTGTTCTCATTAGAAAGGACTCGGGGACCAGAGTTAATGGAAACGCCTTCTGTGTTCGAAATGTTCCTGGAGAGATTGTGAGTGTTCTACTGCAAAACAAAAACAAAAACGTGTGGCCCTGGGAGGTGCTGGATATGTCAGTTAGCTTTATTGTGATAATTATTTTGTAACCAATTTGTTCTGTGTTAATAAACCTGTTTTGGTGATGGAAAACAATGTTCCCTCCTTAAATGTGGGAGCAAGCCAAGAATGCCTGTTCCCCCATCCACTCAGCTTTGAATAGGAGGTCCTAGCCTGCATGATAGGGCAAGAAAAATAAATGAAAATACATAGATTAGAAATAAAAAAGACGGAAATTCTCTGTTACAGGCAACACAATAATCAATGTAATCAAAAGGAATCCAACACTGGGCTGGGGATTTAGCTCAGTGGTTTCACTGCCTGCTGCAGAAGCACAAGGACCCGAGTTCGAACCCCAGTACCAAATAAATAAATAAATAAGGAATCCAACACTAAGACTGATGGATTTTTAACAATGAGATAAATGGATAATTTTTACAACAAATGATTCTCTAACAATTGAATATTCAGCATAGAAATCTTTGAGCCTTAAAAATATACAAAAATAGATCACAGACCTCAACATAAAGTCATCACTACACAAATTGTAGAAGAAAATATTTGTATTCTTAGGTTAGTCAAAGATTTCCTAAATAAGATATATAAAAATGCTCTATAAAACAATGATAAATTAAACTTTACCAACATCAAAAATGTTTGCTTTTAAAGCATATCATTAATAAATGAAAGGGTAGCCCTAGACTAATAAAAATATTTATAATATATCTCTCTAATTAAAATCCTGTACCCAGAGTATATAAAGATCTCCTACAATTCAATAACAAAATGACAAATAACTCAATTTAAAAAGACAAAAGAGCTGAACATACACTACAACAAAAATACACAACTGACAAAACACAAGGAAGGGAAAATGAAAATTAAAGTCCACAATGCAAAAGCACTACTCTCCTATTAGAAAGGCTAAAATGCAGTGTTGGTGAGGATATTGAGAAGTGAAACTTTCATTATTTGCTGGTGGCACTGCAAAATAGTGATGCACGGAGTAGCCAGGCCTACACTCTCTGACCGCTGGAGAAGTGTGTCATTGTAGTCTTAAGAAAGGCAATCTGGTCAGTGGTATCTACTAAAATTAGAAGTCAATGTGCGCATTGAATATTGACCCTTACTGGATTTGTCTTACAGATGAGTCCTCCAACGAGATACAAGTCCAAAGCCATCCTGTCCCCGTTTGTTGTAGAACAAAATTGGAAATAGCCCACACATCCTTCAGGAGGGCACTGGTTAAATTATAGTCTAGTCACACAGTGCTACACAATGCAATTGTAAAGAAGAGAAAACTATGAGAAAGTTCTACAAGTGCAGATATGGAAATAACTTCAAGTTTGGTATAAAGAAAGAAAATAAAGACACAGAACTATGGATACAGTTGCTTCTGTGCCTGTAATGTTTGTGAGTCAGAGGCACAAATTCTCGTGTTTCCTTATTCACGTGAAGAAAATCCCTGAATGGGACCACGAACATTAGTAACGGTTGTTGCTCTGTAGAAAATAGGAGGATAGGAGACAGGAGTGAAAGGAAAATTTTCAAAATGTGCATTTTGATCATTTGGATTTTTGATCCTTACGAGTCCACTACAATTTAAAACATCAAAATCAAAAGTTAAATCAACAGAATAAATAAAATATAATAAGGTATATTTATATAGAAAAAAAGACATTCAAATGGGTGAGTAAGAAAACATAAACTCCCCCAAATCACCATGTTTAACGGGAGCTCCATCTTGTCTGCAGCATTTTCCTTGTGGGTACAAGGTAGACCCTACCATGCTGAGATGCCGAAGGAGACTGGGGAAGGAGAGACCGGATACAGGCCACAGTCAGGCCACAGTCTCCTGCGGTAGTAATTCCTGAGCCATCACACACGCGCGTGCACACACACACACACACACACACACACAAGACAACCAGCAAGCCCAAGCACTGAACTTCAACCCCTACTTGGCTCATGAGATGTAAAGTCTGAAAGTCACTTCACAGTGACTATGCCCTCATGTGCAGGTGGCAGTGGAAACACTGCCTGTCTCTCTGCTTGCCGGACAGTCGTGCATGCTTGCGTGTGGTGGGAGCAATGTGGGTGGAGAGACCAGAGTTTAAACACGAGCCACCGGACAGGCATCAGGGAGATGCAGAGTCTGGCCTCATGGGGTGGGCATGGGGAGAAGCCAGGCCTGCTTCCCACTGGCTTCCTTTGCGCCTGGGGAGAGGGCATTCTGGAAAGAGTGCTGGACTCGACTGTTAGAAACTGACACCTACTTCTTGAGGAAAGCAGCTATGCACACAGGCAAGGAAAAAATCGGTAATTCTCTAAGAAAATACCAACAATCCTACCCAATACCGTAGTAACAGCTTTAAAAACAGTGTGACATGGGGAGGCGGGGACCCCAGAACGGGGCAGGGAGCTGAAGAACCTCTGCGGCATGGGGGCAGTTTCCAGGAGCAGGTGGGGAACCCTTCCTAAGTTGTCACCCTCAGCTCTGTTAAGCAGTTTCTGGTTCCTGGGGGCTCCATGGCTCTTTGGGAGGCTGGCAGCCCAGGAAGGACATAAACTCTCCTTGGGGGATCCAGGAGGGCCACCTCTGGGAAACCTGTGTCTGTGACGCTGAGTGACAGCACCAGGCGGGCTGGGAGTGTGGATGAGACATCTCCAGTGCGCTGCAGAGAGGCGCCTGAGAGCCGGGCGCACGGGGCAGTTCCCCATGGGGCCACCCGCTCCCTGTCCACCCCGTCACTCACGTGGGCCCGTGCTCTGCACCGCCAGCCTCCCAGCTTCGGGTTGTGCACAGCAGGGTCCACCTCGGCCCCTCTCTCCTCCTGGCCTGTCCTTAACCTGCGGAGCAGCCCGACCTGCTCTCGTCCTTTCTCCTCCGCCCGGACTCCTCCCCACGGGGACCCAGCACGCCCAGATGTGACCCACAGGAGCCTCCTGTGCTCTCCACACACAGGGAAGGAAACAGCAGCTGCAGAGGGCAAGGGGGGCCCTGAATGTCACAGGCAGAGGGGAGACGGGGCACGGCCCAGGTCTCAAGTCCCTGAGATCTGCTCCCTGGCCTGTGGCCTGCGGGAACCCACAAGGACACAGCCTCCTTACTCCTGTTTCTGTCTCTCTCTCTCTCTCTCTCTCTCTCTCTCTCTCTCACACACACACACACACACACACACACACACACACAGACAGCGCAGAATCCCTCTGCTTGCTTGGGAGAGCAGACAGGTGTGGTGGGGGCGTGGATGGGTCCTGTGCTTCTTTCGGATCTGGCTGAGGCCCTGGAAAGCCCGGCTGGCGCATACTTCCTGGCTGCAGGGCTCCTTGGCTTCTGCACCCCTCTGCGGACCTGGGTTGTGGGAATTCATTTAGGCAGTGTTCCCAAGGGCATCTGAGCAATCCCAAGGTCGGCGTTACCCGGCACTGCACCGCTTTAACAAGGAGACCGCCAGCAGCTTGTGCCTTCACGGCGGGCGTTTCTACCTCGGCCTGGAC
The DNA here is from genome assembly GCF_053883595.1 of Heterocephalus glaber. Lineage (NCBI taxonomy): Eukaryota > Metazoa > Chordata > Mammalia > Rodentia > Bathyergidae > Heterocephalus > Heterocephalus glaber. The sequence goes on along the minus strand of NW_028258187.1, from coordinate 1,819,880 downwards.
AGGAGATTGGAAATCGAAAATCTCCCTGAGGTCCAGCTCACTCCCAGGCTCCAAACCAATCAAACAAGGAAGATGGGTTTCAGCAGCAGCAGTGTTACTTTCACGAGCGCTGCAGCAACCGACGAGATTCCCAAGCATCAAAGAGCAGGCTGTATGGGGCCGTCTTGAACCCGGCTAGATGAGTGATGCTGAATTTTCAAGAACACTCTCGTTTGGAGCCCAAAGTAATTATGCAAAACTCCTATGCAACCTCTGGGGGAAACGACTGAAACCAATGAACAGGACCCCCTGGAGGAAACGCACCCACAGGACAGCTTAATAAAATGCCTGTGTTCCACTGACAGTGAGGAGAAGCTATCTTGCTGTAGCAAGCTACATTTGTATCTAAACATCATATTTTCAAGTAGAATTTTGTTCACAGCCCGGCACCACCAGGGAAGACAGAGTATCTTGAATGTCCAACAATGTACTGTACGGATTCCTTTTATTAAAATCTCATTTCACTAGGATAGCTCCTCCGAGAGAGCCGTGCAGATAACGCTAGGAAATCAGCGAGTCCACACCACATAATTGTGTCACGCATATTAAATAGTGCTGCTTACGCATTCCCTATGCACTGTCGTGCCAGCATGCCAAAGGACAAGGACAGCAGTGGCTCAGAGCCAGGAGAGCTGGGGTTTTTTCCTCTGTTTTTTTTTCCTTCTCTGCTCTTTAAAATCAAATAAGAGGAAGAGCAAATTGAGGTCCGGCTGCCCTGGCCCTCTCTGCAGCGCTGCAGTTTCACGGGAGCCTGGTTTGACTCCTCATCTGCAGGTGATGAGTGGTGGACAGGGAGTGGCCACCATGCTGCCCCACAGCCGGGACTGGGGCCTTCCAAATGCACAGGGCTGTGCAGGAAACGGCCAGGGAGCTCCAGCTCCCAACCAGACAACTGGGGATTTTTTTTCATTTTTTTATTGTACGATTGAAGGGGATATAGTTTCTGTGTATCATTGGACAACTACACGTAGTTTATTTCAAAGATGCAGGTGTGAAGAGAGAGGCTCATCTGTGAGATCTAGTACAGACCAAAAACGTTGACCCTGCGCTCCCGAAGCTGATTAGGCCTTGGTGTCAGTCAGCTGGCCCTTACACTAACAGATCCCTGAGGTGATCTCCTTACACAGAGCAAAGGGGTTTGAGGGCCCTGGCTGCACAAACCCCTGACCCCACTGCTTTTAGACTGGTAGTGATACACCATCTCCTGGGAGGGCAGGGTAGAGCAAAACTGCTCACCTCGTCATGAGCCAGGGAGAAAGAAGAGAAGGAAGCAGGTGCACCACCCCTTCCGGGGTACCCCCGTGACCCAAGGCCTCCCACTCCCCCCTCAGCCACTCATGTTCCCGCAGCCTCCCCACAGCGCGTCCGGGGACCGAGGCTTCAACACACAGGTCTCCGTGAGACTCAAAACGCAAGCCCTAGCAGCCTGCATTCTGTAATACACTTAAACTCACTAAGTGAAAAGCGATTTGTACCATGTCCCTGCCAGCAAGAATGGAAAGAGACCTTCCCACCAAAGCGTGTCCTCCGAGAGAAGCCGCAGGCAGGCACAGCCTTAACGGTGGGCTGGCAGCAGAGGCTGGCAGTCCTGTGCACAGTGGGAAGAGGGGACATTCCAGGCTTGGTGGCCCAACAAAGCCTTCTTGAGGAACACGTGGCTGGACCAGATCTGGAGGCGTTAAGAGGACCACACACAAGGGAGATGGCCAAGGAGCAAAGAGCATTTCTACAGAAAGAGCAGCCCGTGGCAAGGCCATGCTCCTGAGCAGGTGGGCTCCTTCTGAAGCTGTGATGGGTCGGGAGGAGGCAGTGGAGGAACTGGGGACAGGGGCTCCTGGGCCTGCAAGCACACCAGTCCTCCCGATGACAGCAGAACCGAACCAGTCCCAGGTGCAGGTCGCTGGCCAAAGCTGCTCTGCTGGTGCCCTGCCACCCTGCTTCCTTCCCTGGGGCGCTGTGAGTGGTGCTGCCTCCGTCCGCAGACCCGCCCCTGCTCACTGCACCTCCTGCTCACTCAGCCCTTCAGCCTGAGCCTCACCTGTCGGCTTGCTCCCTGGTCTCTGTGCTCCAAATGTAAGGCCTCAACAGAAACCTGCAGGGCAGGGGCAAGTGCCTGGTTCTGTGGACCCTGATTGGGCGGGAGGGTGGACCCTCAGGTCCCTGCTGCGGGAGGGCAGGGGCTAGAGAAAAGCTGTGCTGGTGGACATCAACCCCAAGAAAAAATCACCTTTCCAAAGTGCCACAAATGCTACAAGTGTTTGTGGCCCTTTGGATGCTGTCCCGGAGTGGCGACAAAGGGGCATCTGGGCATCCGCAGAGGCAACTTTCAGTTCTGCAGGGCTTCTGAGGAGACAGGCGGCTCCCGTCGGGCAGCGGGGAGTGGGGGACACACTGCTGCTGGGTCCTCTCCTGATGTCTTGAAGAATCGAGCAGAACACCCGAGAGCAGCAGCAGGAGCAATGATGTGTTTGAAAGAGACAAGAAGATCCACTCCATGGGCTGGGGCGGTCAGCTAGAGGAGCTCCGGGCCATGGGGGCCAGGGCCCAGGGTTCTGAGCCTTAGGGTTCGGCGTGAGATTGGAGGTTCGGTCCCAGGTGTGGCTTGGGCCAGCAAGCAGCTTGACTCAACCCCTCCACAGGGCAAGGAACGTTTGACCTTTTGCAGCGCCCACAGCCGATAGAGGTCAAGTCTGCAGGTCAGTGACGTGTGATAGGGCAGAGGTCGCCCAGGGGTGTCGACAGTGGGTGCATGCATGGGTCTCTGTGTGGCAGCTGAGCTAGCCACCTGGTCACCTCCCGCCCATGCTTACACCTGGGCGTCCTGGCCTCGGGGTGACGCTTAACTCAGAATATGGGTCCAGTCCTGGAAAGTGGGTTTCTAGGCGGGTGGACCCCCCTTTTCACTGCAGCTTTTCCTTGGCTGCCTTGACCGCTCTGGCCTGGCCGCCTGTCTACCGTTCCGATTGCTGACCTGAGTACAGTGCTCTTCACTCCCCCTTCCCGGATCCCCAGCCGCACCTTACTGAGAACTCAAAGCCGCGCTGTGCCCCATCCTGCATGGGTCTGCATCATTGGCAGTAGCCAAGCGTAAGTCCTGCTCCCGCTGGCAAGAACTGATCGGGATTCCCACGGGGTGGAGCAGGCTCTATTTTATAGGACTCACAGTCCGATGATGTTTCCAAAGAAAGGGGACTTTTAGCAGGTAAGGGTTAAAAGGGAAAGGCATTTTTAAAACCTCTCTGGGCCTCTTGCCTTTCCTCCACAAGGTACTGTGAAGTACCCAAGGGGACAGTGCCTGATTATTTTAACGCACTCATGTTGCCTGTAAATTCCTTTCCCAGGGCAAGGGCACACAGAACCAAATCGCTGCTGCGGCGTACAGCTTGCCTGCCTTTTAATTTGACTAGCTTGCCCCGGTAGTTAATTGATTAAGAAATATTGAGTGTGTGTGTGTGTGCGTGTGAATGGTGCCCATTTATCACACGCATGCACACACTAAGAAGACCTAAGCTTATCATCCCCAAGAGAGTGCGAGCCTGGAGGACAGGGCCGTAAATCCCCCCGGTGACTGACTCCTCAAAGAGCCAGCGGCTGGCTTGGACTCAGGTCTGCCCCTCAGTAACGGCATATGCGGGTGTGTGGGTGACCTGACCCTGGTGCCTCTCGCGACACTTTAGACGAGCTCATCGCTCTCTTCCTTTTCCACGGCATTGACTTTCCTTAAAATACCCTACTCAAGCCCTGGGGGCACTGGGCTCAGCTTAGAGCTCCACGTCTAGTCAAAGAAAAGCCTGAACGTTCAGGGAAGCCACCCGTGCTGTCGAGTGAGTGCCAGCTGCTGGTGAGGATTCCTTTGGTCCTTGAGCCTGGAGTGTGGGGTGTGTGAGTCTGGCAGATGTGAGAGCTCAGACCTGCACAGAAAGGACACGGAGGAGCAGCCTGGTGTCACCATGTCTGCCTCGGGGTTGGTTGGTGGCCCTTACTTTGTCACCGAGAAGGTAGGTTTTACAGATTCAGTCCAGTATTCTCAGAACATGTTGGTCCACACGTACAGTTAGGGCCCAAAGACCGAGATGATGTCTGCTGTCTTAGTCACTTTTCTCATTGCTGGGACAAAACACCCGGCACCCACAATGTAAAGGATGGGTCGACTCTGGCTCACAGTCTGTAGAAGTTTTAGTCCTCGCATGGTCAGTTGGCTCCATGCTAAAGGGGTGGCAGAGGAGACGTTGTTCACAGCATGGAGGCTGGGAAGCAGAGTCTAAGGGGACCCCCCCAGGCCACACCCCAGGGACCCCATTCCTACCACACCCCACCTCCTAACAGCAAGTCAGCCCTGAGCCGCATCATCCAGTCACCTTCCCAAGTCCTGCTCATGAGTGCATGGGCTCTCAGGGGCATCTAAAGGGAAACCACAGTACCTCCCCATTAATATGCACGCTTCCCCGAGAATGCACCAATAGCCCGGAACTTTGCAATAAGATAAGAAAACTGTTGCGCATTTTTCCCGAGGAAAGTACTGTGGACTCCAAGCGTGGACAAGTCTATGTGCAGCTGGCTACACAGGTGGGCCAGACATGAGTAAATGAGTGAACAGAGGAAGGAGGCAGTGTACACCTGGGCTAGCTCTCCCAGCCTCCCTAGCCCCGGACACAGGGAAGGGCGCTTTCCCACAGCCACACAGGATGGGACATCTCAGAAGCCCCGGGTCCGCAGCTGGCCGGTCCTCCACCTGCCCTCCAGAGAGCCCCCTGGGGACTGCCGCTCACCTGGCCTCCTGCTTCCAGAGCCTTCCTCTCCTGCAGCTTCATTTCTGTCATTGAGCAAGGGCTTCCCTGAGCTTCCCCAGGCAAGCGGAGTCAAATCCAGGTTGGAAAGAGGTTTGGTTGAGTGGACAAGGAAATGAAAACAGCCTGGTAAACCTAGGCTTCAAGTTGTAGCCATGTCCCTTCCCGAAAGCCACCAGCCCAGTCCTGAGGCGTCGGAAGCTCTTCCCATCCGCCACCCTGTCTGTGCACACACTGAGTTCCTCATGTGCTCGGAGCCCTGTGTCTGCTCAGCTCCGTCCCCGCAGACTCCGGCCAGGCTGTGCCTCCCCCCACCCTGGTCAAGCCTAACCTGACCTCTGCTTTGTGCCCATGTCGCCTGCTCCAGGAGCCACGGGGTGAAGTCCTCACCACCTGGCTGCATGGTGCCCTGTGCTGCCTTTGCAGTCCAGGGTCTTCTCAAAGTCCATAGTTCATGGGCATCTTTTGAAGAAACTTTAAAAACCTATTTGTTCCCAAAAGATCTGAGAGAGGCTATTCCAGTGGATACTTCTGCACCATGTCTGAGCGGCATTGTTCACAGCAGCCAAAGGGTGTGTTATAGCTGTGTCCAGAAGTTCCCCCAAAGCCCCTGAGTCGTGCACGGGCTTTTTCAGAGGTGGTTGATCTGATCAGAGGCAGGAAAGAAACTGCTGGGAGGAAGTTGATTTCACCTTCCCAATCTTCCCTGAAACCATCATGAGGGAGGGGACATGGCTGAGGAGTAGGCATAAGGAGGCACGAGACACTCAGTGATGTCCCCACAGTGGACAGTGACCCTGGCATGCAGTGGGGTGAGGAGGCAGAGAGGTGACAGCCAGACCCAGCCGTTGGCCCAGGAAGCGGGCTGAAGCTTTCTCTGCAGTCTTCCTGTCCACATCTGCCTCCGCAGGCGGGAAGGCCCGCGTTACACCCACACATCCGCTTCCTCAGGTCCCCGACCCTGAGCCCCTGTTTAGGGCCCTGTTAGCTGCCAGCCACTCTTCTCTCTGCCAGAGCTAAGAACGACTACATAGCACTGACCTGGGTGGCGCTGGAGACATTGTAGGGTGCTGGGCTTAGCCGGCTGCATTTTGTACCGTTCTGAAAGCCTGCACCTGCTTCAGGACAGGGATCATAATCTGTTTGATATGAAATAAGCTCTGTCCACTTCCTGGTCTGCACTTCATCCACTTGACCTGTTGGCGGGCCTCTGTCACTCTTCTTGCCACCTGGCATGGCCACACCCACCTGTCTGCCTCCCCCTGAGAACGGGGACTGCCCTGCCCGCTGCTCATGCCCAGCTCCTGAGATAGTGCCAGGACAGTGGATCCAGTGAATCAATCGCCGCTGAAGGACAGGCGCTCTGAACACAAGTGCACCTTCTCAGTCTCTGGTTCATTCTTCATTTTCCTTCCACTATGGACTCCATGAAGATACGGTCTTTTCCTGACTCGTCTCATAACTATGTGCCGAGGACAGGAAAGCGTGAATGAGCTAATGATTAAGCACCTCGCATGCTAAGTGCAGAGGCTGGCTGCAGTCCCTGCAGGAGGCAGAAGGAGACAGAAAGGAGCAGTCCTCCAAGGTCAGGGCAGAGCTGACGGCTCCCGAGGGCCCAAGGGCCTGGAGAAATGGATCACAGGTTTTGATTCCTTCAAGCATCACCAGAAGAGTCTCCATAAGTCAGGAGCAGACGCACTAAAGCCAGCAGCAAGAGGGTGAGAGGAACTCCACAAAGCCAGCCTGGTGGGAAATAATGCAGCCTTCTGAACTAGAAAGACTCAGGTTCAAATCCTCATCCTGCTTCTTAATACCTGTGTGTTCCTGAACAGGTACTCAGACCGTCTGACCTTTGGTCCTAAAGTCTCTGCGACAGGCGAGCCCTGCTAGCAAGCCAGCTTCTTGGGAGGACCACCAGGTTGTGCTCTGCCGAGGACCTGGTCCAAAGTCAGCCAGGGTCCTGGCCACTGTCAGATGCGAAGTGGTGCACCATGGCCCGAACTGGCCAGTGGGGACCAACTCATCCCACCTTGAGCACCATGAGGATCTGGTACGGTGGCCACCAAGATGCAGCAGCATCAAAGGGCTCGCTCCGAGATAATTCCACGCAGGCGGGCTGGAGGTCATGAGTCTAGGCAGTGAGGCGACTAAGGAGTCACTAGAATAATTCAGGAAGAAAATAAAGATCACGTCTAAGGAAGAAGCAATGGAGACAGAGAAGAGGGGAGGATGTGCGGAGGAAGAACCGATGGGATCTAATTACTCGTGGCTCCTAGGGGAGGCACAGAGGGTCACAGCAGCATCAGACCAAACGTTGGCAATGAAATAAATACAGGACCCAGAGCAAGGGTTTAAGAGTCTTTATGGCAAGATACGGAAACCACCAAAACATGTAGACAGACTTCACACACTTGAGCAGTTCGCCCGACTAATAAACACGTGGAAGCCCATGGCCACTACTCTGAACACCTCTTGTAATTATAGAAGTCAAAGATAAATTGTATTAATCTCACGATGTCTCAATAAATTAAGTGCTAAAATATTTATACAAGTTTTTCTTTTCCTGATGTATATGTTCTTTGGCAGACTCTATTTTTGTTGAATTTTACAAAAGCATCCCCCCGTAACAGATGTCTCCTCTTAGACAATGGAAACAGCTAACCTACAGCAGTGCTGCCCAATGGAGACATAATGCACGTGGTGTCTGTAACAGGTGGACTTCATGCTAGTAATGCATCTTATTTATCCTGAACTATCCAAGTTATCTTCAATTCAACATGTAGTTGATATAAAATATCACTGAGACGTGCCTCTTTCTTTTCAAAATCTGGTATTTTATAATTACAGCATATCTAGGCTTGGATGCTTCTTGAACTTGACATCCTCATGACCTAAAGGCCATTGTAATGAATGACACAGGTCTCAGACTCCTCTGGCTCCTGGGTTAGGTGACCCAATAGATGGTCTTTCCCTAAGCGTCTTAGAAGAGGAGCAGGGTTGAGGGAAGTGCTTATTCCCCACTCCCCAACTTTACAGCAGAGATTCCCCCCGCTTAACGTGCCTGAACTCTTGTCCCGCCTCATATCCATTCTTCCCAGAACCAGGCATGTCCAGTTTGGCAACTCGACCCTCCTCCTGCAGGAGCTGCCTGGCCGGGCAGGGACTGTACTTTCCTCTCAGAAGCCCCTCCACCCCCACCTCCTGTGAGCTTCGGCCTTGGCCCCCTACCACTCTGCTTGGGTAGAAAGGACAAACCTGGGCCAGAGTTCAAGTCTCCTAGCCTTCAGCACCTGCATGGCCACTCTGCCCATGGGACTGAGTGACACCTGTAAATCAGAGAAGGTGATTCCTTGGTGATGAGGTACCAGCCATGCCTGACCTTATCAGTTCAGCTCCTAGCAGGGGATCTACAATGCCAGGCGCATCATCACACACACAAGATGACACCCTCCAAGGCAGCATCCATAGTGATGTTCGGTTTCCAACTACTCAGCCTTGAGCTCTACCTGCAGCAGCAGAGCTGCTCCTCAGGAGGTGGACATGGAGGAGTCTCTGCTAAGGTGTGGATGTCTCAGGACAGAGAGGATTCTGGGGGCCTGGGTTGCTTTAGCTTGGTCTTGAATTAGCAGGTCCCAGAGACCTTAGTAACAAGCCCAGCTGTGGCCAGGATTCAGTTACTCTAGAGAGAAGAGAGCTTTTCCTTATTCTATTGTTTCAGATGTCAGGGAGTGGAGAATATTTGCAGCTTTTAAACTTTAAAAGCATTGAGTTCTACGTGTGCCCCAGAGAACGAGGAAGGTCTCCCTGGAAACATTTAAGAAAAGAGAAGAGACCAAGAATCAAACTCTGAAGAAAATCTCCATTTGATGGGTGGACAAAGAAAAGGAAACAAAAGAGATTCCGTAAGAAAATAAGAATGACATGTTTCTATGGATAAAGATAGAAGGATGTCCCAAGAACATGTGAATGGTCAACAGAGTAGCTAAAATTTAAAATTTCATTCATTCAACAAATATTTATTGAGTTTATACTATATGCAGATATAATTGAGGGGTGGTCTAAGCACTAGCAACTTGGCAGTGAGAAAGATAAAATTGTTACCTGTGGAGTCTTTGTGATTCATTGTAAATCTGTACAGCCCAAGTCAGATAAGGATGGGCTTAGAAGAGGCTGTGACATGGTGATTATGATGCCAGTGAACACAGACAAAAGTGCTCCCCACCTGGCCAATAACGAGGAAGGACAATAGCAGGACAGGGGTGAGGGTTATGGGACACATCTGGGAAGGGTGTAGAAAAAGTAGTGAAACAGAAGCTGAAGACCAAAGAAAGAAGACAAAAACTGATGAAGCAAGCACAAACACATCCTGGGTAAATGTGGCCAATCGTGTGGGTTTTCCCATGGGATGGGAATGAGGAGTCTCCCTGATAGGCTTTCTGTGGTGGCTCCCCCAGGGTAGCACCCTAAAGGATGCAGGAGGACCTTCCTGCACCTGAAGAGCTCAGGACTCCTGGAGGCCAGCCCAGCAGCCCCGCATGAGTGTGTCAAATGGTGAGAGCCATGACTTAAGGGAGATGCTGCTTATGTCAGTCACTTCCTTGCCACTGGGACAAAGTGCCCAGCACCTACAACTTATAGGAGAAGAGGTTTGCTTTGACTCCTGGTTTTCAGAGGGTTCAGTGCATCGTTGGCTCCAAGGCAGAAATGGGGTGGTGGGAAGGTATGAAGGAAGAAAGCCGAGCAACCCATGGTACTGAGGAAGCAGGAGAGAAGGGAGGAGCCAGGGACAAGAACACACCCTTCCAGACCACGCTCAAGGGACCACCTCTCCAACCTATCCCTGTCTCCTAACAGCACATCCAGCCATGAACTCTTCAGTGCATGAGTCCGTGAATGAGGGTGGCACCCCACAGCCCAGTCACCTTCCAAAAGCCCCGCTCTGGACAGAGGATAATTTTAGGGGAGCATTTTACATCTCCATAACAACACCGTTCTAAGCTTGTACAGAGATTAGCACCTTGAACCTTTCTAGCAAACCATGCAAGATGGACAATTACTGGCCCTTTGACAAAGGAACCCACTTCGGGGCAGACAGATGAACAGCCCAGCCTCAGAGACACACTGCTAAGGTGTACACTGAGTCCACAGCCTGACCTCTTGTCCACAGAATACAATCTTACCTGCTTTGTTTATCCTCATGCTGAATTCACACTGAAATATCACTTTTTATGATGTGTCAGCTTCACCTGTAGCCTTCAGAGTCAGCCTTTGGTGAAAAGTGAGTTCAGAATAGAAGTTTCGCCAGGCATGATGGTGCATGCCTGTAACCCCAGAACTCAGGATGCTGAGACAGGAGAATTGAGAGTTCAAGGCCAGATTGGCACACATAGTGAGTTCAGAGATAGCCAGGCCACGTAGTAAGGGCCTGTCTCAAAAAAATCAACCAGGCAAACAAACAAAAAAATACGGATGTTTGTCTTACCGTAGCAAACTCAGAGTGGCAGACAAAGATGAATTCATGCCCCTCTGTGGATTATTGTTTGACCTGAAGCCAGGGAATTGGCAAGCTTGTCTCTGTTTTCCAAATCCTTGACGGTTATAGAAGGTTCTGGAAATTCTTTCCACAGGAAGTCTCTCCACACCCTCAAAACCTTGTCTATAACCCTCAGTCCATCTGACCCACCCAAGAGGAAATGGGTGGGACAGAGAGACACATTACAGAAAGCCACAGGAAATGCGGAACCAGATAAATGGGGGAGGGGGGTTCCGGAAGGTCCATTCTCCAGCTATCATCAGGTGTCAGGAGAAAATGAAAACAAAATGCTGAGAATACAAAAGATCTGAGTGAGTCAGGAAACATACCAAACCCTAGAAGAGCACACCTCATATACAATAGCATATTCCTAAGACAACCCCAAGAAACCTTGCTGTGGTATAGATCTGGATATTCCCCCAAAGGGCTTTGGGGTAGGGCTTGGGGAGGTGAGTGGATCATGGTATGTGATACTCATCAGTGGATTAGTTTATAACTAATGAATTGATAGCTAAATGTGATGTCAGAGGTGAAGCTTGGTCAGAGGATGTGGGTCACTAGGGGTCGTGACCTGGGAGGGTTCATCTCCCTCCCTGGCTCCTCCGTTGGTTCTCGGCTTCTGTCTGCCATCCCCTGAGCAGCTCTCCTCTGCCAGGCCCCTCTGCTATGCTGTGCTTCCTTGGAGCCCTGAACTATGGACTGAAACCTCTACAAATCGTGAGCCAAAGTAAACCCCTCCTCCTTTAATTTGAGGGTATATGTCTCAGCAACAAAGTGACTAAGACAAACCCTAACTTTCTCTTAACTAAAAAATAATTCTAAAGTTAATCTGAGGAGGCAAAATGTACTTTAAAATATGTCTGATGTTGAAGAAAGAGACTCCTGCCCTACCAGATAAGCAACTATGCTATAAGAAAGCTGCAGAAATTGAAATGCTTTGATTCTGGGGCATAACCAGCCCAACAAATCACTGGGGCAGAGAAGAGTTCTAAGAGAGAGGAATTCACATGGAGAATTTAACATATGATTAAGATGTCATTTCAAATCAGTAGAGAAATGCTAAATTTTTCAATAAATAGTTTTGGAACAACTGTCTATCAGTCTGAATAAAATTTAACTTGGATTTTTACCATGTATCTCTTTCCAAAATAACTTCAGGATGGATTAAGTAATGAAATGTATGCAAACATATAAAATCACTAGAAAAAAATGTGGGTGGATGTTTTTACAATTCTGATGTAGAAAGATTTTCTAATCATGTCATTGAACCAAGAAACTGTAAAGGAGAAATTTGAACACTTAAGAATGCAAACCATTTAGATGACACAGCCCACTATAACCAACATTAAATGAGGAAAAATTAATAAAACATATGATATAGTCTCTTGAACAGGATGCTGGCAAAAATAAGACATGCTTGCTTCCGTGGAATGAAGTGTGGCTTCAATAATTCATGCAAGGGACACTTATGGTAGTCTCATAAGGTGGCCTAAGCTCTTCTAGATGGTAAGGACACAGTAAAACAGGAGATGAGGTCCCTGCTGTCACCAAGTTTAGGAGCCAGTGAAAGATGAGAGGGAGACAGAAGAGAATCTCATATGGCATAGTGATGAGCATGAAGATGGACTGAGGCAGAATGGGACCTTCCAGGCTCTAGGGAGGCCAAGGAGGAGCATGAGATCAAGGGAGGCCATTTTGAGAAGATCAAGGGAGGTCATTTTGAGAAGGTCAAGGGCAGCCACTTTGAGAAGGTCATAGATGAGAAGGACAGGAAGAAGTAGCTTAGCTGAGATCTGGGAAGACTGCGTTCTGAAGGCACAGACAGCCAGTGCAGGCCAAGAGTAGAGAGAAACTGGCTGTCTGAGGGGATCCAGAAAGCCAAGGGCTGCTGTACGACTCACAGGCAGCAGGGGTATGTGGAGGAGGGGTATCTGGAGGCCAGTCAGGCACAGATCATTCGCACAAAACAAGCTCACGTCTTTCCCCTCAGTATCGGGGATTTGAACTGAGCTACACGTACAGCCCCTTTCTTTGAGACAAGATCTTTCTAAATGGTCCAAGCTGGGCTCAAATTTGTGATCCTCAGCTCCCTGTAGTGCTGGGACTACCAGGCTTTCTCTTTCCTCTGGATGTGGAGTGGCAGAGGCAGCTTCTTGGGCTCGCTTTGCTGTTTTCCGCAGAGCTGCCCTGGCTGTGCTCATGGAGGGACCCCGGGTGTGTTCTCCACATTACACCACAGCAGATGCAGAGCCCCTCGGGGCACCAGGGTGGAAAGACCCGCATGCAGAGGCCCCTGAGGGAAAGTCCCGGGACACCTCAGCACCCCTCACGGATTCTATTCGCTGTTCCCAGCCCCTCGGCTCTGTTACTACCTATATTTTTTATTTGTGCTGTTACCAGCCCAGCCCAGTTTAGTTATGAGGCAGTGTTATCTTTGCTGTGTATTATAGAACTGGAGCTCTTTTGGAAAGCTCAATGTTTTTTGGTTTTGGGGTTTTTTTTTATTAATTTTATCGGTACATTTTAGGTGTACAATATAATGACATTCATCATTGGAAATTTGCACCTTTACATAACCCACCCTGGTTCTTATTTTTTCCCCAGTCCTCCACTCTCCCTTCAACCCCTCCATCCCTCCCTATTTACGAAGACTTTGTTTCCATTTTTCCATTTTCTCATATTAATTCCTTTCCCTTCTTTCCTTTCCCCTACCCCTCCCACTTCCTTCCCCTCTGCCCCTTTTCTTCCTATTTCACATTACCTATTAAACATTTTAGTCCTTATGTACACTTTCAGTTTCTCACACTAGAGAAACTATTCAGTATTTGCACATCTGTGTTTTATTTATTTCACTTAAGAGTATCACCTCAATGTGCATCCAACAGCAGCACAATTTATAATACCTAAAACTTGGAAGCAGCCCAATTGCCCATCAACTAAAGACTGGATAAAGAAAATGTGGGTTTTTTATAAAATGGAGTACGACTCAGCCATAAAAAGTAAGAAATGAGACATTTATAGCTAAATGGATGCCCACTGAAGTGATACTCTTAAGCTCAATGTTTTATAAGAGATAATGGGCTTCAAAAAAAAACTTTAAGTTGTCAAAAAGCTGTTTTATTTCCTAGATTCACAAAGAAAATCACACACCTCTTGGAAAGGACTTCCATGTGGCTAGAGGGACCACACCAGAACCAGTGTATGGTGGGAGCAGAAGATGTGGCAGACAGTGGGGACAGACAGCATGGACATCAAATGCAGCCCTTTACACTCAGTCACGTCCTCTCCTCTCCTCTCTCCCACAGGAGAAAACTGAAATTAAAAGAGCAGATGAGTGTGTTGAAAATCCACCTCTCATAACCCATGACCCTCATTCTTAAAACCCTGAATAATGCCAGGAGGACATTCAGCTCTAAAGTCTGAAAGGACTTGGATTTGTGCCTCTCACCAAGACCCAAGATCAGAAAATCTGCAGTACACCGTATGGTGGTAAAACAACTGCTATAAACTCTAAGGAATAACAAGAACAATAGTTAATTAATCAGTAACTCGATGAATAACTAATTCTAAATAATCCAACAGATTAATCATTTGATTAGTTGATGTCAGGCAACCGCGTCTGGCCTGTGGCACCCAAGGGTGCATGTTGTTAGTCCAGCTCTCGTTTGCTGACCCTTTCTCCACAGAGGGAGGGACGGTGGGTGGTGCAGACGCTGTCCCCAGAGCTGAAGGGAACAGGGGGTGTCTCCGGGATGCCCCCTCCATGGCCACACTGACATTTGCTCTGCTCTTAAAGCTTTTGTAAAAGCAAATGCCATTTCACTGGATCATGGTTTTATTTATAGGGGACGATGATGTCATGGCAAAGCTATTTTATGTCAATAGAAGCTGGATCTATATAAAGAAAACAGTTTTATAAAGAAATAACAAAAACCATATTTTCATTTTAACATGCTCATTTTTGTTAAATGAAACAATGGTGCAGGGAACCTATTTTTCCATATTATTTATAAAACTTCTCTTCAAAAGCACCCTCTGTCTGCCCCTGTACCCCACTCACTCGGCAACTGTGGACCCGTGTCTGGGCTCCCGCTGAGCATGCAGAGGCCCAGTGATGGGGCCACCCTGAGGAAAGGCAGGGCTCACGCAGGGACCTGCACCTCCCTTCCCTGCACGCTAGTGAGAGGAAGGCTCATTTACAACAGGCTGCGGGGACCCTATGGTGACCCTATCTCTGTACCCACAGGGCCTGGCGCACCTGCCAACAACCCACAAGAATCCCAGTGAGATTGTCCAATCTGATAAAGAACCCCTCCTGCTGCAGGGGGCACACACCTGTAATCACAACACTCAGAAGGCTGAGGCAGGAGGATTACTGTGTGTTGCAGGCCAGCCTAGGCTATCTAGTGAGTTCAAGGCCAGCCTGGACTACACACTGAGCCTCCTGTAGGTCCCCCTCCAGCAAGCCCACAGCCAGCTGCAGGAGCATCACATGGGGATGGAGCCTGGAGCACGTCAGCCTCTGTGGGATGCTTCAGTTCCAAGCTCCAGCACCACCAGGTTCTGACTCAGCCAGGGTCAGGGCACGATTGCCCTCCCCAGGGGTGGTAACCAGTAAGAGTCTGGGGCCGGTGCTCTATGGGAAAGGTCCACCTCCTGCCCCATAGGGGGCACCGAAGCGGCAGATCACGAGTAACACGAAACACACGTCTTGACATGTGGCTTTTCCGTCGTATGAGTTGAGGCTCTCTAGAGAGCAGAAACCACAGGATGTCTGTCCATCCATCCGTCCATCCATCTATCCAGCCAACCACCTGACTACTGAGACATGCAGCGTAAGGAACTAGTCCACACCCACGTAGCCAGCCAAGTCCCGGACCCGCAGCCGGGAAGAGCTAGGTGAGCTGCACTCTGAAGGCCAGGACCTGGGGCCCTGGCAGCGGGCGGTCATGGAGGAGGACTCTGCTCTACTCCAAGGGCCACCTGTCGGTGCCTCAGGCCCGTGTCTCCGAGGGCTCTGTGGGTTGAGTGTTAGTGTTCCCCAGCAGTTCCTCGCACCATTCAGAATAATGGTAGTGAAGCAGCTGGACCCTCCCAGCCAGACAGGGGCACAGGCATGGCACACATCGGGCCCTGAGCACATTCGGGAGTGCCATCCGGGACCTTCCTACTGCAGGAGGCCACTGGGAGTCCTGTCCCCAGGGTGCAGGGCAGGAAGTGGGAGGAAGAGAGGAGCAGAGGCCCGAGGATGGGCTGGGAGCCAGTGGGGGATGTCGCTCTGACACTGGGGGGCCCGCAGCACCCACACATGCGCCGGACCGGAGCATCCCAGAGCAGCGCGTCGCCTGAAGACGGGAGCCTGTGGCTCTCGGCTCCGAGTCCCATCAGATCAGGGAGACCCTGGTCTCCACCTTGGGACCCAGGAACTGGAGCCAGGTCCAGTGTGCCTGTGCACCCTGTCCACACCTGGTGGCCCCAGGCGTCCCAAAACGTCCCCTTGCTTTGGCTGAGCCCCATGTGCAGAGTGATGACAGTGTGGTCCTTATGACCCCTGTGCCCCAGGCCACGGCCGCCTTTGCCCGCTCCGGCCCCTGCAATTCGTTCGTGCCCAGCCAGCTCCTGGCTCAGAAGTGACAGTGCTACGGCTCTCATGCTGTCCCTAAGGCCACCCTCCCAGCTCCCTGGGGGTACAGGGCCCCTGTGCTCCAACCCGCACATCCCCAGACTCACTGGTAGAAGAGGCTACAGGACAAGGAAGTTACTTTGCAATTTCACTCCCTCAGATTCTGTCTTCAACACCAGTCACCCTGCTGGTTTCCCTAACTGCCCTTTTTATCCCTCTTCATATGTCAACATTCTTAAAACCCAAATGAACCACTTTCTGCCTTTTCCTTGGGCTCCAATAGCACTGGTCCTCAGCCGCACTTCAGTGAGTTGCGTACCTGGTGCCTCCCCTGGGCAGTGGGTGATGTCGGGGAGCCCATGCGCATTGAGACCACAGGCTTCGGCTCTAATGCACCTCAGTTACTGAACCTGCGGCCGAGGACAGGTTATGCAGCCTCAGGGTCTCATCACCAGGTCTTTGAGAGCAGAAGCAATGACACCAGCCCATTCCTTCCTGAGATGTTTCAGGAGACCGTGGGTACAGGGCGTTGATTCTGGTGTCTGGGACGAGTCAATGCCACCTCCTTTCTGCTTCCTGTGCATTCCCTGTCTGCCTGCATCCCTGGCACCATGTTTGGCGCAAGGAAATGAGGATATCACAACACACAATCGAGGATGGAGGACAGCAAGGTAGTAACTGTCACAGACACTGGAACCCCTCTTGAAGAGTTCCCTGGCCCACCCAGACCCAAGCCAATGGTAGGAAGGACCCCACTGCCTTGGACCCCCTAGGACACAGTCTCTCACCTTTCTTTGGCTAAGTTTGAGCACTTCCGGTTCACACAAAGCAACTATGCCGACCACATGTGGTGGCAGCGTCCTGACTCTCCTTTGGTCTCTTTGGCAGACCAGGTAAACAGGCGCCTGTTTAAAGGACAAGAGAACTGCGTGACTTCCCATCACCTTAGCCAAACCCCGAAGATGGTCCGTTTGTAAGAGAAAGGTTTATCCTGACATAGTTTGGAAGATTCCGTCCTTGGTTGGTTGGTCCAACTGCATGAGGACCTGTGAGGAGCAGCACACCATGGTGCAGAAGGCTGGCAGAGCAGAACCACTGAAGTCCTGAGCTAGACAGCAAGAGGGAGGAGGAGGTGCCAGGTCCAACGGTCCCCAGCCCCTCTGTGACCTCACTTCCTCCCATAAGCCCTGCTTCCTTATGTTTTTACTTCCTCTCACAATCCCTAGCCCCCAGTCACACCACTTCCTCCCACAGGCCCCGCCTCCTAATGTTTCCACTTCCTCTCAGTAGCAGCTTCCCGGGTACCAGGCCTTCAGCTCATGGTCCTTGAGGGGAGACTCAACATCCAAGCTAGCAAGGAGACAAGGAGGTTTTCCAGCCTCCCTGCCTCTGGTTCCTTTGATTTATTTCTCACTAAATCTTCTAGACTGTAATATTTAGCCCAAAACCAAGATATTTTCTCAGTGTTTCTGAGGTGTCATTTCTACAGTGAGAAGCAAATGGAAAAGGATATGGGGACCTCCAGGTGGGGCCACAGCCTCGGTTAAAGAATTTTCCTGAGCACAGTCTTGGTGCCTATGTCGGCCCCCTTTGTACACAGGGACGGTTGGATCAGAGAGGGTGTGGGACCCTCAGCCTTTCCAGCCCCTCAATCCAGCCAGGGCTTTGGTCACCAGGCCAGACTTAGCCCTTGGTGTCTTCGCTGAGTCGCCACACCATCAGCTACTGGGCTGACATGGGGACACAGAGAGCAGAGACTGAGCTTAATAAAGGCAAAGAGACACTGCAAGAGGAAACGTCCCTGGGGCTTCTTCCCAGACTCCTGCTTAGCTCTCTGAGTTTCAGAACAGCTCCACTGTTGACAATCAACTCTACACCTGCTGCATTCCTGCAGGCACTGTGCTCAGCACTTTGTTTATTATGTGCTTTTCACCAAATTCTCACAACTACAATATGAATCATTTTATTGTTAACCCCACTTTACATGTGAGGAAATTTGTAAATGACAAAAATTGGAGTGGGAGGCTGCTGGGATTGGAACCCAGGGAGACAGGAGATTAGGGTGTGGCTAGCTGGCTGGGCCAGTGGGCATGACCTGTCAATCATGGAGATCTTGGACACATGTGCACTACAGCTTCTAAGCCCTGCATCTGCTACCAATCTGAGATGCTGTCTTCAGTTCCTCTGGCATGAGATCAAGCAGGTTTTGTTAGAGTAGCCTAGACTGATGTCAGAATGGAAGATACAAAAGAGCAGTCATGAGCCTGGTGGCCTCTGCCTTCTTTGTTTCTTTCTGTATTCTGCAGAGGGGTTTTTTTCCCTGTTTTAATTAGCCTACATTTGCTCTGCAGAGCATACTGCTTTTCCCTTCTTGTCTTACCTTTAATACTTTTAATAAATGTAAAACCTCGCTACTTTGTTTCCTGTCTAAGTCTTTGTTCAGGACAATAAGCACCCCGAAGGAGTCCCTGGAAGAACACAGCACCCCAGAACCCCAGTAGCACCAGGTCTTGCCCGTGTTGGGCAAGCACTTTGCCCCTGAGCCACACCCACCTGGGATCTTTAAACAGAGCAAAGGCTTGGGGTGGGAGCATCAGGCCTCTGTGCCTTCATGATATATGCATATCAAAACCAAACTCATCTTCTTCAGTGAAAAAACAAAACAGCTGAAGACAAAGGGTAACAGGGAGGAGGGAGGAAGGAAAGTTGCTGAGCAGAGAAGAAAAGAGCTAAAACCTTCGGGATGCCATGGAAGCGTTACGAGAAAATGTCTGGAAGTCAGTGTGGGTGGCTGGAAGTCAGCGTGGGTGGCTGGAAATCGGTGGTATAAGTCAGGAGGATGGCAGCAATGACCCAGCTCTGTGGGTCCCCTGGCCCTGAGTCTGTCCCAGGGGGCACTGGTGAGGGACGGGAGAGTGGAGCCAAAGCAGGACCCCCCCTCCTGAGTGCAAACCATTCTGTCGGGTTTTCAGTCCTCCGTGTGACTCTGTGTGTGATCCTTGTTAAGTGCTTGGCACAGGTACTCTGATTCACCTGGGTTGTACAAGCAATGTGCTTGTTGGCTATAAGCATGTTTTACTGATTGTGAGCACACACTTTTATGTGTGAGCAAGTCTTGGTGGTGTCTTCCAGTGACGACTGACGGGCCCCTTCTTCCTCCATGGCGCCTGTGATCATGGTGGTGTCCTCCTCCAGTCGTGCCCTTTGGTGATTGAAATCTCTAAACTGAAAGCCAAGGGTTGGGGACATTCTCGCCCCTCAGTCCTAAGGAGTAATAGGACTGGGCACATCAGGTGTGTGTGTGTGTGTATGTGTGTGTGTGTGTGTTTGAGTGTGTGCATGGATAACAGGAGAGAGCACCAGGGAAGAGGCGTATGGAACCCAACTTGGGGGGACTTGCTTCTTCTAGGGTGACACCTCAGATCACGAGGCAAAAACATTCCGAGGGACACCGATGATGAGTGTTCAGCAGGGTCAACAACAGAACAAAGAATTAAATGGGAGGCAGCACAGAGTGACTTTCTAAAATGAGACTTCACAACAGGAGCTGAATTAGAGTAAATGAGACTCATCTCACTTTCTGTTCTCAACAAAACTGGAGTAATTGAGTGCAAAGGCAACATGATAAGAAATTGCATCCAGATAGGTAGAGGCGCTGCAGACCGTTGACTGCGTCCTGAGTTATTCTCAGATGCCGACAGCATCGCGTTCTTCCCTCCCACCCACTGCCTCCTCGGCTGCTTCTATGCTTTGTCTCTCTGACCCCGTCTTCCCTCTCAACCTGTGGCTGTTGATGCCCCTCCCCACCCTCACAGCTCAGACTCCGCTGTCTTCCTCCCTCTGTGGAAACAGCCTGGCACCACAGAGCCCAAGCCTGGTCTTGCCACTGGCCAGCCTAGGTCCTGGCCAACTTATTTAACCCCTCTGAGCCTCGTTCGTGTCTTTTACAATGGTGAAATGGTAGCTAGCTTGGGAGTTTTGTTGAACTGCAGAGAGACCACCTTCTAAAATTCTTGCCTTCACATGGCTGGTTCCCAAAATAGAGCTAGAGGTATCAGCCAGCATTTCATAGTCCCATCTAAAAGTCTCTGCTAATTTAAAAGATCCTTTTACTCCCCCTATAATACAATTTTCTATAGAAGTTGTGCCACTTCACATTTCTACCAATAATGCACATGTATTCTGATTTTCCACATCTTCGCCAGCATTTGCTGTTTTCTGTTTTGTTTGGTTAGGTGTGTGTTTGATGGTAGCCATCCAGTGGGAGTTAGGGAATATCCCACTGTGGTCAGGGTTGGATTAGTGATGTTGAGCATCTTTTTACATGGTTGTTTCCCATTCTCAGTTTACATATTTTTACCTTTATCAAATTTACACCATCACTTCAAATGAATTTTAAAATTCCCCAAACTTATTTTCTCAATTTTTCTGTTTTTAGCTAATTTCCCATTTTCTCCAGACTAGAACTTCGACCATTGTTAAGGTTTAGTTCTAACATGTCACCCAAAAGTCTCGTATTTGGAGGTGGGGCCTGGTGGGAGGTGGGTCACTGGAAGGGTGTGTTTGTGTTCCCTGCTCCTCCCTTCTTCCTATCTCTGTTCCCCGGCTGCCATGAGGTGAGCAGCTCTCCTCCCCCAGGCCCTTCCACCATGCATTTCTGCCTGAAACCTCTGAAACTGTGAGTCAAATAAACCTGTCCTCCTTAAAGTTGCAGTGATGGGTGTTTTTGTCTTAGTGATGGGAAGGTGACTGACAGCATCTACCACACTGAACAGCTCCTCAAGCCCTCACGTTCCTGCCTTTGTAATGACTCTGGCCTTCACAAACTTCCCACGGGGGCTGTCACCTCCTCCTCCATCCTCAGTTGTCACCCTACACCTAGACACCTCTGTGGCTTCCTGCACATTGTCTTACTTTTCTCCATCAAGTCTCCTCCATCTTGGGCACTGTCAACAAATAATCTGCCTTTCAGACACCGGACTCCCTTTGGAGCCACTTTGTTGGTCAAGAGTCCATGGTGACTGTAACCCCTCCAGAGGGCCTAAGATCTATTTCCCCTGGATTTTTCCTCTTCCCCACGTTAAGAAAAGACTTCTGCTGATAAAATTAACTCATGGCGAACTTTTTCCAAGTCATATGAAAATGAACTTGATGGCTAAGGTCTTCTCCAATGGCAGGCTTTTCTCCAATTTGTACTTCTCTAGCCTCATACGCTTGCCATTGCATGATGGCTGGCAAGACCTGGCGGATAACGGAACAAGGAAAAACAATACATAATTAAAATTACAGAAAAGCTCAAAAATCTTAAATCATATGTACTTGAGCAGCTTGGGTTTTTTTGTCATTGTCATTGCAGCTGTTTGTTTTGTTTAAGAAATACGCATATTTTTGCACCTTCTTATTGGGTAAATAACATAGTTTTAGCTGAGAAAATTCTTACATTTCACAGTAGAATACAAAGTACCACACTAGTAGTCCCTTGTGGTAGCATAAATTTCAAATTCCCTGTCATGGGACAAGTTTAAAAATAGGTGACTTGATAAAGAATTCTGGAGACCTCAACTTGTAAAGATAGTCCCCTAAAGAGATATCCTAATGATGTTTATTATTATCTTACTTTTGGGTATGAGGAAAAGAGGAAATAGATGTTGCCCATGTTGAGAGATAATTTTCCCCAGAATTCTGTTAAAAGATTTCCCCTTGGAGGGCCGGGGATTTAGCTCAATGGTTCCACCACCTGCCTCACAAGCGCAAGTTCCAGAGTTCAATCCCCCGTACCAAAAAAAAAAAAAAAGATTTCCCTTGGAAAAGGAGGAATAGTCTCGGGCATGACTCTGCTCAGGGTTAAATACTGAATATGGCTTCTAACAGATGTGCAAAGAGTTAGAGAGGACTCTGCCCCTGCCATTGAGACCCTAGAAGACGTTTGTATTGATCTGGTGAGTTTGTATCACGGACAAGATGAAGCTGCTTAGACAGTGCCATTACATCCCATCTCCATCCCCCTGCAGATCTCAGCGGGAAATTCGCTGCCAGATCCTCTGACCCTGTGACATCCCAGCTGGTGGGAGGGGACATACGCGGGCTCCAGTGTAGCCTGGACTGGCCTGGTCACTCCCCTGCAGGGCTGCGGGGTTGCACTGCTGCATGGAGACCTCGTCCAGTCCACTCCTTCCACCTTCTCCCTGCACGGAACAAGCGCCTTCTCAGAGGGCCTGGCCGGCTGCACCACAGTCCAGCAGGAGCCATGGACACAGAGATGCCCTTGACCACAGACACCAGCCAGGAGTCAACCCGCTGCGTGAGAAGGGATGCGAGGAGGGCAGGTAATGTGTGGCAGCTCCTTCTTTCTCCTCCCTTTGTTTTGTTTTCCTTTGCTTTGCTTTGCTTCCCCTGCTCTGTCCTCCCTTCTTTCTGTGTGTGTGTGTGTGTGTGTGCGCACACGCATGTGTGTAGTGAGACATAAAGAATTCCCTCTTCATGTGAAACATGTGAGCAGTTAGAAAGTCGGGATGGTTCAGCTCATGGAAGATGTCTACCGCCCTCCGAGGCCCAGCCCGCCCACCCATGCCCACTTTCAGGTCCCCAAGGCAACCCCCGCCCAGCCAGGCTCAGTCCCCAACTTCTCCTTGGGTGCTGTGCACATCCCTGTGCCCCTGCCTGGGCTGCTTTCTACCCCAGGAGTCTCCCAGGCCTGCTGCTGCCCCCTGCCTGTCCAAGCCCCACATGTCCTTCAAGGGTCAGCTCCTACCTGTCCCACAAAGCCTCCTGGGCTCTCCCATCCCCATACAAGCAGCATTTTACAAAGCCCTGCACCCAGGAGCACCTTTTTGTGCTGAGCAGTGTCAGTCCACACTGCTTGGCTCATTCACCAGCCAGTCATCCACAGGTGTGACCCTGAGCACAAAGCAAGCTCACAAGAAAGCAAGCTGTGGCTGTTCAGGAAAGGAGGCCCGGGAGGGACATGCGTGCTGGGACGCGGAGGGTGTGCATCTATGGGCTAGACTAGGAAATGCCAGGCCAGACAGGTCTTGGCAGGGAGTGTCTGCCTGGTGGGCTCCACAGCTGCCCGGACGGGGCCCAGCAAAGCTGCTGCTGCCGGGTGCTATGGTGGCTGGAGGAGGCTGGTGCAGCAAACACTCTGGGAAGGGCAAGGGAACATCCTTCCTCCCTCAACAGCTTCCAGGGCCTGCAGCACAGTTTCTCACTATGCTAGCCAACACAGGAGAGAGGTCTGCAGGGCCCAGCGTCCTGAATACAGAGCAGGGAATGAAGGGTGATTTGGGCCCCGAAAGGCAGTCAGCTCCCCCAGCTCCTCAGGCTCCATCTGCACTGCCCTGTGACACTGGAACTTGTGAGCAATGGCACAGCAACTGCACACTCGCCTGACAACACAGAGCTGTCTCAGAATGTGAGGGAGTTCTCGACCTGGACCCACAATGTGGAGACACAGTACCGGCTCTCCCCGTATCCATCGAGGGCTGCATCGAGATTTCTGACTCCATCACAGTCTTTCTTACCTGGAGGTGAAATTGTAAAATTAACCTCTGACCACGTGTACATACAACAAAATGAGAAGAGGAAAACTGGCCATTACGCTCATAACAAGAAATAAGCAGGACTGCCGCCCTTGGTTTCTGCCACTGATACGTGATGTATACTCGATATCTAGGATTTTCTCGCACAGTCCATCCCGTTTCTCACCTTTCTTGTCCAGAACTTCCAGGGTTGGGGCTCTTTACCTGGCAGAGCGTCCCAAGCCTCCATTCTCCTCGACGGCCTTCATTCTAAGGGTGCCATAGCCATCCAGTCTCTGCTACCAAACTGCGGGGCTGACCTAACCCATCCCGTCTCCAGCATGAACAGCGGCCCAGTTTCCCCGGACTCGGGACCTGTACCCCAGGAGGGCAGCCTGTTTCTCTGCCTGTCTGCTCAGTGGCAGATGGAGCTCAAAGTGGCCAGGCGGCAGCCTCATCCCAGTTCTGGAAAGACACTGTTGTGTCCCAGGTGGAAGCATTTCCTCTCTGGGTAGTGAAACTTCCAGGGTAGCTGAGTTTGAGCTTGCCAGGACAAGAAGCAAATGTGCTCGTGCCAGGTTCTCAGCATAAAGGCAGACATGAGAAATGCTAACAGGAAGTGAGAGAGAGACAGAGAGACACGGGTAAACAAGGGCTCATCAAAGCTCAAAACTCTGCTCTGTGAGAGTCATTAATTTAGTAAAAGAATGAAGAAACAAGCCACTGACTGTGAGAAAGTCTTTGCACCTCCCTAATTTTTAATTCTTAATGAGGTGTGGCACTTCCATGCACTTATTGGCCACTCATGTATTTTATTCTGTAAGTGTCTATTAGTCTTCTGATTAGGCTCTAGTTTCTATAGCATTAAGCTCTACTTCGCCACAAATTCTGAAAGCTTGTCTTCTGTCAGATGCGTGTGTTATGAATGTATGTCTCGATCGGTGGCTGGCCTGTTCATTTTCTAAAGATGTGTTTTGACAAGCGTATGTTTTTAATTTTGATGAAATGCAACTTAGAGAATAATTTTTCTTCATTGTTAGTGCATTTTGTGTTCCGTCTAAGTGATCTTGGCCTACACGAAATTCACAAATACGCGGCTCTGTTGCTTCTGGACATGGTATAGTTTTAGTTTTTAAAAGGTTCAGTGACGGCCTGTTGCATTGAGACGTCTGAAGGGACAAGGCAGAAACAGACCGACTAGAGGAGACCCCACAGCAAGCTGATGAGGAAGGGAATCTTGTTGGGTTTGGAAGGCAAATCTGGTGCTCGTGGGGGATGTGCTGGAATCCAGGGTACACTTTGAACAGGAAATGAGAGAGGAAGAGATGACGAACATGTTTCCACCTGCTCAGCAGGAAGGGGGGCTGCAGCCACTCCACAGCCTGCTGGCAAAGGATAATCAGAAGCTTGGTCTGAACCATAAAGTTACGGACGTTTACTAGACATCCAGCTAGAGCCTGGACTAGACTGCTGGGCAGCAGAATCTTGAGTTCAGGACTGAGATTCAGGCTGGACCCTACAGGAGCCTCAGATTATACCTGGTTTTAAAAACCAGAATGGATGGAGCCACCCAAGGAGGACTATTGGTAACAGAGGGCAGAGAGCTCTCCTCTGAGCCCTTGGATGCTCAGTGTCAAGAGTTTGGGAGAAGAAGTGCAGCAAAGGGATGCAACACTTTGAAAACTTGACAGGTAAGTAGGACAATCAAGCAGGTGCGGTATCTTAGAGGTGAGATTGAGTCTTTCCAAAAGGAGATTGTGATCAGAGGTAGCGAACGTGAGTGAAAGGTCAGCGAGGTCATGACTGGGCACTGACCCCTGGCCACACAAGGGTCACAGATGCCTTCTAGACAAGAACAGCTCTGGTATCCAAGGTGGAGGGAGAAACCAGAGGGGATGAGATATTGTAAGAAAAGAAAGCATCAGTACGATTGCAGCATTGTAGGGAGTGAGGGGAAGTGAGAGCTATATGGAGAAAGACTTTCAGAAGAACAGTCATTCTGATGTTGGCAGCTTGTAGAGTGTGGCCATGGGTCCGGTCACCTGGATTCCACAGTGCTGAGGACTTGGGAGCAGAGGGGATTCACAGGCTGGGAGCCAAGTCTGAGGGGGTGAGGTGCACAGCCATCAACACTGCCTGGGAAAGGCAGGAGTTGAAAAGGTGCAGGCTCCAAACCCAGCCAAGCCAGGCATGTGGACAGTGGGGGGCCGAGAGCCACATCCTCACAGGTGGAGCCCCAGTGCACTGCATGACCGCTGAAAAGCACACCCGCCCGGCACTGCTGCAGTCTCCCCAGGATAAGGACGGATACAACAGCTGCTGGGGATTGTAGGGACTTTCCAGAACAAACAGGTCCTGTGGTGTGGGCTGCATCACTCCATTCTTCAACAGGCTGAGCCGAGAGATTCGCAGGTGTCTCGCATGTAACATTTGTCACACTGGGTCTCCAGAGCTGATGTAGATTTGCAAGGAAATCAACCTTGCTTTTTAAGTACCTGAGCCTGTGGCGGGGGGGGGGGGGATCACAGCTCCCTAAATTAAGACAGTCAAACCTTTCTAATCTGAAATACTTGGGGAAATGTGCCAGCTGAGGCCAGGTGCTCTGAGGTGGCTTCTTTTCTGTCTCTGTGGGCAACAAACCTCGATGTCCTGAGTTCTGAGCCCTCTCTGGACTTGCAGGGCCCACAGCAGGGTGTCCAGAGCTCCAATGCAGAGGACTGTAATACTGATTATGCCCAAGGCAGGCTGTGCAGAGCTAACCCCACAGTTGGCTTGTTTTTGGAAGTGAGTCTGGCTGAAGCTTACATGCCAGGTCAGAGTAACTCACACCCAAATTCCATTCCCACAACTACACTTTCAGACTTGAAGGACAGTGTTCTAATTACAACCATGTATTTGGTCTGTTCTGTTCCTAATTCGAGAATGCTTTGTCTTGTCCTTCATGAGCCTTGTTTACATTAATTTCCATAGAAACCACACATAGTCCTGCCCTTGCACGGAGCTCGCCTTTACCCCAGTTGATTGCCCATAAAAGTCAGTGCCTGGGAATGGCCAGTGCCTTTGTTGGCTGCACCAGCATTGGTTGACCTGGCCCCCCGCTTTCTCTCCTAGTTGTGTCTCTTAGTGCATCCTTGTCCCAGGCCTGCATCACACACTAGGCAGATGGGGACTGGAACCTGACTGCAGGGGTCTCCAGCACTGCAATCTTCACAGCTAAAAATAACACAGACTTCGCCTGCCTTCCTCTCTGGGCAAGAATCTCAGACCCGGGGCCTGGGCATCCACCCTATAGGGTGCTCTGGAAGCGCTCGGCTGTCTGGGACCACAGGATGTCAGGCCAGAGCCATAGACACCCAGGGTCAGGAGCTCGCGTAGAGATCACTCGTGCAGGTGGAGTGTGAGTCACGGGCTTTGGAGTGAGGCAGATCGGGATTGGGAGTCACCTCTGCCGCAAATCTGCCCTGAAAACTTCGGCGAAGGCTGTGCAACCCCACCCGGGATTCCATGTCAGGAAGTAGAGATGGTACCTCCAATTTCGATCACTGATAATTACAGGCGTGGAGAGCTCTGCTGCTGGCTCAGTTTGTACCGGCTTCTTCCCCTGCACCCTACCCTCCCTTCACCGTCACTGTGACTGGGAGCAGGGGACAGGGAGGACAGTGTGGGCAGCAGTGGTTTGCAAACTTCAGCAGGCCTGGGTCCTTTGGAGGGCTTCTTAGAACAGGATCAGATTTGTAGATCTGAGTTGGAGCCCAAAAACCTGCTTCTCTGTCACGTTTCCAGGGAGTGCAGAGGCTGCTGCCTGGGGACCACGTTGGGAGAGCCATGGTGGAGGGGACAGGACGGGCTGGGCCCCAGCTCTGGTGACTCCCTTTACTACTGAGCTGCTGGGCAGCTGAGCAGCCTCTGAGGTGCTCAGGTTTCCCTGCCGTAAGAACCTGGTGACCAGAGCCTTGCAGGGCAGCTCTCTGAGGACCAAACAACACACTGTCTTTCTGGTCCTTTCTGTGAGAAGCAGAATTTGCTCAGTGGGGTCAGAAGCACCAAGCCCCCTTGCTAGCCAGCACTAGCCTGGCAGTGTCCCCAGCCATGGGTGTGGCCTGAGGCCATGGGTGACCCTGACATGTAGCCTCAAGGTGTTGGCGTCCCTGCAAGCCATCCCCATGAGTGGGTCATCTAGATGGAGAAGGGTCTCCATGAGGAATCCCAAGCCAACCCCAAATGCAGTTTGGGCCTTGGAAGGCAGGGACCTGGCTCCTGTGCCTGTGCTCAAAAGAAAGCAGCCCCAGGTCGGAAGGAGGTGCACAGAGTGGACCCATAGAAAGCCTTCCACTAGCTCAGTGCCTGCTCCAAGGAGCTGCCACACTTCTTGGGGCCTGGGTTCCCTCAGGTCAAGAGGTCAGCAGGGACCTTAAGGACCAGAACCCCTGCAGGGGACTTCTGCCACCATATGAGTACAGAAGCTCTTCTCCATCCGGTGGAAGTATTATGAAATGCTCTGTCTGCTATCAGCCAGACAGGGGCCTCTGGAGCCCTGCTGACCCACCTGAGGATGGGGTGTGAACGCCTTGGCAGAAGCGAGGTTTCAAGTGCTCTCTCTCAGGCCTGCATGGCCCTCTCCCCATAGGGGAGAGCACAGAAGCCAAAATGTCAGGCCTGGCCTGGCCCTGCCAGGCCGGGAGGAGCTGTGGGAGTGGAGCAGGCAGCACAAGGCATGTGGGGGGGGGGGGGTCACTCATCTCCAGACCCTGGCTGGGCGCCATGGAGAGGGGGCCAAGCAGCAGAGAGCCGCAGGAGCCCAGAGAGGGAGAGCGAAGACGTGATCCCAGCTCTAGCTCCCCAGTGAGTGACCTCTCAGTACACGGGGGAGACCCAGCAAAGCTGCGGCATGCACATGTGGAACCCTAAGCGCTACCAGGAGGCCTCAGCTGGCCTCAGACAGCTGAGACCTTGCGGTCACGGGACAGGGATTGATGTAAACAGGACCAAGCTCTAATGCTCTGCAATTCCTATGAGGATCTTCAAAACCTCAAGGCCCACTGAGATTCTGAGTGCCTCAGGAAAGACCTGGGGGCCCTGACTCGAGGGTGCTGGGCCTTCCAAGTAGACACCTTTGAGACAGAAGGAGACGCTGCCCCACCCAAGCAGGGCTACACTGCCAGGTTAGGAAGAAAAGGACCAGCATTCTCGGGCACCGACTGCTCTCACTTGGACAGGGGAGAGGATCCAGCAGCCTGGGTTCTGAGTCATGGCGCCCAGGCTGCTCTGGCCCCAGAAGTCCTCAGAGAAGACGGGGCCCACACAGGGTTTTCCAGGCTCAGCCTGGGCCGCCTGTGTGGCTGAGCCTTTGCTGGAAGTAAATCAGAGCTCACTTTCACCCTGTCCTCTGCTTCCGTGCAGATCCTGGTGCGGGTTTCGCAGTCCGATCTACAGCTCAGAGCTGGCTTCCTGGGACCACAGCCTGCGACCTATATCCACACAGCCCACAATCTGCAATTCCAAAATTAGTAAAATTCTGAAAAATAGAAGTATTTTTTTCCATGAGTTTGGGGCCAACATTCATTTGGGAACAAAATGTGACCCAAATGCATGGGCAGCCCTTCACAGTTCTGAGGCCCAGTGCAGCTTCGTGACAGAGCTATCACTGTGTTTGATGATGGAATACTGGTCCATACTGGGTCTGCAGTCCATGAATACTAAGCTCCTTTTGGTCACTTAGAATAAGACCAGGTTACCTTTCTAAAACCTGAAATTTAAATTTCAGAACACATCTAGCCTCAAGAATTTAAGGGAAAACACCGTGGAGCTACATACAGCATAATTTTGGAATTTAATCATTTGCTGTTTAAGATTGCATCATTGAGCATTCTGAAGTCTCATAAATTAAGGGCCTGTCACCAACCAGGTGAGGGTTCTTTTGCAAGCCTCAGATATCAATCACAGGCTGGTGGAGCTCAGCTCTGCAGGGGCTCCAGGCTTGGCATGCCAATGGCGCCCAGCACTTAGTGTTCTGGCTCTGGGCTCTGCGCTGCCAGACACTGCCAACAGCCAACGCCCACCAGTCAGAGCCACCCAGTGCCACTGTTTGGTACCATTGCCAGATGACGTCACCAGTGGGAACTGGCGAATGTCACATGCTGTCAGCTGACTGCTGCTTGCTGGTCCCTGTTGCTGATCTTTCCCAGCTACGGGTCTCTGGCATCTTAAGGGAAACAGCCCCTGGTGTTTACAGCCCTTTTCAAAGCACCCATTCTGTCCATATTACTTCAGATAAAAATCCCAAGTAGATTTACAAGACCACCAAGGTGAGGCTCTATTTTAACAGGACCTATTGCTATAGCACAGGGAGATCAACAAACAAGAGGGAGCCCTCCTGGGCCAACTGTACAAGTGTGAGGGATGCCCTTGCCTATATAATAGCAGCAGGCCTGTGATTGGTCCAAATATGAGCCTGCCAGTTGGTCCAAGATATCTGACCAGAGACTACTGATTGGTCCAAATTGGATGAAGTTCAAGCCCATGTGGTCAGGGCAGCCACCTTCCAGAGCAGACTGAGTGTGGGGTATCTATGACAGACACAGGTGTCATGGTGGCCATTCTGAGGACGGTCGGGAGACCTGGCTGTTCCACTGACAGCTGCCATTTTCTGAGAATATGACAAGGATAAACCCAGGGGATCTCCTGGAGGATACCTGTGTAATCAAGCTTATTGGGGTTTGGGGATAATGGGCTTGGGGCCTGTCCACGTCTTTGCTACCTTAGGGACAGTTGCCCTACTGCTTCTTTAGCAAGGTGGCAGCATTTAGCGGCGGGAGTGGGGGGCAGGACTCTGAAGCTGACAGCCAGCTCGCAACTCCTATCAGGGCACCCGGAAAGCAACCACAAGGGGACCCTGAGGCAAGCTGTCCCAGTCCCACCCTC
The DNA here is from genome assembly GCF_053883595.1 of Heterocephalus glaber. Taxonomy (NCBI): domain Eukaryota; kingdom Metazoa; phylum Chordata; class Mammalia; order Rodentia; family Bathyergidae; genus Heterocephalus; species Heterocephalus glaber. The sequence continues at coordinate 1,789,460 of NW_028258187.1, read as the reverse complement.
AAGGGACTGGGGGAGAGGTGGGTGCTCTGCAGGATCTGAGCTGCATAATTACTTCAGCAAATTATCCCCTAAACTAAGATTTTCATTGAAATAATTTATCATCATAAAAATCAATGTGGGAAGAATTAATGTATTCAAAGTATTTAGTTATTTCGTTTAAGAACATGGTAAGTGCATTGCTTTGTTCCTGTTTACTGTTATCTCTGGGTGAGTTTTGAAATTTCTTCAGATAAGTTCTACATACATTTTATTAGAGTTATGGCAGGGACTTGGCTTTTGGCTATTTTTCTTAAAGAAATTAAAAACCCTTTTTCCATTGCTGCTCCTAATTGATTATTGCACATTCATGTAAAAATAATCTTTTCATGACTTTACTTTTTATCAGCTCTCTTTATGAAGGTGCATTAATCCTAAGAGCTTTTCAGTTGGGCTTTCTTGAACTTCCCCTGTACTTAATTATGTAATCTGCAGATATGATAATTTTTTCCGTCTTAAAATATTCAGGCTTCCTCTCTCTACTTTCTACCCCTCTGAGCTGCAGTTTGCTCACAGGAATGTGAAGTGTTGGCCTCCAGCTTTAATGGTGACCGTTGCTGGTGTGTCACTTGGACCACTGTGCTGCTGCTACTTCGTGACAGACATATTCTGCTCTTCATTTTCTAAGAGTTTCCTTTTAATCTTTAAGAAATATGTTGCATCACATCCCATATTTTTGACATCTGTTGAAATTACTATGTTTTCCTGTTTGGAAATAGTGCTCGGATGTCATAGATTAACAGATTTCCTAATATGAAGCCAGTCTTAAACTTTACGGTAATAATTTAGGAAAATATGGATTTTCACGTACACATTTATAATTGGGATGAGTCTACAGCAAATGTTCATGAATGTAAGAGTATGCGTGACCTGGGGACAAGTTACAAGTGAAGATGACACAACACATAAGCCATGACAGAAAGTGTCTTAGTTTCTTTTCTCATTTCTGAGACAAAACACCCAACACTCACAAGTTAAGGGAGGAAAGGTTCATTTAGCTCACAGTTTGTAGAGGTTGCAGTCCATAGTCGGTTGGCTCCAAGACAGGGTGGCGTGGCGAGGGGCATCACAGAGGAGAAACAGCTCATGGTGGGCAGAAGGTAGCAGAGCAAGCAGGAGACGACCACAGCTCTTTCTATCCCTTGTGTCTTATCCAGGCTACCTAGGGTGGGCAGCACTCACACCCTTATCCTAGTGCCCTTGAGCCTAGCACTGCACCCTGAATCAGTCCCAGCATCATTCACTTTAAATCCAGTCACCTCTGAAAAGCCCGGCCTACAACTGCATAAGGCTTTGAGGGGACAGCTAGACACAGCCATGACGAAGGAAAAGGGGACACCAGTTTGATTATCAAATAATTTCAATTTTCTAATAGAAAAAATGTCCATTGTCAAAAGATGAATAGAAACCTATTAGAAATTTTAAAACAGACAGAAGACTAATCCCATATTCTTCAAAGTGCTCCTACAATCAGTTATGAGAAGAGAAGCAATCCAGTAGTGCAATGAACACTGGTCATGAACAGGCAGTTTTCAGAAAAAAAAGAACACTAGACACGGACAGCACAATTTGCATCTCTGACCACCTCTGTGAGAATAAAAGAAATACAATTCAAAGCTATGATTAAGATTAATTGATGTCTATCAAGATAGCAAAATTGCAAACATTTGGTGATGATGGTGGTCATGGCACACATGTGGGGGACGGACTCTGGGGTTCTGTTGTTTCTGTAGAAGGGTCGGCAATAGTAAGCAAACTAAAAACCCATGTCCATCAGCTCCAGCGATTCTGCTGCTAAGAGCTCAAAAACAAAGTGCAGAACTGAATGAAAACAACCAACCGGTGCACCGCCGAGGTGGACAGGAAGGAGGAGGGCACACCGCTTTGACGGCACTGAGTCGGCGTGAAGAGGAGGATGCAAAGAACTCTGTGTCCTGACATGGAAATCTCCAAATAGAAATGACTAAACAAAGGAAAGAAAACTGCAGAAGACTGTGCTGCGATCCCCCGAGTTAGCTCTGCTGACAGGCAAGAGCAGCAAAGACCTGCTGGGGTTTCTGAAGTTGGTTTGTTCCTTCTCTATGCTTCTTTAAATTATATCAATAGGAAGATTTAAAACGATATTCCTGCCCATCCAGAAGGATTCTGATCCAAAAGGAGAGGTCTAGAGCCCAAGAATCTGAAACCTTTACCGGTGTCCTCAGAAAATTTAATAGACATGGATGAGGAACACTCTGAAAATCCCAGTGCCATCACTGTAGCATTTGGCCACAGCTCATTCAAGTATTCGACATACTGGGGCCAGGCTAGAATAAGAAATAATGTGCATAGCTATCCACAGTTTCTGTGACCTAGATGTTCTGTGGGATTAGAATAATTGATGTTTTGACAACATGGAAAAAATTCCAATAAAACAAGAGTCTTAGTGAAATAATTCTTTGATAATTTGTTCTTTTTCTTCAAAATTTAACCTTTTATTTATCCTTTAATCACATTGAATTAATTATATTTTCAGTCCAAATTAGCCATGTTTTTAAACTTAATGCAAGAGTGACACAAAGAAATCTCTGATCGTCTTATTGTCTGCCCTGTCTGTTTTATAGGCCCTCTCTTGTTTCTCGGTTTTATTGATGAGTGCACTCTAGTTCTCTGCAATTATCCTAATCTATTCTATAAGTATTTTTAAAGAAGCTAGCCTTTGAAATTTTTAATTGATACCAAGAACTTATTTCTGTTCTCTATTTAATTTTGTTTTAATACTTACTCTTTCCCTTCTATTTTATTTCATTTTATTGCTCTTGCAACTTAAACAGTCATTTTTCAACATTTTCTCCAGTTGTAAAAGCATATAAAGTACTGAATTTTATTGCCAGTATAATCCTAACTTCATATCATAACTTTCTAGATAACTGTTTCACTATTTAACTCTCTCACAGTTTTTAGTGATAATTTCATTTTTCATTTAGCTCAGTTGTTACTTAAGAAATTTCAAGGAAATTATCATGCAGTTGATTATTTTGTTTAAATGTTAGCTATTTATATATGATACAAGTCTAATTATGCTTCTATATTTTGAAATTGAGATATATTTAATAATAAATAGAGATATATTTAATTCTTGGTTTTGTGAATATTTAAGATATATGTTCTATTTGTTAATAGATGTGTATTAATTCATTCTTATAAAATAATATTTATCAGTTTAAACCTGTTAAATTATATTACCCATCTTTGTCTTTGATTTTGGCTACCTAATGTTTCAAAGTATGAGAGGGATGTGGGAAAGTTTCCTAAGAGTTTTACTCCCGTTCACTTCTATGTCTCTTATCCTTTCACTTTAGGTGTATCTTTTGTTTTTAAATTCCATTTTAAAGCCTGTAACTTGTAAATACAGGTTGGTCCTCTGTTAGCTGCCTTGTTTTATTCATGTACTCATTTAGAAAGTATTTATGTAAAGCTCACTCTGAATCAGTAGCAGGTACCAGAGCCCTGTGGTAGCATTTCAGCCAGTAAGATGTAAACGGAAGTTGGCTGGAGGCCCCTTCCCCCTGTCCCATTCCTCCTGCATAAGTGCAGTCAGCTGGCTGGAGCTGCAGCAGCCACTCTGTAAGCATGAGGGAAGGACCAAGATTTGCAGATATATCCCCAAACGTGACACTCACTGAAACACCACCAGAGCCATTCAGTGACCTCTGGAATTCCTGTGATGGGAGAAAAATAAGCCTCTATTCATTTAAACTCCTATGTGTTTCCTACTGAATACATGCCTAACTACTCTGTACTTATTTGCACATCAAATTTTTCAAAAATATATTTGGACATATTTTTTTATTATATACATGAAGAGTTCTACAATGACTACATTATAGCTGTGTCCAGATGACCCCCCCCCCAGGGCCTCATTCAGTCATGGAGGGGCTTTTCAGAGGTGGCTGGATCTAGAGCATGTGGTGCTGGGTTTGGAGTGTGTGATTACTAAATTGGTCCACTGATTGATGTGCACAGTTCTGGGCAGGATTAAGGATGCCCCGCCTGGGTGTGAGGGCTGCTTGTCCTAAGGGTGGGTGGGCTGGATGCAATATAAAGGGAAAGAAAGAATCCGTCACTTGCTGCTTTGCTGCCTTCTTCCCTGCCATGGACTGTTTCTCCTCTGCGATGCCCTCTGCCATGCCGCCATGCCTAGAGCCACAGACTCTGCACTGAAACCTCCACAAACTGAGCCAAAATAAACCTTTCCTCCTTTAACTATGGGTGTTGGGTATTTTGTCTCAGCAACAAGAAAAAGTAACTAAGACAGAATATGGTGCAACAAAATTAGAATGGTTTTAAATCCCCTTATTCCCAGCTTTAAATCTTTATTTTTTTAAATCAAAATTTTATTTTGATTAAGCTTCAGTTGTAGTTCAGATCTAAAATTTTCCCCCAGATTCTCAGGTGCTCAGAGGTGAAACTGTCACAAAGTGATTAGATGATGATGAAGCTCAGACTTCTTCCGTGGACTAATTTGTTGATGAGATCATAATTTGATGGCATTATGGAGTGATGGAAACATCTGGACTCATCCCTTCCCAAGAGTCCCTTTCCATGTACCCCTGCTATGTGATGCGTTTCCCTGTTGGACAACTGTACTAGCTAAGCAACCACACTTGTAATCTTACAGGCTGACTGTCATTTGACCTATGTTGTACTCATGTTGTGACTTTGCTGCATAAATCACCCCTGACAAAGAGCCTTGGTGGCCCACCCACTCCTGATCCTTCCTGGAAATCAGGAGCTATTCTTATTTTCAATAAAACTCTCCTAACCTCCTCCTTTGGTTCAGGACTTCACTCCTTGGTGTTGTGAGACCATGAACTCAGCACACCTGACGTCTCATGGGTTGGGCCAATCACGTACAGAGTTTGGCAATGATCTGCCAGAAACACTGCCTTGCCTGTGGCCGGGGGAGGATCCTATTATCCATGCACTTCGTGGACATCAAATGTACTTGAAGGTGAGCTAGAGAGCAAGCCAGAATGTTTGACTCCTGGCACATTGTTCCCAGTACAAACAGAGAAGCGGAAGTGTGGATGCAGAGCCCACACAAATCTCTGCCTCTAGGCCCTTCACAGTGTAGCCTTGGGACACACAGCTGAGCCCCAGGCTTCTCGTGTACAGAGCGGTGCTGTTGATACCCACCTCACAGAGCCGCTGTGAACATGAAACACACACCAACCACGTGGTACATGCCCCAGAACCCTAAAATATGCAGGGAATTGTTAGTACAGGAAGCAACTAACAAATGACTAACAAATGACAAAGTATTCAGTAAGTATTCCATTGCACAGTATTTTATAAACCCTATTTTCCTTTTTTTCTTTGTAAAAATACCATCTATACTAATTTATTTGGGAACACTTAGTCATCAAATTTCTAAATGAATACCGTGGCACTTTTTAAAAACAATTTCATTAGCTGCACTCACAGAAAAATGCCCAATCCCTGGCCCATCACTAGCCACTGATCCACTTGACGGAGATAACGAGAGCACTTTTTAAGAACTGCGGGAGGCACCCAGTCAGGGCAATGCAGTTTTCCCTCAGTTACACACACTGGTAACCCGCAGCTCCAGGGCTCCGTGACATCTTTGCACAGACTAAGAAAGATTAAAATATTTTCTGGAATTTGGTTTCATTTTCCCACAGCCAACACATCTTTGTTGACATTTTTCCCAGTTTAGGTTCAGAGGAAGAATGTTTTCAGTCGGCTACAAACATTAAAACGATTGCCATCTGGAAGGAGAATGGCAAGCCAGACCCGGGGTGCTGGGACAGCACAGAGGACAGCTCCCATGCGGCCGGTGCGCATGTCACAGCCCAGGTCTGAGTGGGAGGAGCCATCATACCTGCCTGCTCTCTCCCTGGGTCCCCGCGGCTCCCCCTGGGGTCAGCCAGACCCTTCCCAAGACACTCATGTCCCCAGGGCGAGGAGCGGCCTCTTGTGCTCAGGGAGCCACCTGCTGTGTCTCCATCACACAGAGTGCTTCCAACCTAGGTACAAACAGGCTTGTTTTGTAAGGGGGGGGGGTACATTTTTAATAATTCAAAATGGTTTCAATGGCCTGGTTCTCATTCTTAGAATCTAAAATGTGTCTGTGACTTTAAGAAAAGCTCCTTTCATCCACAGGCCACACTTCTCCAAGGGAAGTGTTTGACCAGGTGCATAGAATGGCAGAAGGCACCAGCTGAGACTCCAGTCATGAAGACCAGGTAGCTCTGCCGTGGTCCACGCCAACAGGCCCAGGAGGAGGAGGAGATGGAGGCTGCCAGGGAAGTAAACCAGAGCCTCAGAACCATTGTTTAAATACATATGGGCAGAACCCAAACGTGGCTGCCCTTTTGTACCCACAGAGTCAATCTTCTTGTCGTGCAGTACGGCACCTACTTACACAGCATTTGCATTATAGTCACACTATTAATAGTCTAGAGGTAATTCAAACTCCATGGAGGGTGTGAGAAGATTACAAGTAGACATGCAGTTTCATACAAGGGACTTGAGCATTTAAGGACTTTGGCATCAGCAGACCCACCCCCTCGCTGACACCAGGGACCACCCGAGTGTTGGAGACCAGACAGGAGGGCCCACCCTGTGGGACTCAGTTTGCAGGGGGCAAGACCAAATGCTTCCTCTGACAGCCTGCAGCCTTCACGTCCTGTGACTCTAAATGAAAGGTGTTGAAGCCCCAGCACCACAACCGGAGCCCCATGTCCCATCTGTATAGTGTGCCCAGCAGGCTCAGCACCATGCACAGGGGTGAGGTTGTATACTGGGGGGAGGCAAGATAAAGAAAATAGGAGAAAAGGAGGTGGCTCTACTCTCTGAAGAGTGCTCGGGGACAGGGAGCCCTCTCCTGAGCAGACTGGGAGGGCCCGGCAGGCTTCCCCAGCGAGGCTCAGTTTGCGCCAGGAGCCAGATGCAGCCTGGAGGGAAGAACTGCTTCTGGAGCAGTGTCCCCAGGGCAGGCCCCGCCTGTGCTCTGTGCATCAAGTGGAGTGAGCAGCACTCTCACGCCACTCTGGGCCTGGGAGCAGATGGGGACTCGGGTACAGACGCAGCTCCACCTCATATAGGGCTGGATCCAGGAGCACCATATGGAGTCCTCCTTCCTGCTCAGCACACATCCCATTCTAGAAAATTGTTACCAGTGTGTGATGGTGTGGATCTAAAATGTCCCCCAAAAGTCTCATTTGGTCGAGGTTGGGCTTTCAGAAGTTGGTTGAATCATCAGTGAATTCATCCAAGGATGAGTTCATGCCCAAGTGTGCTGCTAGGAGGTGAGGTCTGTTGGAGGTGGGTAAACAGGGTGTGATCTGGAAGAGTGTATTCTCCCTTCTCGCTCTGCTTCCTGGCTGCTATGGGTTGAAGAGCTTTCTTCCACCACACCCTTCCACCATGCTTTTTCAGCCTTGGAGCCAGCCAACCATGGACTGAACCTTCTGAAACCATGAGCCAAATAAACCTCTCCTCCTTTAAGCTGTGGGTATCAGGTGTCTTGTCCTAGGAATAGGAAAGTAACTAAGACAACAGAAAGGGCTACTGAGCTGAGGGCAAAGTGGTCATTTGTTATCCATGGCTCATGATCATTAAAAGGTTAGAGGAACTTCTTGATGGTAGCCTTATCTCCAGCCCCTCAGGTTCATTCCCTGTGCTTTATCCAGATGGTCGCACCGCTATTTCCATATTTATACTCAACATGTTCATCTCCGCAGATATTCTAGGGTCCCCACAGTGGATGCTTTTCTGAAGACGGCAGGTGTGGCCTCTGTTTCAGTTATCTATTACTGCACAGCAAAGTGACCCCAACCTTAGTGGCTTAAACAAGACGTAGCACTCTGTGGTGAGAGACCTGGAGCTGGGTGATTTTGTGTGTGGTGCCTCCTGAGGTTGCGTCAAAATGAAGGCCAGGGCCACAGCCACATAAAGGCCTGGTGGAGTGTGAGGATGTGCCCACAGGACAGCTCTCCGGAGCACGGTGAGAGGCGGTCCTACACCGCCATCAGGGGGCCTCCCCTCCTCACCATGTGCCACAGGGGGGCGGCAGAGCAGACAGACCGGGCAGCAGCCTCCGCTGGAATGAGTGGTCCCAGAAGAAAAGGGGCCAGGATGAGGCCATCCCCAGGAAGACCTCGACCCAGGGGCCACACGCGCACCCTGGGCACTGTTGTGCAGGTGACCGCCGAGGCCGCATCTGTGCCCGTGTTTTAGGGAGGCTTAGCAAGGAATTTGTGAAGATATTGTAAAGCCGCCAAAGCTGATTGTAGCGTAGCCCAAAATATGCAAATGGAAACTTCAAATACAAACGTCCACAAGGGTCCCACCTATAGAGACCAGAAGGTTTTCTGCAGGTCTCAGCAGTAGGCAGTGACAGCATCCCATAAGTATTGTTTGCAGGTCATTAATGCTTCAGTGTGAGACAGAATCAAGGCCCTTCCGTCTCAGTGCGGGAAAGCAGGAGTTACAGACACCTCCGCCAGGCCCTTGCAAACTGACAGGGATGCTTTCACTGACAGCTTTACAGAGACACGCCTGACGTCCACAAGACATCGGCCGGTACTTCTCCCCGGGGAAGGCGCAGGATCAAAGGTTAAAGGTCACCCACCCAAAGCCGCTGCAGACAGGCACAGAGGACAATGAAGGTGACACAGCATCTCTAATGTAGCTGAAGGTGACCGCAATGAAAAAATCCAAGTGAATGCTCAGATTAACTACAGCCATTTCGTATTTTGCATCTATTTTCATGATTTCTGCCTAATTTTATAACTCCTAGAAGAAAAGCAGTGGCCATTTTTAATGGGTGCATTGAGTGTAGGAGGGATTGAAGCTTAGTGCTTTTATACCAAGGCCAAAAGCTAATTCTTGCCCAAAGTAAGTAAATATAAAACAGTCAAACCAGGTTGTTTGGCACAGAGGTGAATACTCCACGTTTGCACGGTTTTGTTTTTCCATTTTCCAACTGGTGCAGCAGCACACAAACACAGTGTATCCTCCTCCCCCACACAAAGAAATTTAAAAGCTTTTTTGGCCAAGCCAAAGACATTTACACTTAGGAAATAAACTGTTTTTAAGTTCCAGGGCTAGAGAAAGAGAGGCTTATTTATAAACTTTGCCAAATAATTGTTGCCTATTCTTAACAAGTGCCTGGCACTGACGGGCAGAATGAAGAAGGGGTGAGGAATCCTACCTGATTGTCCCTGTAACTGGCACTCGCATTGGCAGGCGCTGCTGCTCAGCCCTCTGAGTGCCAGCTAGAGAACTCTGTGCCTCAGCGCTGAGTGGCACCTCTCTCGCTGCCCACCCCAGAGTCCCTTCCCAAAGTTACGCCCTCACTTAGCTCCTGCTGGCCAGGGAAGGGAGGCTGCACACCTCGGCCCGTAGGAGGACAAGGTCCCATAACAAAGCTCCTTCCCACTTCTGTCCACCCAGCCTTCCACATGTGGCCATGAACTTGGGGCCCAGAGACCTTCAGGAAGGCAGACCCGGGAGTCAGGTTTCCAAGTGATTCCTACAGGCAGTTAGGTTTGGAAGCACTGCTCTCAAACCAACAGCACTTACACTTCAGGCAAATGAGAAAGCTTTTCACACAGTCAGCTGCTTTGGGAGATGCTGGGAAGCTCAGGAGCACTCAGGCAGGAATGGGGCTGGGTGCTTCCTGACAGCTCCCCTCCTGCACGGTGGGAACTCTGGGCTGGCTGGGCATGGTTTCAGCTAAGTCCTCCTACCTACGGGCTGCAGAGAAAATCACCAGGCAGAGGAATCCTGGGTGCGGGAAGAGGCAGGAGGCCTAAGTGTAAGCCACCGAGTGGGACCACAGCCCTGTGAGCTTGCCCAGCTGCCTCGCCCCAGTGGTGAACAAGGACAACAGGACAAGCGTGTGCCCAAACGGCTGCTTCCATGAAGCAAGGGAGAAAATGATGTGGTTTTATAACATACACACACACACACACACACACACACACACACACACACAGATTCCCAAGTCAGAATGCTCTATTTGGAAGGGAACCACTTGAAAAGTTATCCCATACGCTCACATCTGAAAACAGACACTCAAAAGCATGACCAACGTGCGAGCATTGGGAAAACTACCACAATTGCCTGCTCAGAAGATAGCAATAACTCAGGTTGTGAACAGTTCTCAGGAGACCTACAGGTTCCGCTTGCTTACACAATAGTCTGAGGCCGCAGGGAGACAGGGAGCAGGAGTGGGAGCGGGAACGGCAGCGGGGGGGTGGGGGTCTCACAGTCCTCTCCACGCTGCAGGAAGAAGCAAGGCCCAAGGGCAGGACCGTGACCGGGACCCTGACGACACCCAGGATCTGGGACCTCAGCACGATGCTTTTCCTCTCTGCACATGGCTTGGCTCTGAAGCATCCCGCTGTGCTCCGAGAGGCGGCTGAAGGCTCACCCCAGCTGGCCACAGGGCCTGTCACCCCACCTGGGACAGCCGCGCGCCATCCAGGAAGCAGCAACCCACGCCGCCCCATCAGGCCCGGAAGTTCCTCCCCTTCTTTTCTTTTGCTTTCTTTTTCAGTTTGCTGTGGTTGAATCCTTCTCCTGACCACCACCTTCCTAACACCTTCCAAGTGTCCAAGTGTCACTGCACAGCCTTGTACCCCGGGGCTCTGGAGCTCAGTCGCCCTGCTTGTCATCTTCCTGCTCAGCCCCAGCTGCCTCCCCAGCCCCAGCAGCGGCCACCCCACTCCTTGATTCTACACCTTTGGCCAACTCCAACTCTGCTCAGAGCCAGAATCATGCTGCATTCGTCTTCTGTGACCCGCTTATTTCCCTCAGGAGGGCGTCCTCAAAGTCCACCTGAGCTGTGACACGCTGCGGGGTCTCTTTCATCTTTCCGGCTGAGTGAGAGTCCCGGTCTCCGGGGCCATTTTGCTTTACCCACTCAGCAGTCCGTGGACATTCAGGTTGGATCCACACTGCTGGCTCTCGCAGTGAGTAATGCAGCATGAACTGGGAGAGCCCACACCAGGCCGAGGCACTGGTTTCAATTCCTGGGGATAAATGCCCCGAAGTGGGACTGCTGGATGGTAGGTGGGCCTCTTTTTAACTTCTAGAGGAAGCTCTACACGGCTTTCTACGGTTTGCGTTGCAGGGTCCAGGGATCCAGTTCCTCCACTCCTTGCCCGCAATCGTGGTCCCTGGGATTTTTGCATCCTGACAGATGTTAGGTGTGACTCATCATTATTTTAATCTGCCTTTCTCTGACGATTAGTGACTTTGAGCACATTCTCCTAAACCTGCTGGCTGTTTGTAGGTCTTGGCAGATGTGTCTATTCAAGTCCTTAGTCCACTTTAATATTGAGGTCTTAAGGTTTTTCTCAACCATAGAGTCTTTGATTCACAGGGTCATCTCCTACCTGCTGCATGATTTGGAAGTTTTCCCTCATTTCATTCATGCCCCTTCACTCCATTGACTGCTTCTCCTAGAAAAATACAAAGCAGCAATTTCGAGACAGTAGGAATTTAGCCACTATGCTCCCCAAAGCAGCGATAAAGTAAAGCCCAGCACCTTCCCTCTTCCTGCTCCAGCTGTCATCCCCGAAGGCCCTGGAGCCAGGCCTGACCCACCGGGCTTTACTCTGAGTTGTGCTGCCCCTCCACACTCAGGGAAGGAGCTCACTCTGCCTCTGGCGTGCTTGAGATTCTCCCAGGACAATCTTCTTTGTTGCAGGAAAATTCAGAGCTAGTGTTCTTGCCCCTGCCAGAACCATTTCCAAAACATGCCAGCTAAATGGAATTATTCAAAGCTGATGAAGGAAGCCTGGATTAATGTTCTTAAAGCAACACTGTGCTCTCGATTGCATCAGCACAGGGATTGCCCCTGGGACAGCAAACCGAGGAAGAATAGGAACAAGTCGAGACGTCGTGTCACTCGGGTGGCATGAGAAGTAGGAGGCCGCGGGTATTAAGAAGAGGAATAGATGGTGATCAGTAAGAGGACGGAGACCGGTACCGGAAGTCTTGGAAAGTGAGCAGACAAGCACCCTGGACAGGGTGGGGGAGGCTGCCGATGATTGACACGTGGGCCGCCAACTGAGGAGGGAGGACCCGCCCCCACGTGGGCTACACTCACCAATAGGCTGGTAGCCTGGGTGGCACAAAAGGGAAGGAAGGCGGCAGTCTGCCCTTTGGCTGCTCACCTGTGTGACCCCAGGCTTCCAGCACAGATGCCTCCATCGTCGCTGTGCTCAGTCACTCCTCTCGTGGCCAGGCTCTCCTGCCTCTCTCCTGCCGGGCCGCGGACGGAACCCTCATCAGGGAGCCTCAGCGTGTCCTTCCCGCCTGACCTCCAACCCGGCCTCGCCTGGAGGCCCCGTGTTTTCGGCGGGTCACGCGAGTGACTCCTCTCAGCAGCATGCCACGACGCCTGAGCCGCCCGTGTCCGAGGACGCTCTTCCTGTCAGGGCCCCTCCGCCGGAGGAGCTCGGGTCCTGTGCAGCAGCGTCTGCGCTGTCGCTGTCGCTGTGCTCGGGCGCCGCCACCTGCTGAGCTGCGGAGAAAGAACCGCGCGGGGCTCCCCCCTCCCGCCGCCTGTGGGACCGTGAGATCTCAGCAGGCCTCCCGCCTCTCCAGTGGGCCCTGCCCTGCGCGAGGCGCTGCACCGAGCCCTTCCGGAGGATGAAGGTTAACCTTGGAAGACGACAGGCAGAAAGAAGCGTCTCCCGAGCAGGACTTACGGCGCCTGGCGCCCCCAGAAGCGCCCCGGGCTTGTCTACTCCAGGAACCACGGCGGGGTGGGCGGGCCTGAGGGATCTGGGAGCCCTCGGAGGAGCTGCCCACGCGGCCCAGTGCTCCGGCTTTGGGCAGGAAGTGCGCCGCCACACCTGACAGGATCCCCCTGCAACAGCTATGCTGACTGGCGGGGACTGGCGAAGCCCGCAGGACGCCCACGGGTGCCCGGATGTAGACATGGGCGTCTTCACGACTCCTAGGGCCGCCCATCTGCCCTCTGCGTTCCATCCTCCTCGGCCCTGGGCCGGGGATCTGGGTTGGCCCTGGGGCTCCCTTTGGCCAGCAGGAGCTGCAGAAGGGGTGCGGTCTGGCTTGGGGACATGGCTTCTGCATCCCAGCTGCCTCCCGTTCGCCCTCTGGGACAGGGCCTCAGAATGCAGGGAGGCCCCAGGGGCTGCAGAGCGAAGGAAATACATGCACGGGGTGAATCGAGCTCCGGCTGGGCAAGGCTACCGACCCACGCCGTGTTCCAGAGGAGAATGGCACGGTGCCCCCAGCCTCCCCCAGAGGATGCTGCACCTGTGCGTTGGCCATCCTGGAGCACGGACCCACGGCAAGGCCTGCCGGCTTCTCTGCCCACAGAGCAGCTTCCCCGAGCCCGGTCCACCGCCGTCCAAGGCGCAGAGCTTCGTTTGCGAAAGTCAGTCTAACTCGGGTACGAAACGAGGCCCCTCCTCCCTCACTCGCCTAGCTCCTCCAGTAGGAATCTGCTCGAATGTGCATGAAGAATTTTTGAAAGCTGCAGCTGGCTAAGCTTGGCTCCCTTTCTTCATTGTCCTCTTGAATGAAGGCGTGTCCCTTCTCTCAGATTCCTATTTCACCACTGTCCGCTTTTCCCTCATACTCTCCAGAGCGACTGCACTGCCATGGGGGAAGACAGTCGCGTGTGTCCCCCGAGACAAGTGCTTATCTTGCTAATGGCACACGACACTGGCAGCCTGGCAGGGCAGGGGGCTAACTAGCTGCTGCCGGCCCGGGGTGGTATGCAATGGCTTGGGTCTGGATGTTCCTCCCAAATTAATTAGAGATAGACGAGACTCAAAGGATTTGACTCAGATTCCAATTTGCAAATGGAGCTTGTGTGCTTGGATTTGGATTTAGATTGATTGGACTAAGTCTTCCCTTTGCTCATTAACTTAAAGCTCTTGTACTTAAACCCGGCCAAAATTTTGCACTCATACTTAGCATGGGAACACAGCAAAAATGACAAATTACTCGTGAGTCTTCGTAAAGGGTTTACCTTTCTGCATCCCAGCTGGAGGGAAATTGGAGATTCCTGTCTGGAATTGCTCCCCCTTCCAAAAGCCCCATTAGCACCACCAAGACTTCCTGGTTGTTTTAGGGCTTTGGGGATGTCTGTGTCATTCTTTACCGGGGGTTATTTCTTGAATAATACTGGAGTAAGAGTGGAAAGTCCATGAGGTGTTCACAAAACCTGATTTTGATCTGTGTGATGGCCAGTAGTCCAAGAGCACCTTAGAAGTCCTGTCAGCCAGCACTGACAGCTCATCGAGGGTGTATGTTCATCTGATCCATGGCACAATCCTGTGAGCTCAGGCCATTAGAATGTGTCTCTTACAGAGAAGGTACAAAAGGAGACTGGTCAGACCAGCTTGGCCCCCATGCCATTTCTCAGTGCACAAAAGGGCAACCATGACAGGCAGGAGTCCATCAACGGCAAGTTCCTCTTACGGTTTGGGTCTGGATGTCCCCCCAAAGCTGCATTCGGTCAGAGGCAGCTGAATCTGGATGGAGTGATGCTGGGATTAAAGGCATGTGATTACTAAACCAGTAAGCTGAGTGGGTGCTTTGGTACTGCCCTGCTCCCAGTAGTCTGGATGGGATAAAAGGAGCAGAAAGACGAAGTGAAGGTCCCTTGCTGCCTTTGCTGCCTGTGCACACCAGGTTGTCTCTCCTCTGCAGTCCCTGCCTTGGAGCCAGCCGATGATGAACAGGACCGAAAAGCATGAGAAGGGGTGAGGTGGAGACATTGTGGGGTCCAACTTCTCAGCACTCAAATTCCAACACTAAATCTGTCACCTGACTAAACAAAAAGAAAGTAGCCTCATCGTTTAGATCAACTGTGGGATCCAGCCCAGGCTCTAAGCAAGGACCGGCTCCTGCCAGAGGGCCACGCCCACCCCGGAGATGCGATGCCATGGCAGTCCCTAAACAAGGGCACCGCGACTGCACAGGCCCGCCCCAGCCTGCCCACTGCGCCAAGCTCCAGGAGTCCCCTGAACATCAACCTTTGTCCGCCGCACAACCGCCTCTTCCGATCTCAGGCAGCCTGGCAGCCAAAGGCTCATGTGTTCTTTTCCTGAGACAGACATTTCTCATGAACTCCTTGAGTGTGATACCTTCCGGTTATTTTCCAAAACCCACTTTCTCCCCATCCCCAGAGAGTTGGGGCCCTGAAACCTTTCCTGTCCCCTCAACTTGCCTCCCAGCCCTGCAGCTGCTGCTGGGACACAGGAGGCCTCGGGGACACATTTCCTTGGCCCTGGCTGACACGCATTGAAACGAGCACTGCAGATCAGGTGCTCTGCAGTGAGGCAGGCAGGACACCCGTGGATGACCCAGGACGCCAGGCCCTCTGCAGTGGCCACCTTGCCAGGGCAGAGAGAAGAATGGTGATGACAAGGACACACAGCTGCCCATGAGGAGGAGCAGTGACCTGAATGGGTCCGAGTGGGAATCTCGGTCATCTGTGGCAACCCCACAGGGACCTTTCCATAAGCGGAGCAAACCCAATGCTTGTGGCTCTGTGTGCTTTGTTTCTTTGTTTTCTAACTTGGAGTTTTCCTGCATTACTTTGCACGGGATGCTCACAGGACATTTCGCCTCTCCCGAGAGCCTGGGTTCAGAAGCCACATGACAGCCTGGTCCCACCATCCTGATCCCCAGCCACTGCCCCGGTGGGGTGGAAAGGCTGAGTTCAGTGTGGGAGATGAAGGGGCTAGGAAGCTGCTGTGAGTTCAACCTCCTTCCTCATCGCTTGCTTCTCACCAAAGAAAACATTAAGTCCAAACATCTCTGAAGAAAATCATCACAACATGCACATGGAGCCCTGATTTCCTCAGACAGAGCAGGGGAAACAGCCTGAGCACCTGGATCCTCTGGGTTCCCATGTCCCAGCTCCCTCTCAGGTCCATACTCCCTGAGGCATGGGGAGCCATGCTGGTTGGGAGCAGGACTCAGGGAAGTGGCTGGGCAGGTGGCCCTTCTGCTCCTGACCTAGTCTCAAAGGAAGCTTTTTAAAAGACTTTTAAAATCCCAGGGATTTAGCTCAGTGGTTCCAACGCCTGCCTCAAAAGCGCAAGATCCTTACTTCTATCCCCAGTACCAAAAAAAAGGATTTTAAAAAGGCAAAGGACATGGTGACGGTGGCCCTGCCAAGGTCCTGGCTGTCTCCCACTCCATGGAAGGCCTTGCTGCTGTCTCAGCGGCTGGGTCTCCTGTCCCCAGTGCTGCTGCTGGCTTTGTGTCTTCCAGCAGGGTGCATGAGCCTTTTACTGCAAGAAATGGAGAGTCCTCGGGTGCCCTGATTCTGAACCCTTATGTTTCCTCAGCATGAATGCAGCATGAATGGTTTCCCTCAGGTGGGTCCTGGCAGGATTGCAGTGTGGGTATTTAGAGTGTGTTTGTCAGACTCAGCGAGGGAAGGAGAGATGTCTGTCGTCACTGGGTGGGCCCAGGCCCTCTGCTAGGGGTGACACGTGGTTGAGCATTGCTGGGAAAGGGCGGAGCTCCTGTGGAGATGTCTGCCACCCTTTCATTTGTAATGCGCACCTGTAACATATAACCTTGCCATCCCGGCCTTGCTCAGTGTTGGAGGTGACCAGGTAAAGTGGTGTCCTTTTATCACCGAGTGTCCACAGTGAAACTGCTGAGCCCTCAGAACCACCCCACACTCCCTGCATGGCCACCCCTGTCTCTCGTGCTTACGTGATGCCACTCCATCCACACTTCCCCAGGTCCGAAGCCCACACACAACTCAGTCCTGACCACCAGCGCCGCCTTCTGACCGTGTTCCATGTCTTCCTTGTCTCCTTGCACACTTGCTTGCCCAAGTTGGAGTCTTCCCCAGTCTTGCTAGGATGTGGACACAGCTTCCCTGGTCTCCTGTCCTGTTCTCACCCCTCTGTCCTCGTGCATCAGGGTGGACAGTGGGTGCCCAAGATCCCGACCCCCATGCTCCCGCCCGCCTCCCTCCTCCGCTCACCTTGAATCCCGCCCTCCCTGGCAGCAGCCTGCATGTCACCTGCTGTGCAGCTCTGTGTCACTCCTGGGTGGCTTTGCAAATGCCATGTCATGTCTTGTGCCAGGACGCTCACCTCGCTCTGTGACAGCGCCACCTCCTTCCAGAGGTCTCAGACTCCACTGCATCACCTCCTCCCCCCTGCCACCCTGGACCCTCACCGGATCGCTGGCTGCTCCTTCTTCGTATCCCCGTAACTCACGCAGTGCGGGTCACTCTCTGACCCTCACAGGAGCCCGACTGTCAGCCTCCTGCAGGACTTCAGCACCCAAGACAGCTCCCCACCAGGCCAGCGCAGGCTCTGCTTGCCTGCAGCAGTCCTGTGGGTCCCTGCTGCTTCCCGATGACAGGGATGATGACAGATGTGTCTCCCCTCCGTGGCTAATGCTGTGGGTGCTGCTTCTGCTCCGAGAGGTGAAGGCTTCTCCCCGCCGGGGTGTTGGATCTCTCCAAACCTCCCTACCTAAGGGGCTTTGCGTGTATGTTTCTTGTAGTTCCCATTATAGTAAAAATTTTGGCCAGCTGTTGTGGAGCATACCTAGAATCCCAGCACTCCAAGAGGCTGAGGCCGGAGGACCACAAGTTCAAGCCTAGTTTCAGCAATTTAGTGAGAGCTCCAGTCAAAATATAAATTAAAAAATAATTTTTATTTTGCTGCACTTGTAATCCCAGCCCCCTTGCAAATTTGAGGAGAGCTCCGAGGACTGACGTAAAGACAGTGATAGTAAGTGGCGGGGCCCAAGCCCATGGGAACCTCTCCTGCCACTGCCCAGCCTGCGGCCCTCAGGGAGGCAGAGTCGACATCTGGATGGTGCTGTCCTGCCCCTCTGCCAAAGGCCCGAAGAGATGGGGCTCAGGGTTGTCACTTTAGCTTATGCATGCTTGGGCCCTGTCTGGAGTCTTCACCTCACCAGCCAGGGTCTCAGCCCTGGGAAATGCCAGCTCCACTCTTGCCCTGAGACCTCCTCTAAGCCCCATGCAAGGGAGAGGCCTCTAGGCCTTATCTTGGGAGTCCTGACTTCTCTTGGGGACTCTGCCCCATGGAAACGGCCTCTTCTGTGTGAGTAAGGCAGCGGCCTTTTCGAGGGGTCTTGGCCTCCCCTGAACCGCGATGCTTGGCACTTGCCCCCAGCCCCCTTAGCATCGCCACTCCGGAGAGACAGGTGAAGTCCGCTCCTAGAATGACTCTGCTCCTTCTGCATGGCCTGGATTCCCCTCGCTCATCAGCCATGCTGCTCTGAATGGCTCCTATTCCTCAGCGAGTTCTGTCAGACAAGCTCTGTGGGCTCACCGGAGAGCAGAATGTGAACAATACCTGAACAACCACAGCTGCTTACGCAGGCTCTTCATGTCGAAGAGTGGACGCACAAATCCTGCGTGAGGTCGGCCTCAGGCATCAGACTCTTTGGTGCTGCTCTCTTTTCACAAGTTTGATCAGGCCTCTTTTGGGGAGGTGATGCACACGGAATTTATAGGAAATCTGCTTCCATCCTCAGAGCAAATGGTTATAAAGTTCATTAGCACATAATGATGCCCAGTTAGATAAATTAAAAACCTAAATGATGAATTTTAAAATGTTTAGTAATCTATTAATGCAAAACTACACCACTACTCGGTGGCTTAATCCACAAATGTTCCATCATAGCCACGGTGTGGAGACAGGAAAGCATGCAGGGCTCAGCTGGGCAATTCTTTTGCCCTTTGTGGCACAAAATAAACCAATGGTAGTGCTCCCTGGCAGCAAGAGCTTTTCTCACATGCCTGGCTCCTGGGCAGGGATAGCTGAGCTCTGCGAGCCACCTGTTACCCATGCATGGCTTCAGGATATCAGTCTCAGGAGGGCGGGGCATCTCCCGTGGCTGACGTCCCCTAGAGCAAGTGTCCAAAGGATAGGAAGTGCAAACTCCCGGCCTCTGAAGCTAGCAGTGTCCTTTACTGCTGTCATAGATCAGTCAGGCACCAATGCTAGCCAGGGACCAGGGAGAGGACACAGCCCTCTGCCTCTCAGCACAACAAGTAAAGAAGAACCTGCAGAGGTTTTTAATATGCCCCCAGTTGTCGCCTCAGACACAGGTGGAGAGACTGAGATGCCACACATTGCTTCTGTGGAGATGCCTCAGACGTCCTCTGTTGGGTGCAGGGTGTCCTGCTCGGCCCCATGGGACCTGCAAATGACAGGTCCCAGACAGGGGCAGCTTACAGACACACACAAGTCCACTGAACTGCAGGGTTGGATTTTTAAACATTTGAATTAACTCCCAATAGGTAAAACTTGGGAGCTAGAATCCACACAGAATCTGTTTTTTACTTTTCCAAAGAAAGTTAACCTTGTCAGCACCCAGCTCAAATGGCCTGGGGTCATAGCCAGCTCCAGAGGAGTCTCCTCCACCTAAAGGACCGAGCTGCCTCGGAACCCTGCCTCCCCATCAAGTCTATCTCTGGTGGCCTTGCAGCCTTAAAGAGGGCCTTGCTCTGTCTTTAGCTGTCACCAGAGCCACAGCTTTGGAACTGTGGCTAAACTGGCATTCTTAGACAGAGCAGGGTCTAGGGCCAGGGATGCTTCCCACAGCATCTTCTAGGAGGAACTTCACTGATGAGGTGCACCTGCCACAGAGGACGTAAGAGAGTTTCCAGTGGAATGAAAATTAACTTTCATTTTATTAACTTTTTTATTTCAGTATGCACTAGAAAAATATTACTAGTCCATTAAACCACTGATCTGTAATAATACACATCCCCCTTTTAAAATCTTCATGAAAAAAATCTTCATGGATTAGTTCTGCAATATACAAAATATCTACTACATATAAAATGAAATAAACTATGTGCAAACACTCCAAACAGCATAGAAATAAGGCGTAAGGAATAACTAATTGTCTCACTCTGGTCACACCCCCTTTAGAAGTAACCAGATCTTAGATCCTACAATTGTTCTTCTACAGTTTTCTTTATAAATGCACAACACATACGTGCATCCTGAGACAATGTGCTTGGCTTCGCATGTTTCACAAGTTATATACAAGGTGCATATCTGTGTCTTGCTTGTTTCGTTCCTGGCTGTATTTGCAAGATCTGCCCTGAGGAAGTCTATACACAGCGTTCATGCAATCTCTGCACTCTCAAAAGCTTCTACTCTGTCACATATTACAACTCGAGCTCCTGTGTTGATGGCACTGAGGATGCCTACCTTCAAATTTCCCAAGTTCTGTGTTTCTGATTTGCTTTGCAGAGTAGTGTGCAGCCCCGCAGCCGTGTAGGAATGCACCCGCTCTGCACCTGGGGCGCAGCATGCTGCCAGCCACTCTGCTCCGTCTCCCTGGGGGTGAGAAGGGAGACTCCGCTGCAGTCTTGATCTGTATTTCTCTGCCAGTAGGGAGGAGTATTCTTCCCCCATTCCCTCTGCACTCTGTTTCCTTGTGGTGCGATGTCTGCACACGCGCTGCACACTGGCGTGTTCTCTCCTCACCGATGAGAGCACTTTGTGTGTTCTTGATTCCCCTCCTTTATCAGTTATAAGTCCTAGAAAATCTTCTCGTTTGGAAGTTTTGTTTTGTGTTGTTAGGAGTGTATTTTCCTGGAAATGTTTAATTTAGGACTGTTAGATTTATCAAATTTTTCATTGGTGCTTTTTAATTTCTGGTCTGATATAATTATATCTTTACTCTAAATCTACAAATAAGCCCAAAACATAAAATTTCCCTCTAAGTATTAGTTTTGTGTCTTACACACAAATCTTTAGTCTTTCTGGAATGCGAGCTTCTGTGGGCTCCTGCTGGTATGCTGTCTTATGTAGCGTGGCCTTAAAAATACCCCACGGCTCACGCTTGCCACCCCATTCTGCTCAAGCATCTTGGCTGCTACTGTTACTTGTTCTCTGGTGGGAATGGTGTCACCTTTTCAATTGCGTTTTCTAAATGCTTATCGCTGGCACATGGAAATTCACTAATTAAAACACTAAGCTTCATTCCAGAAAACTTGGTAAATTCTATTTAGCCTAATAATTTATCTTTAGATCATGTGAATTTGTTTTGTGTGGGCCAAAAATACTATCATTAATTAATGATAGTTTTGTTCCACAGTATCCTTATTGTATTTCTGGGTTGGTTTGGGGGGGGCGGGTATTGGGGATCGAACTCAGGACCTTGAGCTTGTGAGGCAGGCAGCAAAACCACTGCGCTAAATCCCGGCCTTATTTCTGATTTTAAGAAGAATACTCACAATGTTTCATCATTGAGTACGATGTTTGCTAAGGGTAATTTTTCTTGTGTTTTTAATTTACTAAAAGTGTCTTTTCATGAATGGGTATTAAATTTGGTTGCATGTCTCTTCTACATCCATAAAAAATCATACAGTTTTAATATTAGAGCAGGCTTGCTTTCTTTGGAATAATTCAATGAGTATATTATGGTAATCATAGCATTTTCTTTTATACACTTTTTGCTAAAATACTTGGACAAGGTTTCTGCACCTATGATCCAAGAGTCCTTTTTCACACAAGCGTTCTTTGGGTTGGGAATTATAAAATTAGTCCGAAGGGTTCCCTGTTTTGCTGTCACCTGGGAGAATCTGCAGAATGTGTGAGTTACCTTCCACGTTGTAAATCTAGCCTGAAAAATCCTCCTGAGGTGGGCAACATAAATTAATTTTCTTCTTTCCGAATGCTAGCCCAGTGGAGTGGGTGAGAAACGGGGTGTGGTAGAGGGAGCAGACGGAATGGTTGAGGCCAGCACCCCATGCAGAGCCCGAGGCAGCCCCAAGGGTGAAGGACCCACAGGGAGCCCAGGCTGGACGCCCAGTGTTTCCCCTCCAGCTATGTGAATTCGGCCAGTGCATCTCTTCTGATTCTGAGCTTTCCTACATTAAAAATCAGTGCTTTTGTTTCTTTTGTTTCTTTTTGGTTTTTGGAGGAGAAATATGTGCTCTGAGAAAAGAGCTCTTGTGGGGGGCCTTGCCCCCCCGCTAGAACTCTTGAGTGCCTTTTACGGACATATCCGGGCCTGCTGCAAATCTACCCGGCAACAAGGAAGTAGCCCCAGTACCCTCCTCTTGCTCCTCCCCTCTAGCCCTACGGTATATATGTTGTAACAGCTTCTGCAATAAACGAGACTTGATCAGAAACCTGTCTTGTCTCCATCTCTCGTGTCCCCTGTCCCCTCTCATCCTCGCTCCCCCTCTAGGGTCTCCGTTGACTTACCCGCGGGCCGGGACAAGTGGCGCCCAACGTGCGGCCAGAGAACGGGGGATCCAGTGAAGGACGCTGCTCAGGGGCCCTAAGATTAAGATTGAGGAACAAAGAGCACACTCGACACGGGAGAGGCTTGCAATTGACGTGGACCTGCCGTCTTTTTGCACCTCGGTAAGTTGAGCAGCGATTATGGGACAGGGCATTAGTCAGCACGAATTGTTTGTGCAAGGTCTCAAGAAGACATTACAGGCACGAGGGGTAAAGGTTACAGTCAAACAGTTGTTAAGATTTTTTGATTATATTAAAGATCTCTGTCCCTGGTTCCCTGCTGAAGGAACCATTGACGAACAGAGATGGAAAAAGGTGGGGGAAGCTCTCCAGGATTATTATGCCACTTGCGGACCCGGGAAGGTCCCTATTGCGGCGTTCTCATATTGGAATTTGATTAATGATATTATTTCTCATAAAGCGAGGGATCCACTGGTGGCGCAGGCTATACAGGCTGGGGAGGTAGCTCTCCGAGATGGTAAGGGGCTGACACCCGCCAGTGATTCTGACGCAGTCTCCCGGGCCAATATGGCGCCGGGGCCCAGGCCCGTTGAGACCACGACTTCTTTGTCAGACAAAGAAGAGGACTTGATGTCCTTTGACAGTGACGACGATCCCGCCCCCGACGGACATGACGTCCCTTCGGACCAACCCCAAACGGCCACGAACCCTGCCAAGCCCTGTAGGGCAGGGCCTCGCCGAACCCCTGCTTCCTTGCTTTCCGCCACCGCCTCTAGGACAGCCCCACCCTCGCGGAAGGTTCCGCCCCTATATCCCTCCCTTCAAGCCTATCGTGGCCCGCCTCCGCCCCCAGATCCGCCCCAAGAGGGCTCCGGGTCGGAGGAGCCCGCGGGGGGAGCATTGTGGGGCGACTCCGGATATCCCCCTCCTTATATCTCTTCAGGCCCCGACACTCCCACTCTGGCATGTCCTGTTGTTGATCCCCAAAAGGAACTCCGGGACAAAATAGAATTTCTAGAAGAACAGATAAGGTTAAAAAAGGAACACCAAGAACTTATTACCCAGCTTGAAGGCTTAAGAACAGGCAAAGCCCATAAAAATGTCCGTAGAGAAGACAAACTTAAGCCACGACCCCCCGTTAGAGGGGCGGCCCCTAGGGTGCCATCCGGGTCGGGAGTATCCCTGAAACTTAAAAATGCGGAAGCCTTTCCCGTAACTAAAACTACTGACGCACAGAGACAGGCGTGAAGACACCACAGTGGTTTTGATTTTAAGGTCATTAAAAAATTTAAAACGGCTACAGCTCAATATGGGGCCAGTGCACCTTACACCATGGCTATTTTAGAATCGGTGGCAGAAAATTGGCTCACCCCAATTGATTGGCAGACTCTGGCCCGCGCCACCCTTACAGGAGGTGATTATTTATTATGGAAATCTAAATATGTTAAAAATTGCCGAGAAACTGCTAGGCGCAATGCTCAGGCGGGGAATGGATGGGTGCTTGACATGCTCCTTGGGGAGGGGGCCTATGCCGCCAACGACCAACAAATACAATTTGATGCGGGGTTATATGCCCAGATTCAGACTGCAGCCACTAGGGCCTGGAAAAAGCTCCCCTCCAAAGGAGACGTGAGTGCCTCCCTCACTAACATTCGGCAGGGCCCAGACGAGCCATTTGCGGACTTTGTCCACCGCCTTCTCACGGCGGCAGGCCGGATTTTTGGGAGTGCGGAGACAGGGACGGATTTCGTTAAACAGCTTGCTTTTGAGAACGCCAATGCCGCCTGTCAGGCCGCTATCCGCCCCTATAAAAAGAAAACTGACCTTTCCGGCTACATTCGCCTTTGTTCTGAGATTGGGGCCGCCTACCAACAGGGCCTTGCCATGGCGGCCGCCATGCAAGGCTTCACAGTCAAACAATTTTTGCAGCGCCACGTCGGCAATAAGTGTTTCCGGTGTGGGGCCACCGGCCATTTTGCTAGAGAATGCCCGACCACTAAAATGCAGGGCCCCAATGCTCCGCCCCCAGGGCCCTGCCCCCGATGTAATCGGGGGAGGCATTGGGCGAGTAAGTGCCGATCCAAAACTGATGCCCAGGGCCGACCCCTTCCCCCTCTTAAGGATTCGAATTCGGGAAACGGGAAAGGGGGCCAGCCCCAGGCCCCCAACTCCAAACAAATTTACGGGGCGCTCAATTTTGCTCCAATAAACAGCAATCCATTTCAGACCTCATCAGAGCCACAAAAGGAAGTGCCGGATTGGACCTCAGTGCCACCACCCACACAGTATTGACCCCAGAAATGGGAGTCCAGGCCCTCGCCACAGGAGTCTTTGGACCCTTACCTAGAGAGACTTTTGGCCTCGTAATAGGCCGAAGCAGTAGTACCATAAATGGGCTGTTGGTTTACCCAGGAGTGATAGATAATGACTACTCTGGGGAAATTAAAGTTATGGTTTCTTCTCCCAAAGTTATTAATACCATTCAATCAGGCCAAAGATTTGCTCAATTGCTACTCCTTCCCCTTCTCTCTACCTCTAATAAGGCTCTAAACAATGCCCGAGGCAGCCAGGGATTCGGCTCATCTGATGTTTACTGGTCAGAGATACTTTCAACACAAAAGCCTCTCGTGACCTTGTGGTTAGATGGGAGACAATTTTCTGGGCTGGTTGACACTGGTGCCGATGTAACTATCATAAAGGGAGAGGATTGGCCTCAGGCATGGCCATTAAAAGACACCCTCACCCATCTTGGGGGTATAGGTCAGAGTGAAAATCCTAAACAAAGTGCCAAAGATCTGACCTGGAGAGACCAAGATGGTAATCAGGGCACCATTCAACCTTATATCATTTCAGGGTTACCTATTAATCTATGGGGAAGAGACTTACTATCACAAATGGGGATAATTATTTCCAGCCCCAATGAAATTGTCACTATGCAGATGTTTAAAAATGGGTACATTCCAGGAATGGGACTGGGGAAACACCCTACAAACCTTACTCACCCCATTGAGCCTGTCCCTCGGCCCCCTCGGGCAGGGCTAGGCCATTTTCCATAGGGGCCATTGACACTCCTGCGGCCCATGCTGAAAAGATTACCTGGCTCTCAGATGATCCAGTGTGGGTCGATCAGTGGCCCCTCTCTAAGGAGAAATTGTCAGCAGCTCAACAGTTGGTGCAGGAACAGCTTCATGCTGGCCATATTATTCCTAGCCACTCCCCTTGGAATACTCCCATTTTTGTCATTAAAAAACGGTCGGAAAAATGGAGACTCTTACAAGATCTTAGAGCAGTTAATAAAACCGTGGTACTCATGGGAGCTTTACAACCTGGTCTCCCTTCGCCGGTAGCCATTCCCCTTGGGTATTACAAGATTATTATTGATTTAAAGGATTGCTTTTTCACCATTCCCTTACATCCTGCTGATCAAAAACGCTTCGCATTTAGCCTTCCAGCGACCAATTTCTGTACCCCAATACAGCGCTTTCAGTGGCTGGTTCTGCCCCAAGGCATGGCCAATAGTCCCACCCTGTGCCAGTCATTTGTAGCCGCGGCACTCCAATCCACCCGAGACAATTGGCCTCAAATGTATATTATCCATTACATGGATGATATCCTTGTAACGGGGCAATTAGGAAGTGAGGTTTTAGCTTATTATGCTGACCTTCGACGGACACTTGAATCTCATGGCCTCCAGATTGCCCCTGATAAGGTTCAACTAAAAGACCCTTATAACTACCTCGGATTTCAGATGAAGGGACGTCACATTTCCTCCCAAAAGCTTACCTTGCGGCTGGACGGTCTTAAGACTTTAAATGACTTCCAAAAATTGCTAGGAGACATTAATTGGCTTATGCCCTATTTAAAGCTCACTAAACATGACCTGAAGCCTCTCTATGATACCCTACAAGGTGATAACCACCCTACTTCACCTCGACAGCTCACTGCCGAGGGGCGTAAAGCCATCAGTACAGTGGAACAAGCCATTCAAAATCAAACAATTACTTTTATGGATTATAACTCTCCTTTACAGTATATCATCTGCAAAACCTCCCTCTCTCCCACTGCTGTCTTTTGGCAAACCGCTCCCCTTTTGTGGGTTCATCTCCCAGTTTCCCCTAAGCGGGTCTTTTACCCCTATTATGTTGCAGTTACAGACCTAGTTATCTTGGGCAGAGACCATGAAAAGATGTACTTTGGAAAAAAACCTGATGTCATTATCCAACCCTACCCTAAGGACCAGGTCGATTGGCTTATACAAACCACCGATTCCTGGCCAATTGCTCTTGCTTCTTATTCAGGGTTATTGGACAACCACTATCCTCCCAGCAAACTTATTGACTTTGCCAACAGACATGACTTCATTTTCCCGAAGATCACTTCTTGCTTTCCTCTGCCAAAGGCTCTACCCGTTTTTACAGACGGTTCTTCCACTGGAATGGCTGCCTATGTGTGGGATGATAACATTGTCCAGTTCCAAACCGCCCACTCTAACCTACCCGGCCCACTTGCAGAGGGCAACCGCTTAGCAGACCTAGCCACAAGACCTCAGGCTTTTGCCTATTCAATAAATACTGATGCCCCCAGTCCGATTGACCAAACACAGAAGGCACACCAATTCCATCATCTTAATGCTCACACGCTTCGCCTTATGTATAAGCTTACTAGAGAACAAGCTAGACAAATTGTTAAGGCCTGCCCTACGTGCACTCTGCACCTTCCTACACCTCATCTGGGAGTTAATCCTCGTGGCTTGATTCCAAATGCCCTATGGCAAATGGACATCACACATTACCCTAAATTTGGAAATCTTAAATATATACATGTCAACATTAATACATATAGTGGATTCATATTTGCCACCCTGCAGTCTAGGGAAGTTACTAAACACGTCATTGCTCATCTCCTCACTGCCTTCTCAGTGCTTGGCTGCCCACAACAAATTAAAACAGATAATGGTCCTGGCTATATCAGCTCTGGCTTCTCCAAATTTTACAAACAATTTACAATAACACATATAACGGGAATCCCATATAATCCACAGGGACAAGGCATTATAGAAAGGGCTAATCTCACACTTAAAATTACTTTAGACAAAATAAAAAAGGGGGAATGGTATCCTACTAAGGGGTCTCCTAGAAATCTGATATCACATGCACTATTTATTCTTAACTTCTTAAATTTGGATGCCAAAGGTTTATCTGCAGCCAATCGTTTCTGGCAACCAGAGACGCAACGACAATTTGCCTCGGTGATGTGGAAAGACCCCCTGGACCACTCATGGCACGGGCCGGATCCTGTACTTATCTGGGGCCGAGGATCGGTGTGTATTTACTCCAAGGAAATGAAGTCAGCCAGGTGGCTCCCAGAACGCCTAGTAAAACAAGTTGATAGGTGTGCTGATGATGCCGATGACCTGACGTTGTCCAATCTTAACCAGTTAACAATGGCGCCTACAATTACAATCTAATAATCATCAAGAGTATAGTATAATTCAATTTGGCTAGTTATATTTGGGTGCACCCTAATTTTACACACTGTCTTATATGTTTGTCTATTGTCTGTTGTTTGTGTTTGTACAGTTGAGCTCAATATGTTCCTTCCTCTTCAAAGGATATTCGCCTATTGTTAAATTGACTTATAGATAATATTATTAAACTAAAGACATGCTTTTCTTCCCAGGTTGTTAATTGATCAAAGTACCACTGAAATTTATTTTATGAAAGTGACGTGCATTGTTACCCACACGCAACAATCAAATTACAATTAACAGTTATAAAATAAAAAGATATATATTCTTAATTGTTTGTCAAAACGATTATAGATGGGAACTCCCTTTGATGAATATAGAAGTGGCCACCCAGAAAATGATTATTCTGGTCTTAATTCATTAAAGGGACCCCCTAGTAAATTTTATATTATATAATCTTATGGGAGACATATCACAATGAATATTATCTAAATATGTTATAAATTGATTGTATTGGTTGTCCTTGATATTTAAGCACTAAATATGTTGTTACAAAACGTTCATATTGGTTAAGTTCTGAATATGTTATTGTAGCATGTCCACATTGGTTATCTTCAAAAGCTTAATCAGGGTAGCTTAACTCTCTTATTCACAGTCTAGCCTTAAATGAACATTGCTGTTTTTATGCCAACAAATCTGGGATCGTCAGGGGAAAAAATTCGCGAACTTCAGGAAGATTTAAACAGATGACGACAAAAATTCACTCAAAATCCCCTCTGGACTGGCCTCAATGGTTTCCTCCCTTATCTCTCCTCCCTTTGCTGGGACCCTTATTGGGTCTACTCTTGCTCATTTCTTTAGGGCCCGTACTTTATAACAAAATCATGGCCTTTCTTAGAGCCCAGATAGAGGCAATAAAAACAGCGCCCATACAGGTCTACTATAATAGATTGGCAATGGCTGACCAGGACGAATGTCGGACCATCGATTAGGTCCTTGCCGTGGCGAAGTGTTCTCGCCCCACCTGGTGAGTGGGCTGGCAAGCCAATGACAGGCAACTGAGCAAGCGTGCCATGCAATGAGAGAGCCCTCGTGTGCCGCCTAAGACAGGTGCCAGAGCCTTGATTCTCCGGTTAACCGATGACGGGTAAGGTGCACGGTGCAGACACGTGTGTTGCTCTGACCCAAGACAGGCTCAGCCCCCACAGGCTTGGCTCTCCTGACGCCTTTCTAAAATTATAATTTTAAAGGGAGGACCTGTGGGGGGCCTTGCCCCCCCGCTAGAACTCTTGAGTGCCTTTTACGGACATATCCGGGCCTGCTGCAAATCTACCCGGCAACAAGGAAGTAGCCCCAGTACCCTCCTCTTGCTCCTCCCCTCTAGCCCTACGGTATATATGTTGTAACAGCTTCTGCAATAAACGAGACTTGATCAGAAACCTGTCTTGTCTCCATCTCTCGTGTCCCCTGTCCCCTCTCATCCTCGCTCCCCCTCTAGGGTCTCCGTTGACTTACCCGCGGGCCGGGACAAGCTCTGGTAGACAAAAGTGGCAATTTAATAAATGTTCTCTCTCCCACCTACTGCCATGGCCTCCAGGACCTTAGCCAAAGAAAAGCAAACTTATTTTCCTTTCTGAACATATTCTGGGTTCCTGGTTTCCAACTAGTGCGCTAGGAAAAGGTAGAGCCTTGTGGAGGAACTGGACATGTACTCACGCAGTGCTCAGAAGGAATGGGGGTCTTGTCGGTCTCGGCTCACACTCCACCTGGCCACGCTGGGTCTGCTTCCTTCTGCCCCTGAGCCAAGGCTCCCCGGAGAGTAGATCATCGCTGTATGCCCACAGTGAGCCACTGCCAGAGGACCCGAGAGGACCAGGCAGCTCACGTGGCACTGAGGGTCCTGGGACAGTGCTTGGTCCTCACCACACCCCGGCATCCGCCTCGCATCCACGTCGGGTTCACCTAAGACTACACAGAGCGACTGGCCCCCGGGACCCATCAGGGAAATCAGCTCCACAAACCAGTCACCGCCACTGCCATCTGCAGAGAGAAGTAGGCAGCCCCCTCTGCTGGCTGTGAGCCCTCCACGCTGGAGAAGAACGAGCTCCAGCCCGCAGCGCCCTGGTGCCTGCGTCCAAACCAGGATCTGCTCTCAAGCAGCTCAGGTGGGCAATTTGGAGAGAGTGACTGGACAACTTTTGCCACTTTCTGCAATTTTAGTTAAACCTGCTTCATAGAAAAGATGGGGTTTCAAGCATGTCAGGAAAGCTGCTCATGACCCACACTCCATTATCAGCAGTTTGAGGACAGGAATCTGTCTCCTGGTTTAGTTTAATCCTCAAGATGGGGCTGGCACTCAGAGTAGCTGCTCAGTTAAAATTCCCTGAGTGCTCTTCTCTCTGAACTCAATTTGCATCATGTGTACTTTGGCTCCTGCCTTCCGGGTAACTCGCCATCTTCCCTTTCCCACACCCCCTCCTTCCCAGACGTGGCCAAGCTCCTTTCCAGCAGAAAGCCCCTGACATTGGTCATGCTCACCCACCCCTGGGTGCCAGCCCTCCACCTTCAGAGTTTGCTCCATGGCACCTTGCTTGGCACATTTCCCAAAATGGTTACTGATCGCCTCTGGGGTCTTCTCTAATCAAAGATGGGTGCATTTCTGGAACCATGCAAGGTCTCTAACCCTTTGCTCAGTAAATATGCCTTAGAGATGGAATGTAGGGAAGAAGAACGAGCAGACAGCCGGAAAGGTCGAGCTGGGCTAGGGGCGCCGGACAGGCAGTGCTGGGGTGCGGAGCTGGGAGCAGTGAAGCTGCCCGTGACACTCTCCTTCCACGGCCGCAAACAGAGAGGCGGGAACCCGCGGAAGCCACAGACTCTGGAGAGAGAAGGGAGTAGGTTTGTGTCTCCTTTCAGTGTAGCCCTTGAGGCGACAGGGACTTGGCCAAGTGACCCAACCTTGGTTTGCTGTGTCTAGAGGGCCACCATCGTCCTCTCGGGGACGGGCCACCTGTTACCACCCTGCTAGGAAGCTGCAAATAGGAAGCAAGGGACCATGTGAAGGAGCTGGGGCTGAACCTCAGTGTGGCTGTTGTCAGATGCCCTTGCCGAGTCCAGAACCCACAGGATGGGGGCCCGGTGGCGGCGCCTGAGTGGCCAGCGCTAACCCCGAGGATGACAAGGATGATGAAACGGGCTCTGCCCAAGCTGTGCTGGCTTCTCCTCGAGGCTGGGCAGTCATGGAGAAGATACCCCGCCCCTTCGTTTGTCTTCCCTTTTAACAGTTGTGTCGGACACCTACTGTGTGCTGGGAGCGCCTCCCTCCTCCATCGCTGGTACTGCGGAGACAGCACTCCCAACCCTGAGCTGACCCGAGCCCAGGGCTGGTGTCCTAGCGGGGAAGACAGGCGGCAGGAGGCAGGGTGGGGGATGTGGAGGCAGTGAGGGGCAGTGGGTCCACAGCATGGTGCTCACACCGGACGTCTGCATCCTTTTCCGAAGTCTGCTCTCGGGCTCCTGAGCTCACTTGCCAGCGTCAGGGGAGTACCGCCTTCGCTGGCTCTCTGCCGGCCCCCCTTCTGTCCCTCTGGACCCCCGGGGTATAGGGACTTACAAGGCTTCGCCTCATGCAGCAGTGAAGCACAGCAGTGAGGCTGGAGTCACAAGGGCACCGTTCTTCGCAGGAGAAGCTAGGACAGGGCCGAGCTCACTGTGGTGACCGGCAGAGACCCTGCCGGGGAAGGGCTCAGAACCAGGCTCTGCCCCCACAGCGCTAGCGAAGCTTCTTGCAGATCGGAGACTGTGGTCCCCTGGCAGAGTTGGTCCTCCTGACCAGGGTGCTCAGCAGGCACTGCCCAGCTCCGGGGGCTGATGAAAGTTGTACCCCCAGGAGTGAACCGGACATCGTGGAGATAAAGGCTCTATATTTCCCAGCGCTGAGGAAATGCCCAGTGGAGACGAGCAGCATGGCTGGCAAACTGCTGTCTGTGGGTTCAGCCCAGCCCCACTCCTGGGTTTGGAAATGATGTTGTGCCCGCTTGCGGACATGCAGTCCAGAGCTGCCCTTGTACAAGGACAAACTTAAGAGACCATACTGTCCACAAAGCTCAAACTATTTACTATCTGGTGGTTTATGGAAAATAGCTGCTGGGCTTCGGCCTACAGTCACAGGACAGTTTTGCCAGGGTTGGGCTGGGCTCTCTCCCAAGCCAAGGAAAGGTCTCACTGAGACATTAACGCCCCCGTCCGCTCCCGCAGCAGAGATGCATGGACTATACTTCTGGGGCCCACACAGGCTCTCGAAGCAGGTGGATCCCTCCTGCCCCCTTGAGCAGCTATCTTCAGCCCTGCACCTCCCCTGCATTACGTTCAAGATGTGTGCAGTTGACAGACACATCCCGAATTACCTCTCCGGCACAGCTTGACTGCAGGGGGTGAGTTCTGTCTGCCCAGAATTCAAGGCTGTCCTTTGATCTATACCAGCGCCTCTCCAGTTGCAGTTGGATTGGGCTTGAAGGATGACAGATTCCGCTGCCCACTACCAGTGAGGACACTACTGCTAGGCCCTCTAATAATAGGATGGCTGATCATTACCGTATGAATGCATTGAAAAGGCAGTGCTCCTGTTCATTTGTTTGTTTGTTCGCCCATTGAACAATTGTGTTAAAGGCATTATGTGTTGGTTGATAAAGAATTTTTATTGATCCAACCAGAGAAGCAGAACTGGGGTGTATATAAATTTCTTCAGAAAAATGCCTTCTACACATGTGCACACCCTGGGGAAACATTCCCTGGTGCACACTACCTTCCGTCTCTGCGGAGCTCTCGGCGTCTCGAATCCCTGTGGTCTTGAGCACGTGCCTCTGCCTTTCTAGACCTGGATTTCTGCTTCCGAGAAGCATGGCTATGGGAATGGACACCATTCTGCTAAGGGGAAGCCAGGACGGAGCCGAGCACGCGGTGGCAACCCGCAGAGACCCTGACGCCGGGAAGGGCACAGGTCCCAGAGGTCCTGGCGAAGCTTCGTGCTGAGCGGTTACCACTCTCCCCACCAAACAGTTGCCCTTGTGAGTAAACTCACTACTCTTGTCCTGCTCAGTCAGACCCTATGTATCTGTGAGCCCAAAACTCCTCTGCCGCCCCCATGCCTCCTTCTACTTGGCATCCAAACCATCTCTTGACACCGGGGAGCTCTCAGGATGCACACAGCTCTTCAGAGGTGGGAGCCTCACACCCCTCTGAGGGGGCAGAGGCTCATGCATCACCCACACGTGCCTCCTTCCACCTCTCCTTCCACCTGGGCCCACACCCCTCGCCTCCTGTCTACCCTGTGACTCAGATGGAGCAGCGCACCCTCAGAACGGATAGACAATGTTCACAGAAGATGCCTGACTGTGGTGGTTTAGATCTACAATGCCCCAGAATCTCACGTTCAGAGGCGGAGCTCTTGGAAGGTGATGTGGTCATGGGGCCACTGTACCAAGCAGTAGATTAACCCATTGTTGAGCTCATGGCTAAATGTGTGGAGGTAGGGCCCTATTGGAGGAGATGGGGCACTGGATGGTCCCTTTGAAGAGTATCTCTTTCTCCACTTGCCCTTCCTGCTCTCTCTGCTGCCCAGCTGCTGTGACATGACCAGCTGTCCTCCACTGCACCCTTCCACCATGCTAGTTCTGCCTTTGAGCCTGCAGACCATGGACTGAACCCTCTGAGACCATGAGCCCAAATAAACCTTCCATCTTTAAACTGTGTATGTCAGGTACTCAGGTCAAGTGACAGAAAGGTGACTAAAACACTGATAAAGGACTGTCTTCCAAAACAGAAAAAACATGTAATACTCATCAATAAGAAAATAAGCAACCTCATTTAAAAATGGGCCAAAGACCTACATGTGAGAGGAGAGGACCTCTCCAAAGAGTATTTTTAAATGGCAAATAAGCATATGAAAAGATCTTCCACCTCACCAGGAAGTTTCAAATTAAAACAATGAGACACCAGAACACACCTCATAGAAGGGTCAAAACCCACAACACTGGCAACACCAAGTGCTGGAGAGAATGTGGGGCCACAAGGCCTCTTGTCCATCGTTGGTGAGGGTGCAAATGGAAAGGCTGACCTGAAGACAAGTGTGGCACTTCCTCACAGCACTGAGTGTGCTCTGACCTACGATCCAGCAGTCACCCTCCTGGACACAGACCTCAAGGAGCTGAAAATTGTTCAAGCAGGAATCCGTGCATGAACGTTTACAGGAACTTTATTCATAACTGATAAAACTTGAAACTGGTCAAGATGCCCTTCGGTGAGTGAATGGATAAAGGAATTGGAATATTATTCAGCGCTGAAAGGAAATGAAGTATTAAGCCATGAAGGGAGGCAGGCCAAACTTACAGCACATTCCAAGTGAGAATGGCTAATGGGGTGTGATGTCATTTCACACTGCGTGACTTTCCCTGCATTCATGACAATGCTGAAAAGGCACAGCCCTGCAGACAGTGCAAGGAGATCGGGGAAGGAGGTGCAGAGCAGGCCCAGAGGACATTTGCGGCCATGCAGCCTTTCCGTGTGTCATTATCCATTTGCCCAAACCCATCAAGTGTGAAATCCGACATACACACGGGCTCCGGCGATAACCACGATGTGTCCATCAGCTGCACACAGGTCCCTCTGGTGGGACACCCAGCTGAAGGCCATCCACAGCCCCGTCACATTCAGTCTCAGACCTGAGCCTCTACCATGGTCCCAGGGCCCTGCCTCAGCTTCCTGTGTCAGCGTCTGCACCTCTTTTCAGGTGCATGGCTCCACCTCTGCCATTTACCCACAGTTCCCTCCGCTGTCCACAAACTGCTCCCACCAGCCCTGTGCAGAGCCTTCCTGGATTGCAGCTTCAGCTGTTCATTCATTCAGCAAATGTTTATTATTCCAGGTACTGAGAAAAGAAAGCAGACTAAAGTCCCTGCCAGCACGGGGCCTGAGTTCTGGTTGGGCATCAGGAAAGCGAGCAGTAAACAAACCCATAAATGCAGATGGTGACGAGCTCTGAGGAGGGAAAGCCAGGTGAAGAGGGGCTGGGTGTGATGCCGCCACAGAGCAGGAGCCAGGGAGCCCTGGAAGGTGATGAGGTGAGGCCTCGGGGAGGAAGGACGCCTGCCTGGTGGGTGTCGGTGGGGAGCAGTGAGTGAGAACCCCTAAGCCCCTGGGATGCCGAGGAGCAGGAGGGAGGTTGGGACAGTCAGAGGCAGAGGCTGCAGGGCCGTGGGGTGTACAGGGCCTTGCTGGGTTCCATTCCAAGTGGGAAACTGTACTTGGACGGCATCGCTCAGGCTGGTGTGTTGAGGCCAGGGCCAGGCTGCAGAGAGACAAGCGCATCGAGAGGAAGGCGAGTTGGGAATTCTTCCCAGTGATCCACATCAGTTCGGGGCAGAGTCATTGTGTTAGTCAGCTTTGCATCACTGTGACAAAATACCTGACATAAACAATTCAAAGGAGGGGTTTATTCTGACTCATGGTCTCAGAGGAGGTCTCAGTCCAGGGCCAGCTGGGGGAGGCAGCACAGCATGGTGGAAGGGTGTGGCAGAGGAAAGCCGCTCAACTCATGGTGGCCAGGAAGTAGAGAGGAAAGAACCCAGAGAAAACGGAAGGGCAGGGAATAAGACATACCCTTCAAATGCCTGCCCCAGGGGCCTCCTTCCTCCAGCTGGGCCCCACCTCCTTACAGCCCACTGGGCGCTGAACTCCCTGACAGATTAATCTACCGATGATGTCAGCACCCTTGCGGTCCGGTCACCGCCCTAGGCCTCACTCTCAACACCATGGCACTAGGGGAACAGGAGTCTTTGGGGACCCTTCAACTTCAACTATGACCGAAGTAGAGACCACAGAGTGGCTGACAAAGAGTTGGGTTCTGGATGTATTTTGAAGAGAAAATCTGCAAGACACAGAGATGTACTGGAAATGGAGCATTTAAGAAAGCCAGAGACCCGAGATGCGGCCAAGGCTTTGTCCTGAGCTACAGATGGAATACGTGTGCATTACTAAGACAGGCAGCTGAGGGGAGCAGGAAAGGGGAACGAAACCTGGGGTTTGGGGTATGTGAGGTCACGGGTACCTGTTAAACAGCCAAGTGGAGAAGTCAAGAATGCAGCTTGCTCTACAGATTAGGAGTCTGCAGGAGACTGGGGCACTGCAAGGTTGAGGAGTCACAGATACAGGAATGGAAAAGCTAAGGAGAAGAGGAAAGAAGCTGTTAAGGAGGAGGAAACTGAAAGAGAGGCAGAGACAAAGACAGAGACAGAGACAGAGACTTTCCAGGCTATGTGAAGAAGGCATTTGCTGGGGCTAAGTTAAGCTAGACCAGGACTGAGAGCAGACCTTTGGGCTCCAGAAAGGGGTCGTTAGTAGCCTGCCAAGATTATTTCCTCAGGGTTAGAGTTGGGGTTCACCCTAACCCTAACCCTAACCTCTGCGAGCAGCTTCTTCCTCTTCTCTCACAGTTCTGTACTGACTCCTTAACACAGTTTGTAATTAATTATGTGTTGTGTGTCCATGTGTCTGTCTTCCCCTGGGTCCCCAGCCCACTGATTATGAGCCCTGAGAGGGCAGGACCAGTGTCTACAGCATCCTTCAAGGCCAAACACCGCTGGACCCAGAGTGGGACAATATTTCCTAGATGAGCAAATAAACCAAGGTCCACGTGGGACAACTGTTGTCCACTCATCCACTCTCTCACTTCACGAAAACCCTGGGGACCAGTGTCTGCTGCATCACCAACCAGCACGGGAGAATCTCGCTTCCCCCTGGCCAGGGTCAGTGTCTCTTGCAGACCCCGTGAGTCCTGCCAGGCCTGTCGTCCCATCCCGTAGTTCTGCGATGGTCTCAGCCCTCCTGACTTGAATCCTTAGCGTCCTCAGGGCTTCCCATGGCCTAGGGCTGCCTGGAGTGCCTTCCTGGGCCCCAGCACCTGTGAGCACAGGGTCACACACAAGCTGTGGAACGCAGTGCTCGCGGCTCAAGTCCCTCTGCCCAGCCCTCTCCTGACCACGGCTCAGACCAGGGCTGTGGAGAGAGTATGAGAACAGAGAGGCTCGGGGTGGGGCCTGCAGGATGGGGCAGCGCAGGACAATCCTCAGGACAAAGCGGAGCCACTGGAAGGTCCCCACAGGGCAGGCCTCACCTAAGGAAAGGAAGGTGAGAGTCCCGTAAGGACTAACTTGGCTCGTGAAGGAACTGAGTGCCTGGGGAGCTTAGTAAGTCAGATCTCCAGCCTAGGTGTGAAACCAGCTATAAAAAGTAGTGGAGTTCCACTTGCCCTTCTAAAATCACCCAGCTGCTCCAAAGGGAAGACAGGCAGGGGCCAGCCCGGCCAGCAGTGCAGCCTAGCTACTGACAACAGCGGTCCATTACCAACCCAAGATGGGCACCCTCGGCCCAGGAAAACCGGCTGACCATCTTAGCACAGAGCAAAAGGACAATTTCTTATGTCTACCCAAGGTACACAAAAATCTTACAGCACTCCTGCCTGCTCTGCACATGGCACTGTAAGTGTGCCTGGATGTTCCGGCCCGCTTACCATCATGGTTTCTTGGCCTTGCTTTGGGCTGAGGCGCATGGACCTGGTTAGCTGAAGGGACCTGGTGTCAGTCTCAGCGGTAAGGAGCAGGCTGGTGGGGAAGGGCCTGGCTGGAGCTGTGCACAGTCTAAGTGAGGTCTGCTCCGGTGCAGGTGGACAGCGACACCTGTGACCACAAAAGAGGGTGAAGTCCAGTCCACCAGCGGAACCCACCCGTAACCTCAGCCTCACTAGCACAGCTGAGGACAGCAAGACTGAGAGAAGAAACTTGACGACGGCCGTCTGCCTCGGCTGTCGGGCTGCCCAGGTCTGGAGCAGGAGCTTGGCGCTGGGTTTGCACACGCGTGAGCTGTGTGCACGTCAGAGTGGTGGTGGGAGACAATGTGTGATTTCTGTCCAGGAAAACTGTGGCCCTCCAAAGCCCGACAGGAAAACCTTGGTGCTGCTCGCACCTGCTGTGAGACTGGGACCCAGTTCCACACACTGCTGGGGCTGTGCGCTGAGTCTGGGTTACAGGCACGCCCAGCCCTCCCCTCCCACGGCTGCCCTATCTCTTACAACTGTGGGAGACAAGGGGAAGCAGGGCCCCAGGAAGAGCCATCTCCTGCCTGGCGGGTGGTCGCCTGACTGTAACCCAAGCCCCCGAGAGGAGTGGCCCCAAGGTGCTCCAAGCGGCTGTAAAACTGCTCCAGTGGCCTCTTTCTGAGTTCCTGGACCTCGGACCACCACCTCGAATTTGGAAACTGAGTCGGGCCCAAACAGGACGAACCACTCTCTGTTCAAGCCAGAAAGTTGGCCAGAGCCGAGAGGCCCTAAACGGCCCATGGATGATGTATTATTGCCTCAGCCCTGGGGTGAACTTGGTCCCCTACGCTGAGCCTCGCCTTTCACACTATTATTCTTAGAGATGTCGTTGCACTCCAGCTTAAACTAAAAATACAACTTCCAGGAACAGCAGAACCTGGCTTTAATTGTGCAGCTTGATACAGATGCCATGTGCTATAATTACATCTGATGGCTTTGTGTACTAGATACCACCGTGGGGAGCAAGGGGCTCGATTTGCTCCAGGCCTGTAGGACTCCCCTGGCTTCTGGGCTAGCGTTGCTCCCTGCAGCCGGTGCTTTGATGCCCTCGATTTGGGGCAAGTCATGTAAGGCAGAAGTGCAGCTCCCAGGAAGGTGTGCAGGGGAAGTCCCCCTTGAAGTGTCTCCCTGCCCACTCCTCCCTCTCGCCCATGGCCAGGGCGCAGCCAGGCAGGAGAAGGGCGTTGCCCCCTGGTCAGTGAGCAGCCAGCTCTTCCGCTGCCCCTCTGCCTCTGACTCCCGGTGAGCTGTCCTGAGTCTGGTTCCTCACTGGAAATCACACAGTACAGGCAGGATGAAGTCTGCACACCTCACACACAGACTGATGAGCACATGGTGTTCTGAGACTCCCTGCCCTGCACCAGCCCCACCACTAGGGGTCCTGCCGAGCACCTGCTCGGGCCACAGGAGGGACACACGGCACAGCCCACAGTGTCAGGCTGACAAAACCAGGTAGGCACAGCACAGTGTGGACACCACGCCGGAACAGAGGTCTCTGCTCACACCCCAGCACTAGCAAGGGAAGCTTCACTCTTGGGACGAATAGGAGCTCCAGCTGGTCCGGGAAGGGTCCTCAGGACAGTGGCCCTCTCTCCACTTAAGGATTAAGGAAGCAGCATCCTGAGGCTCTGCCTCTCAACACCATGGTAACCGGGAATGTTACCCTGGGTTCTACACCTTAGCTTAAGGTGGCCTTCACGAGAGCCCCTGCCTCCTGAGGTGGCGGGATGCTGTGTGAGGTGCACACCTTTGGCACACTGTCACTGGGGCACTCAAGAAATGCTGGCTGGTAATGGCATTGTGGGAAATAAAATTCTGAAAGATCCAAGCATCCCGGCAAAGAGAGGCGTGCGCAGGACAATGTGAGGGCTGCCTGGTGGCCTCACTTGATGGAGTCACAGAGTCTATTCGGGGAAGGCAGGTCCTCTGACATCCTCCAGCTCATCTTGCAGTCACTGCCCTTCACTTGGCCCACAGGGACTCAGGATGGAAATGCCATCGCAACAGCTCACAGTCCCCCAGCCTTCTCTTCCCTGGGGCTTGTTTCTATCTCTGGTTTCAGTAGTTCTCAAGATCACCAGGGGGTTCTGGACATCTGGTGGCCCTCAGACTCATGAAGGTGGTCTGACGGCCCCATCTGCTGATGGGGGCGAGCTTGTTTGCAACACTGCTCTCTGATGAGGAAGGCCCTGAAGGCCTGGCACTCCACTGTCACCTCTGGAATCCACTGCCTTCTCAGAGAGGGGCAGGAGAACCTGGAAGTGAGAGAGTGCGCTCCACAGCAGGGTGGGACAGGCAGAGGGACGCCAGGTCCCAGCTGGGCTCTGAGGACACAGGGCTCGCAAAGGGCCCACCTGGTTTTAAAGAGACCCAACATTTTATGTAAGCAACCCAACATTGCTACACATTGTCATTATTTCTGTCATCTTTCGGGTTCTTTTCAGAGTATATGCTGGCTCGCAACAATATAGGAACCTTCTCATTTACTCATTTTTCCAGAGAGGGTTTGACAGACTTGTGCAAGGCAATCAAAGTCTTCCTCTTCCAGTTTGAGAACAATTGCTTTCCACACCAGAGTGAGGAAAGAGCCGAGGAAGTAGGAAAACAGGAAGCAAAAAGGGGGCATGTCCCCCTGCAGGGTCTGAGCATTGCTGCCCAGAGCCCAGACCACAGTGCCCTCGGGCCCTAGGGGTGTCTGCCCCATGAGGTCTTCTCCTGCCTCTCCACTCCTCTAGCCTCGAGCTTACCCCTGACTGTGGTGGCCTTGGGCTCCGCCCTGGAGACTTCCAGGCTCACCTGGGCTTTCGCAGGCCATGTGCTCTCTGGCCGCTGTGCGTCCCAACAACCAGGTTGGCTAAGGCGGTGGCCCGACAGCTGAGGCCCTGGCCCAGGAGGTGGCCACCCTGTCCCCACGCAGCCTGGCTGGACAGCTGATCCTCCCTAATCCCATCCCGCACCGCCAGCCTGGTCACTTTTCATCCATCTGTGACCTGTGCATCGCTCTCCTGTGGCCGGCTTTATTTTCGAGCCTGTCAACAAGCCTCTGAAAAGGTTGGACACATGTGTGCAGGGTGGGAGGAGGAGGGTGGCCAGTGGTGCACAGCTGGAGGGGCCCCAGGCGGCAGAGACACTGGCCCTCACCGAGCAAGCCTGAGGCCAGGCAGGTGTGGGTGTTCTCCACTGCACCCCCATTGGTAAGGTCCAAGAGCAGTCTTCTCATCCTGGATGGTCCACACTGAACTCTGTTTACCAAGTTCCTCAATAAAGCCACCCCTCAGGAGCCTTTGAGAGAAAACGTTTTTATTTTTATCTTTTTGGACAGAGACAGAAGCCAGCAACAAGCAGGTGGCCACTGTTGCTCAGTTGCCAAGTGGGTGATGCAGTTAAAACAGGAGCCGCGGTCTGTTTGCAGGGCCGGGTTGCTACGTGAAGGTCCCGGCCAT
Organism: Heterocephalus glaber; assembly: GCF_053883595.1. Classification (NCBI taxonomy): domain Eukaryota; kingdom Metazoa; phylum Chordata; class Mammalia; order Rodentia; family Bathyergidae; genus Heterocephalus; species Heterocephalus glaber. The sequence goes on along the minus strand of NW_028258187.1, from coordinate 1,748,624 downwards.
GACTCCACTGTTGCTGAATGTTTCCTGGCACACCTGCTCCATGGGAGCTAAAGGGCTCACTCGAGCCTCTCCTTTCCGTGACATGGAGGAGTGGAGGAGCTGCACTCAAAGGCCGGGCCTCTTTCCTGCCCTCTCAGCTTCCACAGTTCAGCCCAGGCCACAAGGGACAGGCAGTGTCTGCATCCTCAGGTGCGCAGGTCCTCTCAGAGCTGCCACAGAAGCCAGACAAAGTGGTTCGCGCCTATAATCCTGGCACCCTGAGAGGCTGAGGCAGGAGGATCACAGGCTCCAGACCAGCCTGAGAAACTGAGTGACTTAGTGAGACCCTAAGCCTCATTACAGTCTCAACATAAAAAATTAGAAGGGCTGAGGATGTAGCTCTGTGCAAAGGCCCTGGGCACAATCCCGGTACTGAAGAAAGAAACAAAAGCAAAGAAAGAAAAAAGGAAAGCCTGACATGGAGCATCCTGATTTTCTTTGAGGCACAGACACTGTGAGGATGCCCACTCCCCATGGGTGGGCAGGGAGACAGCAGAGCAGACACCAGGGCCAGGACAGCAGACGAGACAAGCACACCCGGGGAGGGCCCTTTCTGTAAACACTGACACACTGCAGACATCTCAGTGTACAGGGTGTTAATGAGGACATGGGTGCGGTACTGAGATGGAATAAATATCAGATGCAAGATGTCGAGAAAGCTGCCCAGGAGCAACCTCCCCTCCCCTGGACCCTCGAAGGCATCTCCAGTCTGCTGGCTCAGCAGGGCCAAACGTTCTGTAGTGTTTCGCTGGAATATTATACACATGGAGAAAAGGATGCTCATCACAGCTCAGCACTGCTCACAGATTGAGAAACAGGAAGCCCAGGCAGCACAGAGGCCCACAGGAAGGGAGCTTGGCCTGGGGTGACTCAGTGGTGATTCTCCAACAGTGGCACAGAGCGACTTGCTCTCCTGTGTGCCATGTTCACGTCTGCGTCACACTCCTTTCCCAACAGGCTCTGTGCGTGGGAGCTATCACGCCTGCACGTCCCTGCAGGCATCTCCTCCTCCAAAAGGCCTCATTTGTACCTCTGGCCTGAATTCCCTCAGATGTGGTGCTGTGGGTAGAGAGGGAGCTGCTGTGTTTGAGGCATTACACAGAGCGTGTCCCCATCCGCTCCCCACGTGGCTGTGATGAAGCTACAGACACAGCTGTGTTACATGCACACCTGCACCTTGCAGCAGTCGATGGGGCCGTAGGATGTGTGTGTGTGTGTGTGTGTGTGTGTGCGCGCGCGTGTGCGTGTCTTAGTAAACACCACTCCCCGGAGTTTCAGGGCAGCTGTGACACTGGCAACCCCACCAGCAATGGTGAGCGTCGTCCTGGCTGCTCCAGACCGCTGCCAACACCTGCCATTTCCTGCCTCCATTTTACCCAGACCTGGATGGTCAATTCCTGGCCTGAGACAATGTGTGCCCAAAGTGACTCCAGGGAATGTGGCTGCCAGAGGGCAAGAGGACAGCCTGAGAGACCTGAAGGGTTTCACTCAAGGACACCAAAAGGCCACCTGCAGCCAGCAAGCTCATGCACATGGGGCAGTGTGGGGCTGCTGCAGCTGCGACTGAGCACCCTGCAAGCTTCCGTGTGAGCCTGCTGGGACACCGGGCATTGGCATGAGCAGTAGCCGCACCCTTGTTGTTCATAATATTTTAATTTTATTTGTATCACCATGATCTGGGCCCAGGTAGGGGCGTCTTCAGCCTCCCTGTCTTGGCGAAACCTCAGATCCTCACCTGCTAGGGGCCAAGTTCATAACCACTGTTGTATCCCTCCAACTGACCTCACAAGTCCACTCCAATTCCTGTTATCCCCAGGGGTGAGGAGGGCAGTGTGCACAATAAAAATTGAAAAGGTCGCTATGTCTTTGCTTGTGATGGGGAAAGAGAAGGGAGAAAAGAAAGAGGATTTTTTTTTCCAGCTTCTTTACACCCATGTTGGCCTCCTCCTCTTGTTCCAGAGGAGCAGAGCATTCACCCCCAAGCCTGACTCTAGCTGTCTGTATGGGTGGACCTGTCACCTGAGCACCTCTGCTGGGAGACAAGGTGCACAGCCGGTCAGCCCCACCCAACCTCTCCTCGTCTTTCCCACCATTGTCTTCCTAAGAGACTGAGGGATACGAGGAAACCAGGTCACTAAGCAAAGGAAATTCATTCGGGGAATTTTCAGCAAACATGCTACTATGGTTTATATCTAGATGTCCCCCAAGACCATCATACGCACATGGGCAGGCTTGGGAAAGGTGGCTGAATTTTGGGGCTCATGGCTGACTTGTTGCTGGGAGGTGGGGTCTGGTTGGAGGAGGCAGCTGCTGTAGGAGTGATGTGGAAGGGTTCATCTACCTTCTGGGTTCCTCCCTTCGCTCTCTGCCTCCTGGTTGTAAGGACATGAGCAGATTTTCCTCCTCTATGTCCCTCTGCTATTCCATATTGTCTTGGAGCCAACAGACCATGGATGGAAAAGTGTGAATCAAAATAAATCTTCTTATAAGTTTTGGGTGTAAGCTATTATATCCCAGCAACCAGAAAGTGACTAAGACATATTTTGCTACCAGAGAAATAGGATCATTGCTGTGACTGTAACTAAACTTTTGGTTCAGAAGCCTTTGGAACTGGTTCACTGGAGGAGTCCAAAAAGGTTTGGAAATGCTGGCTAAAGAAGCCCTAGAATGTTGTGAGCCATGCTTGATGGAAGATTCTGGTGAAAGCTGTGAAGACCAGAATGTGGACACAAAGGAAGACAGTAAAAATCAGGCTCAAGAGGTTCCAGGCGGGAGGGACTCCACTGGTAGTTGGACTCCAGGCCATGTGTGTTATGCTCTGACAGAAAATTTGTCTGCATTTTGCTCCTTTTGGGGAGACTGAGATTAAGGAGAGTGGGCTAATTAATCTGGCAGAGGTAATTTCAGCCCAACGTTCACACTGTAGTTTATACTTAGAAAAGGGAGTGAGAAGCCCATTTGAAAAGTTTTCAGTTTCCTCAGAAAGGAAAAGCCTGCAGTCTTGGCTGAGGAGACCCTGGTTGCTAAACAAATTAGCATTAAAAGGACGCCAAGTATTTTGCATCAAGATCATATGAAAGATGCCCTGAGGGTATGCGAGGAATCTACAGGATCTCACCATCACAGGCTCAATAGGGCAAGGCTGTGAAGTTTCATCTGAGAGGAGAGCCCTAGGGTACTGTGCCAAAGAAGGGCCACTTAGGGATTGGTTTCCCAGGATTTGTTTCACAGTGCTCAGCCATCCAGGCACTGAGTTCTCTGTAGCCATGGTCCAAGGTAGCCTGGCTACTGCTTGAGTGGGCAACAGATCTTGGCATCATCCACATGGTGCTGGCTTGACAGGCATGCAGAATGTAAGAACTGTGGAGTCATGGAGGCCAGGCAGGGTGACCTGAGAGGGCAGTGGGGGAAGCTGTGAAAGTGCAGTGGAATCTCCAGGAAGTTGTAGGAACCAGAAACATGGGATGTCTGCTGAGGAAAGCCACACTCAGTGAGTGGAACCTGCCCAAGAAAGAGGCCATGGGGGCTGCAGCAGACAGTGCATTAGGGGAAGGGCTGCCCAAGCCATGTGGAATTCACATCTTGCCACAATCAGCTGTGGGTGCTGGAAGTGCACCTTGCCCTGCTGGGTTTCTGCTTGCTTTGGTTCCATTCCTTTCCAATCCCCTTTTCCTCCCTTTTGGCATGGGAATGCTTACCCTGTGCCATCATATGTCAGCAATGTTTAATTTTCTTTTCATTTACACAGGGCGCACAGCTAAGAGTTTGTCTTAAGTCTCAGAGGAGACCTTGGACTTGGACTTTTCGGCAGTGCTGGAACTGTGAAGACTTCGGTGACTCTTAGAGATGCACTAAATGCCTTTTGCCTAAAGAGATGCACATGAGCCTCCTGGGGGCCGGGGGTGAGGTGTTATGGTTTAGATCTAGATGTCTCCTGAGAGGCTCACACATAGGTGGGATGGTCGAAGGAGACTTGGTTATGGGGCTCACAGCTGACTGCTGTTGGGAGCTGAGTCTGGTAGGAAGAGGCAGCCATTGGGGGTGGGACCTGGAAGGGTGCATCTCCCCCCGGATCTCCCTGCTCTCTCTGTCACATGATCAGCTTTTCCTCCACTATGCCCCTCTGCCATGGACTAAAATCATGAGCCAAAATAAAACTCTCCTCCTTTAAGTTGCAGGTATCAGGTTTTGTGTCCCAGTGTCGAGAAAGTGACTGAGGTGCCTGCCATTTTCTACTGGGCTATGTGCTGTGGTCCTTCTGCCTGACTACACCTGGTGAAGGTTAGAATTGCAAGCAGAGCACACTCATCACGTGCTTCTCCTGACTCACCCTGATGAACCAGAGGCCCCTTGGTGTGAAGGGTTTGGGGGTTTTTCCTCTGAAAAATGTGCTGCAGTTGATGGCCTTAATTAGCACCGTTGAGTGATGAAATACAATTTGTAATTCAATTTTTTAAATGTTATATGAAGACAAGGAAAGAGGGAAAGCCAAGGGCTGCTCATCTGCATGCTGCATAAACTTTTCAAATGGGTTTTTTACTCCTGTTTCTCAGTATAAACTACAACCTGAACATTGGGCCACCTTGAAATTTCCTCTGCCAGATGAATTAGACCACTCTCCTTAATGGTCTGAAATCTTTACTTTTAAAATTGTGGCACTCGATCCTGCAAGAGGCTCGCCATGGTGATGGGCAGCAACAGCGATGGCGGCTGCACCCCAGAGCAGGAAGACTCTGTGCTGTTCCAGCTCGGTACAGGCCAGAGTGATGATTCTGACATTTGGGATGATACAGCATTGATAAAAGCTTACGATAAAGCTGTGGCTTCCTTTAAGCATGCTCTAAAGAATGGTGACATTTCAGATAAACCAAAAGGTGAAACTTCAGACAAACCAAAAGGCACACCTAGAAGAAAACCTTTTAAGAAGAGTAAAAGCCAAAAGAAGACTATCACAGCTCCCTTGAAACAGTGGAAAGTGGGTGACAGATGCTCTGCCATTTGGTCAGAAGATGGCTGTATTTACCCAGCTACCATCACTTCTGTTGATTTGAAGAGAGAAACCTGTGTCATGGTCTACACTGGATATGGAAACGGAGAGGAGCAAAATCTGTCTGATCTGCTTCCCCAGACCTGTGAGGCAGCTAACAACATGAAACAGAATGCTCAGGAGAATGAAAATGAAAGTCAGGTTTCAACGGATGAAGGTGAGAACTCTTTCAAGTCTCCAGGAAGTAAACCAAGTAACATCAGGTCAAAAGCTAGGCCCTGGAACTCCTTTTTCCCTCTGCCACCACCCATTCCTGGCTCAGGATTGAGACCCGGAAAGCCAGGTCTAAAATTCAGTGGCCCACCTCTTCCACCACCACCACACTTCCTGTCATGCTGGCTGCCTCCACTTCCGTCTGGACCACCAATGATCCCACCACCACCTCCTATCTGTCCAGACTCGTTCAATGACGCAGATGCACTGGGCAGCATGCTGATGTCATGGTACAAGAGTGGCTATCACACTGGCTACTACATGGGTTTCAGACAAAATCAAAAAGAAGGGAGGGGCTCACATTTTAACTGAGTGGCAGACATCAAACCCAGGGCCTTGCACACTCTACCTAAACACAAGTTCTGTCGCTGAGCTACACTCCTACTCCCAAGCACCCCAACTTCCAGTGTGGGGTCCTTGATTGGACTCAGCCATCTATAAAAGCCTTGGGGTGGGGAATCTGGACACAGATTGAATATAGACTGGATTTTCAATATTAGATTATTATGCCTCACTTTATGAGCTGAGATAAAGGTGTTGTTGCTTATGGAAGATTGTCTCATTTGTATCCTGGAGTATTGAGGAGTGACATGTTAGTGTGTGTAAATATTTTGAAGTGGTTTAGCTAAGTGTGTGTTTGTGTGAGCATATATGGCAAGATGTTAATGAATCTAACTGGTATGTACATGGATATTTGTTGTACTGTTTTTTCTATGTTTTGTATGTGTTTAAAAGTACAGAATACATTTTTAATTTTTAAAAATTATTAAAAATCAGCCATGTGTTTATCATTAAAAAATAAAAATAAAATGGAATAAAATTGTGGCACTCTTAGAGAGCCAGATGACCTCCACGAAATCCTCAGAATGTTTTCTCCCAAGGAGACTCACACCATGCTGACATACTAGAGCTGGAAATCCAAGGGTAGAGGACAATGAAGGGGACTGGAGGGGGCTTGGCACTTCAGTCTGTCTGCCCTGGGCAAGCACTGGCATCACCTGCACAGGAAAGGGCCTGCCCTGCTCATGGAACAGTGAGGAGCCCCAGAGGTTCCTGTCAGCCATGGAGATGCCCTTACTGTGCAGCCCCGGCTCAGAGGGGCCGATCTGCAGGATGAGCTTCTGCCTAAAAACCCCACCATGGCCTCCATTCCCTGAGGATCTCACCCACACAGGGAGAGGAAAGAGGCAGGTGTCCCTCTACCCACTTCGGGACATTCTCTCCTGCCCCAGACAAGCTGGGGGGTGGGGGGGACTTTGAGGGAGACGAACCCGATGCCCCTCAGAGGAGAGGAGCACCAGGACCACAGGCAGGGGCTGGTACCTGGGTCTCCCGACGAAGCTGCCACAAGGTCTAAGGCCAGGCAGGCCCTGGGGAGCCAACGGCACCCATGTTGAGGTTGAGGGCCCTGCTAGCTCCTTCATTTCAGAGCTGAGGAAAGTGAGACTCTGCAAAGTGACTTCTGGTGGAGACCTTTACACAGTCAGTGAGAAAGTGGGTGGCTTTTCCCTCTAGGACACGGCCTGCCTTCCAGGCCCGTCCCTTGTACCAGGACCATCCCTTCTGCTCTGCACCACCCCAGGATGAAATAGAAGGCAGGACTTTGGTGACAATCAAAATAAGGCTTGGGGCAAATGCCCAGCCATCCACCGGGCTGCTGGCCACTTCCTCCACTCTCTCTTCCCTTTGTGCACATCTGCTTGGTGCTCTGATGTTGGTTTAATACCAGAATGACAGGTGGACCTGCCACGGTCACCACCCTGGTTTCCCCAAGTCATGCTGGAAGCGCTCTGCCACGAAGTCAGATAACCCAGCACCTCACTGCGGCCTGTACGATGGGGCTCACAGCGGCTCCAGGATGCATGGAGGCCTGCTGTCCCTGTGTCCCCGCCCCTTAGTGCTTACTGAGCAGCCCAGGCTGGTTGTTCCCTGGCTCTGGTGTCACAGTCAGGCAGAAGAAAGCAAAGGCCTGGCCTGGGCTCATCTTCAGCTCAGCAGGCAGCAGAGGACATCTAAAATCAGAGATTTGTGCCTTTCTGTGACCCTTGCATGGGGACCCTGGATGCTGTGGACCAATGGGCAGGACCCCTCACTGGGTGGGGAAGGCAGGCTGGTTGGGGGCAGGTGGCACAGTCAGGGACAGGTCCCCAGGGAGGGAACACTGGCGTGGATGGGGCAGCAGGAGGAGAGAGTCACATGGACCCAGGAGGGCATGACCTGGGTGTGGGACCAGGGGCCAGGGCCAGGGGCTTCCAGAAGGGGCTGCCATGTGGTGCCTGGGGCAGGCAGGGTTGTGGCCCGGAGTGTGGGCACGGGGGAAGGGGCAGAGCTTATTCTGAGAGCAGAGGGCCGGACGCTGGGCCCAGGGCGTGGGAGCAGGTGGGGGACAGGGCCGCTCCAGCAACATAGCCCTCACTGCCCCTGCAGGAGGCCTCCGTGGGGACAGGAACAGAGCCAGCCACCAGTCGGGCGTCTGTGGAGGGTGGTGGACTGGAAGTGGGAGCCGGCGGGCACCTCCCAGGGCTCCGACCTCATGGGCTCCTCAGAAAGTCGGGCTGCAGAAGGGCGCAGGGAGGGCAGAGTCTCCAGGCCTCCTGCTTCTACCCAACCAGGTGCCCAGCCCCGCCGGCACCACCGCTGGGCCTCTGACTCCAGGGAGGCCACTTACTACCCCTCCTCTGCAGCCAGCAGCATTTCCAGTAGCAATCATGCACAAAGAACCTAAAAACCCAGATGTGGCACACACCTGTGGCCCTAGCAGTCTGGGAGGCTGAGCCAGGAGGAGCACCACAAGCTCAAGCCCAGCCTGCACAACCTAGCGGCTTATCCAGCTCCTGTCTCAAAATAAAAATTTAAGAAGAAGGGCTGGGGATGTAGCTCAGAGCGAAGGCCCTGAGTTCAATTCTCAATACTGCAAAAATAAATAAAAACATACACTAACAATGACTTGGAAAGGACACAATGGAAATCTGCTCCTATCGAGTTCCACATATATTTATAATCAGGCGATTAAACAAGAAAACAAAATTAAAATACGAGAGAAAATAAATACAGCACAAAGTGGGAGGAAAAGCCTAACTGTGCAGTAGTTTTATGCTTACCTAACAATTTTAAATGTGATTCTTTAGTTACAATTTAACATAATAATACTTTATATAAATGACTCTCCGGTAACTAATGAATACATGCTAATAATGCTGAAGAGTCTACAAAGAGCACAATTTAGCTGACAACCAAATCGCACTGCTTGCTGATTTATTTGCTCTTTAGTTTTAAATCAATAATTTAAAAAGAAGAATAAATTTATATTTTACAGCTATTTTCAGTAAAGTATTTCATGAGTGAACTAAACCTGAATTTGCAGAAAGAGACAGATAAGCAACACACACATGTGCAGCCAGAAGGGCCGTGCACACCTGGGCGCGTCGTGCTTTTCTCCTTGGCTGTCCCCAGACACCATGGCCGGCCACATGGCATCGGGGGCCCGCGGCCACTCCCAAGGACACCCAGGGACACCTGCTTCAGCTACACAGGCTGCAGTGCAGACCATTCCAACGGCCGCCCAGAGGCATCCTCCCCGGTCGGGTCTTCAAGGGGCCCGACAGAAAGTGGGGACCAGTCTCTCCTCTGTGGAAGCAGCCCCACAGCCTCAGCAGGCTCAGGCTTTGCCCTGCTCCCCTCTGCAGCAGCATGAGTACAGATGCCTTTCTGGGCAGATTTCCATCCACCTGTGATTTCCCTCCCTAGCAGAGTGACCCGCTGAGCGCTGAGCGCTGGTGTCATGGAAGGGTGATGGGGCCCACAGTGGCCAGGCTGGGAACATGGGGCAGAGTGGAGACCTCTCTCAGGCCCAGTCCTCAGGAGCTGCCCATGCCACCTTGAGGGCTGGACACTGTGCCCTCCACACACAGGTTTGGTTATTATGTTCAAACCCTTTTAACTGACACGTACTAATTATGCATATTACGGGGTACAATGTGGTATTTCAGTACGTGCACACAAGGAGCAATGATCAAATCAGGGTAATGGGTACATTTATAACCTCCAACATTTAGCATATCTTTGTGTTGGGAACAACAAAATCCCCTCTTATTGTTTAATTCTAAAATATCCTCCCAAAAGTCCCCTGTGTTCCGAGGTGAGGCTTTGGAAGGTGACTGGATGGTGGGGAGCTGCCCTCACCTGCAGATCAGCCCACTGTGAGTTCATGACTGAACGAGCTGTTTGGAAGTGGGGCATGGTCCAAAGGCAAGTCTGTGGAAACAGACACAGAAGGGTATGTTCTAGTCCTGGCTTGTCTCTCTCTCTCTCTCTCTCTCTCTCTCTCTGTCTCTCTCTCTCTCTCTCTCTCTCTCCTTCTTGGTCACCATGAGGCAAACAGCTTTGCTCCACCAGCCCCTTCTGCCAAGATGGTTCTGCCTCACCACAGGCCTAGAGCAATGGAGGCCCTGACCATGGACTGGAACCTCTGAAACCGTGAGCCAAATAATCTCTCCTCCTCCAAGATGATTTATGCCAGGTATCTTGTCACAGCATTGAAAAGCTGACTAACACCAAGGAGGAAGATAAGAGTCTTTTTGGTCGGTTTCTTGCTGCAGCTGTCATTTTGACCTCAGTGTAGTTTGCTGAGCTGTGCCATCAGTTTCTGCCAGCTCCCGCTGCCTGGGTCCCTCCAGTGAGCCAGTGCCATCCACCTGGGCCACAAGCCCACCTCTCGCCTTACTCCTCTCTTCCATCTGGGAGATTCTTCTCAGAGGTTGTAAGGCTCTGTCTTCAATCAAGTAGATGAAATAGGCAAATAGTGAAGGATCAGACAGGTTCTCAAGTCACTCCCTCCTCACATAGGATCGATATATTTTGGCCCTAAAAGGAAGAAGTGTTTGTTTCAACAAAGGCCTAAGCTTTCTCTAAAAATGCATGTGTGTCCCAGGCTGGCTGCTAGCCTGGCAATTTAACCATGTGACACTGAGGCCGAGCCCCTGCCACACACTGGAGCCAGGCCTCAGGCCGTGTCCTCCTCAGCTGGGTCCCTGACTCCGTGGGAACACACATGTTCTGACATGCAGGTCCAGGTGCACTGGACAACGCTAAGGCCCGGTTCTTGCTCCGGTTTGGCGGCCTGTGTGTGACACATTCTTGCGGGTCCCCTTTTCACCTCGCTCCCCCTGAAGGTCACAGCCATCTGCACCCAGAGCGAGAGGAGCAGTCTCTGTTCTGCCCAGCACGTGACCCTCTGCTTGGCCACAGGGAAGACATCAGCCTGACCGTCCACGTGCCCGCACCTGGCCTGGCACCTGGCCTGGCTTCTGGCACAGCTCCCACCCTGCAGGAAGCTCCTCAGGAGCCAAGCTGCGTGGGCTGGGGGCGAGGCGTGGCAAGGTCCAGCGGAGCCCACCGCACAGCTAGGCATTCTCGCCTGCAGCGGCACTGGGCCATGGGCACTGGGGCAGCCACTCAGAGTCGCCCCACCCAGGTCCTTCTCACCCAAGAGGATTTGAGCCCAGCACAGTGATCAGGATGAAGGCTACTTTCACGAGTGTCATTCTCACCTGGGGTTCCCCCAGGAAAAGGAAAATCATCCTGTCCATCCCACACTCAGACGTAAGAGGTGGATGCAAAGTTCCTGGTGCAACAGAGCATTCATGATGAGGTCACAAGGCCCCAGTCAGATTGTACTGAACCAAAACCTCTCTCCCCCACACTGGAAATGTTAGGCCATTTATTTCCATGGGCACAGAAAAACTATGAAACATGTCACCTTTGCTCAAAATACAGTGTTCAACAAGCCAAGGCTACAGCACTGTTAGAATATACCAGACTTCAGTTATTCAGGCTTTGGTATCACAGTTCCCACAGAAATATTGGGAATAGACGCCAACACCCTCTGGGATAGATTTTGCAGGGTGTGAGAACAAAGAAATAAAATTAACTTGCATCATATGGTTTTCTGACTCAGGAGAAATGAAAAGTGTCACTATAAGAAAATATATTGGTTCCTGATTCCAGAATTAAATGCAGTAATTTAACCAGGAGTTCTAAGCCTGGACCCTGAGACTGCACGAAATGAGACTCATGTGCGGGAACAGAGGTCGTAGACCTCATCAGAACACAGAGGGACTTCCCAGAATCTAGCGATCAACCCTTCTTTCTACAGATGGACCCACCGACACTCGGCTGATTCACAGTATGAGTTGCAGAGTTCTGATCAGACTCGGGGCTCTTACTTTCCATGCAGTCTTGGAGTAACATCGTCATTTTCAGGGAGCCCAGGGCCTCTCTGAAAGGTCAGCCGCATCTCCCTATCTACTGTGCCCAGTGATAATCCAGATGAATCTCCATCTGCCAGGGGCCAGAGCAAGCCACAGCCTGCTTCTCAGGAGTAATCTTGCAACCAAATCAGTCATTATGTAAGCTTCTCTGTCTGATTTCAATGTCCCTCAACACTGGGGACTTCTTCCAAGAGGCTGAAAAATCAGTGGTGCATCATTTGTCCTCAAGGGCATTTTTATTAAATTATAAGCAGATGCACATTTCCACGCCGAAACCAACAGAGAGGAAGTTGCTCTGCATGGCTTGGCGTCCAGAGCAAAAGCCGCTTTCAGGTGCCTCCATCCACTCTGAAGGGTCCACCTCGATGCGGCACCACTGCTTCCAGGCACACAGAGCAAGAGTCTGGCTCCACCAGCGCACGATGTAACTCAACAGCAACGCGGTGCGGGGTGGGGGGGGAAGCTGACGCTGTATCCCAGGCCTGGTCCTCTCCACATGGCGTTCACATGCTTTCCTCTCTGACGAGACTGTTGCAGATCAACTGTCTTCGTGAACAAGTCAGGAGCTGGCCACACCCACTGGTGGGCACTGTTCCCGAGTCCCCAGGCCCCCCCTTGCAGGACTCTTTCCTGCCTGACCTCTGAGGTGTGCTTATCTCTAGACCACAGATCTTACCACAATGGTGTTTCCAAAAGCCCATAAGACAGGGAAAAAGAACCACTGACTTTCCATAGCTATTTCCTGTGCTGAGCTGCAGGTGGAGAACTATACTGAGCACCTGCCTGATGTCTCATGACCGTCAGTCAGAGAGATGATGTTCATTCCCGCTCTACAGAGGGAACCTGAACGTTTGATACACAGGAATCTCAAGCTGAAAGCACAGCTGGAACCTGAACTGAATTCAGACCCCTTCTCTCTACTACTCTACGACTCTTCAATGTAAATGGCAGGTGCTCGGGGTTAGAGTTTACCCAGTGCTGTTCTCATTAGCAGTGGGTTTCCCAACTGGGAGAATAGACAAACATAGATACAGGACTAATTGCCAGGAGGTATAAGAACGCAGCAACTCTAGGCTGCTGCAAGTCCACTTTTTAGTGCTATTGTGTCCTGAGCATTTACTATGTGCCTGATAAACCTGGTCACAATTTTTCACTTCAAGGATGACGTCTTTGTATTCCAGGTCTTGCAGACCAAAGCACAGAAAAGTTAAATGTCTTGCTGGAGGCCAACTTCAGGGCGTGACTCCTGCTGCCTCCCAGCCTCTGCACCCTCTCCCCTGCGGAGCCAGCTGTGGCGTCTGGTGTGCCACTCTTCTCTGGGGCAGTGCACATGTACGCAGCCAGTGAGCCCAGGGCAAAGGGACAGTCTACACCACAGAGCGCACCCAGCCACCAAGCCCACCTGGAACACACCCGCATACATGTGGCCCGGCCATGCCCTGTAGACACCCAGCTCTCACGGGACCAGCGGTGAACCACAGGAGGAGACACAGCAGAGTGGAGGAACATGGGCTTCATGGTCACACAGACCGGGTGTTGGTAAATGTCCTTTGTTTTTCTGGTGAATGTCCAGCAACAGCTCTGCTGTGGGAACAGAAAGGCCCTGGCTTGCAGTGCCTGTCAATTTCCATGGTATGAATGCTCCCATCGTGGCTAATCTAAGTCACTGCACAGCAGCTGGTGAGAGAGGACAGCTGGCTCTGGGAGCCGGTGACAGCCAGCCCAGTGCCTGCTGCCAGCAGACCCAACCCGATGCCAGCATGTAGCTTCACAGCACCAGACGTGGGGCAAACCACTGAGCCCTTCCGAGTGCGGCTTTCCTCCTCTACAGAGGAGAAGGTCCTACTACCAGGAACAATGGCATGATTGGGGCTCTCAGTGGAACAAGGCTGTCTCCCACTTCCTGCGGGAACTGATCCCACAGGAGGCCAAGGGGTACAGCCCTCGCCTCTGGCTGCCTCCAGGAAGGACGTAGCCAGTGGGTTGCAGCCCTGGGCAAGGCTGACACCCAGGTGACACCTACCCTCTGTCCGATCTTCCCCGATCCACGCCCAAAGCCACACCCCAGGCTGTGCTCAGTGGTTGCCAGGAAGATTGCATTACCCGCAGCAGGCACAGGGCTCAGGCCTGTCCTCCTACCCGGTTCTGTCCCACAGCTTCACTCCACCTGGCTGACTGAACAAATCCCAGCTGTGTGAGAATAAAAAGAAAGAGAAGGGTGAGGCCTGGCTGTGGCCACTCACTCTCCTGAGGGCCCTGCCACTCCTCCACCCAGAGCCCTCGGCACTCGACAAAGGTGACGCGATGTCGGGAAGATCCAAGAGTCCATCTGCCGCACGTCCAGAGCACAGAGGCCAAACCCCACTGAGCAAGCGCAGCACCCGGGACTGGCAGCAGTACCGCCTCCTCACGGAGATGACCCTGTCGAGGCAAAACACATTCTGAGGTTGTGTAAGTCAGCCCCATTACGTTGTGGTAAGGACTTCTATTGTTAAAACGAAGCACACGCTTTCCAAATCGGGAGCATGTTAACCACCACATTAACGTGCTCTCTGGCTGGTGGAGGAGCCAGGGAGGGGCGGCCACTTTGCCTTCACCTGAAATCCCCCAGCGCCTGGAATGCCCTAAGCCTTTACCCTGTCCCCGGCCCCGGGAAAGGCCCAGCCTGGCTTGGCCTGGGTTAAGCTCCAGTTGGCAGGGGACTGGGGACCCCCAAGTCCCAGCTTTGTTAGGAGCAGCCAGGAGACATGGAGCATTGAGGGCCGGCGGGGGAACTGACCTCCGTCCCAGTTTCCTAAGAGCCCCTTAAACTGCTACACAGTGTGACAAGGAGGAGAGGCGATTTGTGTGCCAAAAATACTTCCAATGTCCAGTCAAGAAACCTAAAAAGAATAGACGTCCCTTGGCCCACGGAACCAATGTCCCAGCCAGAAGAAATGGGATTGTGACCCGGCTGCAGAGGGGGAGACTGTGGGGGACCCAGGGACAGGTCTTGGGGTCCCTGAGGTCCTAGGATGTCTGGCAAGGCCTTTCTGTCTGCTGAGGTGCACTGTCCCAGAGCCCAGCAAGTGCTAGAAGTCCAAAGAACTCCAAGTGAGTTGTCTGCAATTAGCGAATTTAAACAGCAATAAAAAGCCTCACGTGACCTTTGGATCTGTGTGTGTGCCAAGGCAGGAGAGACACAAGCAGGCCGGGGTGGGGCCTGTACTGCAGACAGGCAGAGCCGAGCTCCCAACCCATCGCACGGTCGGTCAGGTTCGGGTCTGGCCCTGAAGATGCACTGTCCCAGACCCTTGTCATCAGCCCTACAGAGCTCTGGCTAGCAGCCCTTTCCTTACGAGCAGCGCACATTCACACATGCAAATTAGATTGAGAAGCTAATTTTAAAATCTGATTTCACTACTCTAAAAGGACAGTTAACGAAAACTGGAACAGTGGCAGTGCTATTGCCTGTCACCGACACGGTCTCCCTGGGCCTTGCACTGCTACTTAGACTAGGATGAGTTCACGGTGTGTTCACTATTTTAGATCTGCTTTGTGTGTGTGTGTGCGGTGTGCATGTGTGTGTGCATGAACATTACGACTTTTCACACACAGACTGGTCTTCCTGTGGCCAAAGCAAACTCACCAGCCGCTCCTGTTGGTTCATTCACTCCATTCTCACTGCCTTTCTCCAGGGGAGAAGCCCGTGCCTGGGTCAGCCTCCCCTGCAGCTGTTCAGGGCCCAGCAGTCGCCTGCGTTGGGGATCTGCATGCAGGCTCATCTAGAGCTGCTCCCGAGTGGGCTGTGTTCTGTCTTCAACTCGGGCTGCACCTCGGCACCCTAAGGATTTAGTGGTTCGGTGTAGCTCCTTCTAACAGGATTGTGAACACAGGTGCTGCATGGACACTCTGAGCTGGAGCGCCCCACTGATGCAGTGAGACAGATCTCTGTCGCTGGGCCATGAGATGAGCGCTTTCCGGTCAGCTGGAGTCCTGAGGAGACCAGACCCAAACAAAGCACTGGTTCCATTGCAGCACACACAAAGGGAGTCAGCGACAACCTGTGTTGCTTTGAGACAGGTTTCCAGTCCTCGCCCGGGGAGGCTGGAGCGGGGCTGCGGAAAAAGTGTTCACACCTGCCTGTCGGTTGCCAAGCAAAGGAGCTCAGTAGCGTGGAGGACCTGGGGAAGGACCGTCTGTCCACCAGCAGCTGGCAACCCAATGCAGAGGCCCAAGTAAAATAAACTCCACTGTCCTGGGCTGAATCCTGCTCCCCCACAGAACAAAATTCTGTAGCAACCCAGAACAGACCTCCGTGGTTCATCTCAGGAAGTCCAGGGAAGGCTGCTGTCACCTGCCAGGTCCCCAAAAGGGAGACCCCATCCCTGCATGCAGGGACTCTCCTGGGGACAGCTCTCAAGCTCAATGCCCACAGGGAGTGGAGAGGATGCTGCTGTGAGCCCACGTGGCTGAGGTCTCTGCCCCCAGGTCATACAGGACTGGAGGAGACGGGGTGAATACCCCAGAATCAAACACACCGGGGTGTGGCTGCACCCAGGAAGAGGCACAACCGTAGATGTGGCACTCTCTCTAGCATCACCAGGAATCACCAGGACCAGGGCTGCCTATCGACGGCCAACCCTGCCCGGAGCTGGGGATATAAACACTGCAGCCCGGAAAGAGGGAAGGAGCTGTGGGCAGCAGATCAAAGTTGAAAGCAGGATGAGCCACACACACCCCAGAAAAAGCAGAAGTCATGAGCCAAGGCCAGAGGTGGAGAGGAAGCGGTGTGGACAGAATGGGGTGGTCCTCGTGGACAGGGTGGCAGAAAAGGAGCCTGGTCACTGAGGTTGGAAGCACCGTTTGGTGGCACTAGTGCCATGCTGAGATTTGAGGTGTCTGCAGACAAAGTGGGGCCCATCAGAAGGAGATGTGCTCAGCTGTGTCTCCGAAGGCTGTGGAGGGGGGGAGCCTAAATGCCCAAGGAAGTCATGGTATGGAGGACAAAGAGGGGAGCTGCAGACCCTGAGTCAGGCATGGAACCCGCTGGGTGTGTGGGGACAGTGAGTGTGAGATCAGCAGGTCCAGGAGGATGCTGTAGAGACAGGGGCGCTTCAGAGAGGGCAAGACTGCAGCAGGTCCCAGACAGGAAGCCAGGCAGGAGGAGGGTGACACCTCTGAGATGAGGAGAGCAGAAAGGCAAAGATGATGGTCCCTCAAAGAAAAACACTATCAGAGGAGGAGTGGAAGAGGGCCCCAGGGCAGGATGTGGTGCTGGACGAGTCAGAGAGGTGACAAAGGAGCCGCCGGGATGGAGTCACAGTGGCCAATGCAGGAGACAGGATGAAGAACTGCAAAGGGGGAAGTGAAGAAGGTAGATCAAGGAAGAGGCAGAAACTGTCCCTGGATCCTGCCGTTGGGAAGCCTGGGGAGTTATCAGTCACCTGAGCAGCACAGTTTGGATAAGGGGTCCCCGGGTTGAAGGCTTGAACCCCAGCCCAGGGCCATACTGGGAGGTGGTGGAACCTTTAAGAGGAGGGGCCTGGTGGGAGGAAGTGAGGTCACTGGGGGTGTGGCCTCCAAGAGGATATGGGACCCCATCCCTTCCTCTTCCTCTTTCTCCCTCACTTCCTGGCCACAAGGTCAATGGCCTCCTCTGCCACACACTCCCACCATGATGTGGGTGTCCAAAGCCACCAGCTCAATTAGTCATAGACTGAAACCTCCCAAACTATTGGCCAAAATGAACCTTTCCTCTTTTTTACTATTGGACTGAGAGCCAGCTGTGGCCTGCGGAAAGCTCCAGTCACAGCTGAGGCCTCAATGGTTTGTGATTCTGTGGTGCTCAAAGGCAAGATAGCATCAGCTGAAGATGTGCTGGTTCCCTGAAAACCCAGTAGTGACACGGAAGAGAAAGGTCTCACCTGGGGAGGGTGAGTTCCTTGCCAGCCCAGCTTACCCCACCTGCTGAGGGGGGATCGCTCTCCTTTCTGCCCTCATCAGCCTGAGATTTGCAGCCGCATCAGATCAGAAATGGATCACCGCTGCCCCCCAAGTCACCTGATGCTCCCTCCAATTATTATGTGCACCCAGTAAATAGTGGCCGGCTCGGGGAGTCTTTGTATTTGCCGGTTTGAGGCACAGTCCCCTGTATGCTTTGAAGTCTCTACTGTCTTTTCTTCTTTGCCCTTCACCATCGCCCTTTCTAGGCAGTCAGAGGAAATCGCCTCTGATAGCAGATGGTCCTGATAGGCTGCCCAACTCCTTCCCCCCATGGCACACATGGGAGGTCACTCTATGCAGCACACTGGTGTAGAGGAACACTGGCCACACCTGTGGTGTCCTCTGGCCACCTTGAGAGCTGAAGGCAGCAGGATCTTGGGGCTCCTGAAGCCCGACTGGTAAAACCCCAGCCTGCAGGATGCTCCAGGCAGTAGCTCTGAACCAGTCCCATGGGATGACCAGCTGGGGACAGCAAGGTCCACCGAAGTCCTCTCCTGTTCCCTAAGGTTACAAAGGCCATGTGCCTGTGTGGCCCCAGAGTAAGCCAGCATGAACATGACAGAGCAGAGAATGGAGAAGCAGCAAGAAGAGCAAAGCTGCCCTGGCGTGGGGGAAGACAAAGGCCGTGCCTGGTGGCTGTCCTCAAGGGGAAGTCTGCTGACTCGCTCCTTGCAAGCAGAGCTAAAAGACAAGGTCCTGCCTGTGAGCAGGAGGGAGAGGCGGGGTGGATGCCAGGTCAGCTAGGGTGCTGGGAGGAAGAGATGCCAAGCAAGGTGAGTGGGCTGGAGGGGGTGTCAGGGGGCTCCAGCCATGCTCCCCACATGCAAGGGTGGAGCTCCGTGCAGATGGGCGCACAGGACCACAATCCAGCGGTATTTCACTCCTAGAGAGGACAACAAGCAGAAGAAATTGAATCGGACCTAGCAGGCACACGCACTCTATTCACATTTCCATGATGGCAGGAAGGCTTGGATGTATTTGACCATGGTAATTACAAGAGACTGGGAGATTGCAAAGCCATACGTCTCACCCCTCTAGTCACCACACAGTCAGCCTGCCTTGCGCTCGAATGGTTTCTGACCTCCACATCCTCACGCAGGCCCAGCTCCTCTGACCTGACTGTGTGGTTGGCGCATTTCTTCATGTTCTCTTTCACAACCCAAGGAAGGGATACACAGTTTGGTTCGGGTCTGATTTTTACCAAGGGATGTTTTTCAACCGGCAGTTACTTTACTAAAAGGCCAAAGAATAAAGTAATGAGGTTAAAATCCCATTGGTGTTTAAAGTAACTGGAAGCAGTCGATGCGCATCTGCAACCTGCCTCTAAATGTTCCTGGAGAGCCTGGTCTGGAGCGTCCACTGTGACCAGTGCAGCCCTAACAGGAGTGGTTTTGGAGAAACCCCCATGAACGCGTCACCGACTGAGGGAGCAAGCACGTGGACAGCTGTTTGCTGCTCCTTTGAAACAGGCAGCTGTGACCCTTAAGGAATAAGTGAGCAGCAGTGCAGATCAAAAGTTCCTAAGCTGCTCTGATCTTTAGATTTAAGTGGAAGCCAATTTGCAAGCCCAGTCCACCTGCTGGGATAGTGACTCCCATCATCCTGCAGGGATCCTGGACCAAAGCAGAGGCCACACATTTCTGCTTCTTTCATTCCTTGGGATTTCGAAAACTCACTCATAATACCTTGTCTCCTCTTCACAGTTTCTGTCACAATGAGTTGACTAAGCAGCCGTGGCTTTGGTGGAGGAGGGGCATTCTCATCCCTGCACAAGGAGCCAAGAGCCAGCTCAACACGAGGGCAGGCAGCAAAGGCCGTGGGCTGCATGGAACCCCAGCTCTGCTCACCCTGGGAGCACCCAGGCCTGGGTTCTGTGGCCCAGGAGCTCCTGGGGCCCACCTGAATGCTGGAGAAATATCCACCCCTGTGCCTGGGACAGAGAGGGCCTCTAAGATGCATTATTTTCTTATCTTTCCTTTGCATGACAGGACTGCTCTCAATAGTCAGGATCTGTCCCCTAACAAAACTGTTCCCCGATACTCCTTCCATGCAGAGCCTGCGGGAGGCTGGATGTCAGCCATACAACCCTGCATTAGCAAGACCATTCCGCTCTGCACTCCAAGTCCATTTCAGTGATTATATCCATCATCACCACCACCTTATGCGTTTACATTTTTTTATTCTTTCCTTTCCAAACCTCTGTTTCTTTTCTGTCATTGCTGTGTGTTGATGTTTGGACAGTTTCAAGCCCTATCCCTAACAGTTTTGGGGATGCAGGCTAAGGAGATGAGTTGTATTTTTGTAAAGCTCACACTGAGCGAATCTGACCCAAAGCCAGGTCCAGAAACTCTGTGCTTGTGACCAAGGTCGAATGTCTCAGACTCTCACTTCTGCCAACATCTTCATCTTGATGAAGAATTTCCTCCCATGTTCTTAATCAGTCCTCACCACAGCCCTCCGAGAAATGTAAAGCAAAGAACATTAATCCCATTCTGCAGACAAGGAAGTGGAGACCAGAGAGCTGATTCACAGATCCAGAACTATGCTCGGAGTCCTGCAGCCGCATGCAGCTTCCAGCTGGGTTCTCAGGCCGGGACGGACAGGAAGGAAGAGGAAGAGGCATCCCTTTCCCGGAGAAGTCTGCGCTGCCTCCTCCCTCCCGCCCAGGCCTAGTCTTTGGAGTGCTCCTGCCTCTTCCTCCACCCTTCTAGTCCTCTTCCTGCCGGAGCCAAGCAGCTGGAGTCCAGGAGGCCTCCCGGCAGGGCTACTCCAGCGCCTTCGTTTCCAGACTCGCTTCTGTCTTCCCATCGCCACTTCAAATAACCCACTGCCTTTTGTGCCTTTTTGTTAGACCTTTCTAAGCCTCTCTTGACATCTTTTGCTTCTATATTTTCTAAAGTGGGAAATTCACTAAGGGGTGAATGCTGGGTCACTCAAAGGTGGAGGGCGAGGGAGGAGCACAATCATTCTCAAGTCGAGCCCCATCCTGGACTGGGCCAGGTGAGCAAGGTGACTCAGAGCTCAAGGAGCCGTGTACTTCATCAAGAGCTGGCAATGGGAACCCATGGCCCACAGGAACCCAGCACAGTGCTGCTGCTGAAGCCCAAAAAGGAGTATCTGAGAGCAAAAATAACCTCCCTGCATCTGTCTAAACCCCTGTTGATTGACAACCACAAGGTAATTCACTCAGCTAACTTAATTCCCGTTCCCCATTCACTTCCCTCGGGCTGTTTAACTAATGTTTTAGTTCCCCCTAGAGCTCTCCGTGCCACCAACTCAAAGCAAAATTTATCTTTCTTTCATTTGCCAAAGCCAAGCAAATTTGGAAGGGGAAAATTACTAATAAAGGACAAAGGATTTGAAAGAAACCGTTTTGTTTCACTTCAGTGAATTGGAACCAAGTACAAAGAAGCTTAATCATTATATTAAATCAAAGGAATGTAAATCACTTTCTTCACATTCATAAATTGCTGACAACATGTGCCTTTAATACAATGGCATCTTGGTAGACAGAGAGGGAGGGTCTTATTCAGGAGCCAGTAACTCTGGGACAGGGTGTTAGTCTTTTCCTATTTTTCCCTTTTTCTGATAAAGCAGCCATGTCCAAATAAATCTCAGGCTGGCTCTCAGGGCATGGCACTGTGCCCACACAGCCAAGGACCAAGGTGATCCGAGGGGTCCAAATGACTCCTGCTTGGTGCTAACAGTGTGGCACCATCTTGGTGACAAGGTCAGGTTGACCTTCCTGGCAACTACCAGCGGTCCAACGTTTTTATTTTCAATACCAGCTACTGTGACATGCACTGAACATTCCTAAGTCAGTAATACAGGCTGGGGATTTAGCTCAGTGGTTCTGGCACCTGCCTTGCAAACACAAGGTCCTGAGTTCGATCCCCAATGTTGCACAACAAAAGAAACCACCTAAGTCAGTAACAATAATGATAAAGCATCTATACATTTGAAGAAGCTTCACAGGCATCTGAAAATTCTGAGATGCACTAAATTGAACTGCAAAGGCTGCAGGGTAGGGGAGACAGGAAAGTTAATCTGTTAGTGAGTGCATGCAAAACCGGCAACAGAACCGTCTATGTTGAAGCCCGACTTAGCCCACCACCACTGACCACCACTCCCTGTTTAGAACACATGCTTTCCGGACTGCTGACCCCAAACAATCCAGAAGCCGCAGTTCTCGTAGACCACTCTCCTGTCCCACAGCTGCCAGTGTAGGCTACAGTGCCCGCCTTTCCCAAGGCTTATAACACACGCTGTTAGCTCCGGGCAGTGGGCCTGTTCCAGCTGCTGGTAACACGTCCAGGTCCTGCTCCCTCCTTCTGCTGGCTCCCAACTTTTATTGCACCCTCTTATTCCAAACATCCTTTGGGCTCTAGGGCTTTGGTCTAACACATCCTCTTGCTACACAACCTCAGCTCTTCCCTCTCTGCTGGGAGACCCACTTGGTCAACCTCGGTGTCCACCGATCGCTCTGGGAGTGATCACAGCACATGCCTTCCTGGGCTGCCTGTGTGTTAGGATAAAAAAATGCATGTAAAGCTCTTAGTACACTGCTACATAAAGATTTATGTGTAACTGATCTCTTCTTATTGCAGTAGTTATGTTTTAAAAAGAAAACTGGAAGAATACTAAAGCATCACTCCTAGGAGAAATACAGGGTAGGTTCCTGGGAGTCTCTGGTCACAATATTTGCGTCAGAGGACCGATACATAACCTATCCATTTGCACACATCTATTAGGCATGTTGTTGATGCCTTAGCACTGCGCCCACGGCCAGCAGCACTTACATCTGAAGGAAGCTTCTGTAACACACTCACTTCCTCTCCCAGGGGCATCTTGCTTTCCTCCCCTAAAGAAAAACACTACCCAGAGCTTCAGCATTGGACTTGGAGCTGAATTTGACAACAAAATCACCAACGAAAAGCACAAAAATCCCAAAGGCATGGCCATCAATGGACCCCCAAAACACCCTCCTTACAGTTAGAAGAGTTGGGGCAAGAGGACAGAGCACCCCGCATTGGACCTCCGCTGGGACCTGCACATCCGGGCCCAGATGCTCAGCGCCCCACGCAAGTGTGTGAATGGCCAAGATGGCACAGTTGGGACACACCTGGTGGCTCAGGGGATGCTTGAGTGGGTGGTTAAACTGGCAAGCACAGAACCTCTAAAGATGCAGTGGGTGCACTGTGGTGAGTGTGCCATAGTGTCACTAGTCCCGCTTCACAGGGGACAAACAGGCCCTGCGAGGTGCTGGGTGACAGGGTGAGCCAGCCCTGAAGGGGTCCTGAACCGCACACACCAGGGGAAGCCACCTCTTCCTCTCCCAGAAGCCGTGCCACAGCCCTGGATCTGGACCGTGCATCCTCAACATTTACTGCTCCACTGTATTCCTGCAGCGAGACTGGCTTGTATAGCACAAATCCAGCCAGCTTCATTTGTGACCTTCACTCCTGCCACTCTCCAAAGTGACTCCACTTAAAGACACAAAGCTGACCTGGTCTCTGCCCTTAAGGAGTGAATACTCAGGTTCAGGCTGGGGTTTGTGTAGCGTCACAGGAGTCCCTGGGTTCCTGCCATGCACCACAAAATCCTCATCACTGTCATCATCACTGTTCTCATCATCACAGTTTCTATAGAGCAAATTATCCCTCTGATAGAAAGAAAAGGTGAGTACTCTAAACGAAACACAACCTTTCTGTATCCTAGGGAAGAAACTCACACTGACCTGGCACCTTTGCTGAGTTTTATGAAAAGCAAAGCACTGAACCAGATGCTGGCTGTACTATACTGTGCTTCACAATAATGGATAAATAGGGTATTTATTACTTTTGTTTTATGCATACGTAAGCTGATTCATGGAGTATTCAAATAATTCATTGAAGATGGTGTAGCTGTAAAGTGGCAAGAGTTGTCATTTCAACCCCAAATCCCTCTTGTCCTGTGGTGCAGTACCCCTGAGAACCCCTTCGCCATACCTGATGGAGCACCAGGCTCCCAGAGAAGCCCTTTTCATACTGGCATCAGCCTCTGAACAATCATGAGCAAGCTCGGGGTCTTTTCTACTTCTCACCGATAACGTTGGGTCATGATTATTATTATTACACTAGCTAAATTTTTTCCTAATTTTCTGGAAAACTATGAAGAGATCTGGAAAAGGCATAGGTTATATCAATGCATAATAGTATATTTTTTTCTTTCAAATTCACCAGTGGAGTCTGTAGAGGAGTAAGTTACCACTGAGTGTCCTAAATAGAGATCCGAGGGTAGAGAGACTAGAGAGATGTTGGCCGAAAGACACAAAATTTCAGTTACAGGGGGAACAGGCTCAAAAGAGTGATGGTATATCCTGTGGCAAGAGTACATTTTAAATGTTCTCACCACAAAGAAAGAAAATAATGTGAGAGGTGATACATATGCTAATTAACTTGTTACTGCCATTTTTCATCACACACATATATCAAAGTATCATGATGCACATCACAAATATATAAAAATTTTAATTGTACTTGTTGATTGAGAAAGAGAGCATTCCCATATGACCTTTACCCATCTCCTCATAACTCAAAGATGGCAGTGTGTTATCTTCTTTGTTCTAGCAACTTCTATTAATGGCTCGTGCTCATGAGCTTCAGAGTACGTTTGGATAGCTAACCTTCTGTCATGAGCCTGCCTCCTGTACACTCCCTCATTCTGACCAGGTAGGCAGCTGAGATGCTGACACCGCTAAGTCTCCAGAACCATCCCTGTCTGAGCAGTGGGCCCAGTAGAACTGAATCTTATACCAAAGCCTAAAAGTTCTATCTCAAGTCCACGAAAGCCCAGTTCAGTCGAACATGGAGCTGTGTGCAGCTCTCTGGAAACTGGAAGTGGGTCAGAGGGCGACAGACCCTTGTGCCCTGACAGTGTGGCAAGGACAGAGGCAGCCAGCATTCACTGAGCCCCCACAGGCCAAGCCCATGCTGAGTCTGACATTTGTCACCTTGCCTAACAGCCTCAATGGCCCGCAGGCATGAGAGAGTCCTCCGAACTGACATTCTCTGACCTCGAGTCATGTGCTGAAGGCCAGGGACAGTAGCTGGGGAGAGGCACTGGTGAGTCCGACTTACCTCAACGACCTCAGTCCTTACTAGGCTCAGTCAGCCACTTGGTGAAGGTAATTTGTCTTCGTGAAAAATTGCTTTCCAATGGAGGAAAGAATATGCCGGTAAGTCAGCCGAGTGGGCTCGAAGTTATGTTTCTCACTACAAGTCAGTGAGCACGTGTTCTTGTTCACACAGAGCTGCCGTAAGTGTAGATTCCTACTCCCCTACCGGCCTTATCCAGGGCTCCACAGAGAATGAAGCTTTAAGCCCCGATACTGAGGACTGAGCAGTGAAACAAGGGCTCTTCCTCACCACCGAGCCCACTCCCCAAAGCTGGGACCTGCCACCCAACTGCCGTCACCTTCAGGAAAACCATCTGTAAGCTGGCATCCTGTGTGTGTACCTGAGACTTTTATTTTATTTATATTCCCAGCTCCTCTCTTTCTAACAATTTAGGATTCTAAAATAGCATGTTTAAAACCAAAACAGATTTGGACAAGCATTTTCCCAGGTTAGTACTTTACTAGCCTTCTCTATGATCATACCCTCAAAATGAACTTACAAGTGGACGTCCTCAAATAGAAGAGCACTGTGAAATCAGTTAGCAGAGGGATGGCTCTGTACTGTCCCCAGGGTCCTGGGATAGAAACCAGTTGATCAGGGCTTGCTTCTCTTCCCACCACGTTCAGCAAGCACGCGCGCACCCACACACGCACACTGCACATGCACGCACACACACACACACACAGAACGTTTCTGCTTGTACCTGTTTCTGATGTAGAACTCTTCAAAAGGGTTAATTTGAGCAAAAGGATCATTGAGCAGAGAATAAATGGGAAGTCTGAGGCCGAGAGTACAGAAGGAAATTGCGGAATTCATACAGCCAAGTAAAGGGAAATTGGACCAAAATGCAGGTAGAAGGGGGGACAGGTTAGGCAGCTTGCGACCCCTACAGTGTAGCTGGCCTGGAGCTGTTTTGGGTTTTCCTTTTTCTGCCATGTCTCAAACTGTCCATCCAGGGAGAAGGGAAGAAGGCCCGTGATGCTCACGAACTTTTGCTTTCCAAAGATGGACAAATCAGTCATGAGCTAGGAAATTACTTGCTAAAGTTCAGTACGGTTCCAGGGAAATGGAATATGATTTTTATTGTGATTCAAATGCTATGAAGTGGACAAACAATAAACAGTACATCTAATAAGATGTACAGAGGTGACCAGGAAAGCTTTGCTTTCTTTATCATCCAAGAAAAAGAGGGAGGGTGGGCCAAGAAGGATTCTCCATCCTCAGTAGGTGAAAAATGAGAAACATAATAGACAGTATTAAACCCCGAGGACAAATGCTCAATGCTATTTTTAGTCTCCATTTTAATAGCATATTGTAAAAGGTCACCTGTGACACCAAGTATGCATCATTTATGATAGAAAGTGGAAAACTAAATGGGACACGGGGAGGAAGGGCTTGGAGATTGTTTGTGTAGATGATGTGTCCAGAACAGCAAAGGGTAATGTCACGTGTGGGGGTCGGGCCCACATCGTCCAGACTCGCAGTGAGAAGACTCTTCTTCACAAAGCTAGAGGGGGACTGGATTTGAGAAGTAAGCTCAGGGGACAATTTTTTTGATACACGGTGTTAGGGCTGGGATTTGAAATATCTCTCGAAGGCTCACGTAGCAGAGGCTTGGTCATCACCAGCTTGGTGCTGTGGTAATCTGTGGGACCTAGTGGGAGGAGCTGAGGTTGCTGGGGGCATGGCCTTGATAGGGTTACTGGTTCTCTGCCCCTTCCTCTCTCTCCCTGCATTTCCCAGGCAGCATGAGGTGAGCAGTTTTCCCATGGCACACCTCTCCCATGGTATACTGTGCCGCCCTAGCCCCAAGGCAGAGGGGCTGATGACCAGGGACCCAAACCTCTAAATCCACGAGTCAAATCTTCCTTTCTTCACAGTTGTTTTTATCAGGTATTTGCCACAGTGACAGAAATCTGAGAGACACACATGAGGAGGTTTTAAAAATGACAAAATATTAATTGGAAAAAAATGGGAGAAAACTGAAGACATACCTTGTCAAGAATAAATTATCTTGACAGATGTAACTTCCTTTTAGAAAGGATAACTGGAGTTTTATAAGGAGATGGAGCCACAGATGGATTATATGTGAATTTTTTAAAAAATGTGTATTGAAAACAGGACACAGAAACAGAAGACAATTGTAGAACTAAGAAAACCACACGAGAACAACTGCCAGGTAAACATCCCCAGCTCCACAACCTTAGTCAAGGACAGCAATGTTCAGCCTCCGGAAAAGCTCTCCCTGTGCCTCAGTCTAGTCCCTGTCCTCTTCTTGTACAAGGAGATAATTCTGACCTTCAGGGAAAGTGCTTCCACATAACATTTCCTGATATCCCCGTGTGTATTCGTTTCTTAGAGATACCAGAGCAAATAGCCTCTAAATGGAAATCTAAGATAACATAAACTTGTTCTGTCTGGTTTTCAAGCCCAAAATTTCAAAATCAAGGCTTTAGCAGAGCTACTTCCTCGGAGGCTTTGAGGAGGGATCCACTCCACTCCTCCCTCCCTGCCTTGGTGATAGCTGCTCTCCTCGGCACTCTTTGGCCAGTGGCTGCCCTCTAGTCGGTGCTCTGTCTTCACATGGCCCTTCCCTCTGCATCTGGGTCTAAACTCATCCTCTCCTTTCCCTCACAAGGACGGCATTCATTAATTTAGGGCTCACCTTAAATCTAGGATAGTCTCCGCCTCAAATCTTTCACTTAATTACAATTGCAAAGACCCTGGTTTTTTTAAATGTTATGTCTACAAGTTCTAGTGAGTAAAGATTTGGATACAGTGGTACCTCAGTTCATGAACTTAATTCTTTCCACGATTCTGATCACAAACCATATTGGACAAGAACCAAATCAAATATCCCCAAGGTCAACAGTGAACGTGACCATCGAATTTGATTCAGTTCTTGTCCAATTCGGTTTGCGACCAGAATCATGGAAAGGCGTTCAAGAACCAAGGTGCTACTATCTGTCTTTTAGGGCTTACTCCTTAGCCACTAGGCCATCTGTGTCGCCTTAATCTCAGTAGCTTACCATCACCTATTTATTATTTTAGATTTGCTCTATCTTTTAAGTCCCGTTTAATGTACAGGTCTCATTTTTCCCTTTCTTCTCCCTACAAGGTATGTGTTAGGCATCGAAGGCCACTGAACCTTGGTTTCCCACAATCTGAGGGAAGCTGACTGTGTATCTAACACTTCCTCCTGGATCAGAGTTCACCGGGCTCCTCTAAACCCTCTCTTCCGGTAGGCCTGGTCTTGAGCCCTGTCTTTGGCAGCCCAATCCAGGTGTAATAAGAAACCAACCTTCCGGGCAGGTTGACAAGCATCTCCTCACCCTTGCTCCTTGATCACCTTGTGCTCTGTCCCTAACTAGTCCATGTAATGGAAACAATCCTCCAATCCATGTGCGAATGGTATTTGGAGATGGGTTCTTTAGGAAGGAGTTAGGATTCATCGAATTCATGGGAGTGGGACTCCCACGACGGCATTGGAGACGAGGAGACACTGAGCTTGCTGTGTCTCCCCACGGCGCCCTCTACCACATGACCATGCAGCACAAAGCCCTTTGCCCAGTGGTGAGCAGAAGGCAACCCAACCACGAGCCATACAAATGTCTATTCCTCGAAAGCCCCCTGGCCTCACAGATTTTGTTACAGCAACAAAAAGTGAACTAAGGCACCTGCAATGTCTGATCAGATTTCTCATCCTCCACTTTCGAGACCTAGTTCTTCTGACGAGTCTTCAGTGAGAATCCCAGCAAGTCACGCTAGCAGACTCCCCTTCTCCCGGAGGAATCTCAGGGATGGTGCAGCCACGGGCCACTCCTCCAATATTCCTGTTTGTCCTTGTTTTCAGAATTGATCTCAGCTTTACACCGAAGTCTCTTTTTCTCTGCTGCAAGTTTCTGAATAAAATACTTTTACTGCTTTAACTTGCGCCTGCTCTGGTTTTCTTTGAAAACTCGCAATGCAGTTTGGCGGATTCCTTTGCCCTCTATATATTCCACAAAGGGGAGGCCGGACCTAGAAAATGGATCAGACCGCGCTCCATTCCTTGAGCGGAACTGGAGGTGGTGGTGGTGCCTGTTTCATCTGAGGGCCCCTTGTGCCTGTTGGTGTCGGGAGGCCGCTTCGATGGGGCAGACTCGCACCTAGGCCCTCAGTTTGCTTTCACTCTTCTCTGACCCTCAGTTTCCTGCTGCACCGCTGTCTCCAGGACCCGGTGGGGGTGTGAGCGAGCAGGCCCTGCCCCTTCCCCTGCAGAGCTGGCACACCGTAGGCGGCAGACAAAGCAGACTCAGTCCTGGAGCTCCAGGCCCTGGTGCCTCAGAGGTGACGGCTCTGGCATCAAGAACCAACCCTGCGTGGACTTGGAACACTTCTTCCAGACTCAAGGCTCAGGGTTTTCACTCAGCTTTGCTAGACCAAGAAGCCGCATTCCAAATTGGTCTCGGGACTTTTCCGGGTTTATTTTGACTCTTGTTTGAAATGCTGGGATTTTTAAAGATATCTTTCTAATACTTGTGATGTAAAAGCAGTGCAATTACTAAGAGTACAGCATCTCGACTAAACCACCATCGCTGAGCTCAGCAGCCTTAGACAAAGGGCCAGGCCTCTTTACGCTTTTCCTCTCTTCATCTGAGTAACGGGAATGTACTCTGTCTTTGGAGTTGCAGAGATTAACTTAGCTGGGTGCAGCGGCAGGTACTTGGGGGGCTGAGGCAGGAAGATTTCTTGAGCCCAGGAGCTGGTGGCCAGCCTGGGCAGCATAGTGAGACACCATCTCCGGAAGTATATAGACATACAGTATGCGTATTTTATATGTATAATGCCTGAGCAGTCCTGGAACATAAGTCGTAATAACAGTAATAAAAGTACTACCAACACCACTATTATTGCTCACACCTTGCTGGGCAATGCCTTTGAGGTCACGGCCACCCGTTCCCAGGTTTGTTGTGGTCTTGACTGGACTAGACAGAGCTCTATTTGGGCACAGGAAACACAGCATATGAGGGGAAGGGCTCTGACTGCTGCTACTCAGAAGACAGTCCCTTCCCTTCAGAAGCCGCACCCCCACTGCCTGTCCGCGTCAGGTGTGGTCTCAGGTGATCTCCTTCAAGAATACACGGGCAGAACAGAGCTGAAAACCCTGCCCCAACTCCTCCAGCCACAGAAGTCAGGACCCCAGTGATGAGTGCTCGAGCTGTAGCTCACAGACGTTCAGGACACCGCGCTGCTTATTTGACCACTTGTGTCCACTGTCTCCATGCCGCGTCCAGCCACAATGAGAATGGACCACTCGAGCTTTACACTGATAAAAGCCTACGGTCTGAGACTAGCAGCCGAGATGTTTCCTCTCCTTTCCGGGTTTGGGGTGGAGAGCAGGGTGCAACACTGTTTCTCAGCACCTTAGAACTCAGGAAAGCCCTGCGCACCCCTTCCTTCCAGCGCTTCTCTGACTCATCCTCCTCTTCACTCCCTCCCACATCAGGAACCTGTGGCTCACAGCCTCTGGGATCTCAAGAGCTCACTGCGTCCAGGCTACCCTTGTGGCCCCCTTTCCCCTGCTCATTGGGGAAGCCAGGACCAGCACAGCTGAGACGTGTGAACCCAGGACTTTGCCACTGAGCACACAGGCTCGAAGACTCGATTGGAGGTGGGATGGAGTTGTGATGAGGAGACTCCTGTCCCCCATGGAATCTCGTGGTGAGCAGGCAGAGGGGAAATGCACCGCAGGCCACATTGTTTCTGACACCTCACGGTCCTTGCCACCTGATGTGCTCCCTCAGCGGGCACTGCTGCCTGCAGCCTCCACGTCCTCCAGAGGGAGCCTGCAAGGAGCAGCCAGACCAGTGGAGACACACTGGGGTCTCTATCTACTGCCCAACCGCATTTATACTCTCTTCTAACTTATTTCCTTGGTTGTCATCTGCATCCCCTGAAGCGTGCTCGGTGCATGCGCCCCCTCAGCTCTCTGAGCGGCCTGCGTGCTGGGGTCAGGATTCGATCCACATGACCCCACTTTGCCTAGGCTAAAAACACCCAGGTCCACAGCACTGGGCCCTCAGGGAGAAGGTCCTACGCCAGGGGCTGTGCAAGAGATGGCCAGAGGGAGGCTGCCGCTAGCCCTGCAGCTGTGGCATCAGGTGTCCCACACCTGGCTCAGGGGGCTGCACAGGTGCAGGCCCTGATCACCAAGAGGTGCTGCCAGGCACGAGACGCCGCGTGCATGGACCAGGCGTGCCCCCATATCCTCCCCCACCACTCCGGGCAGACAAAACAGCCCATGTCTCCTCCCCAAGTCACAGCCAGAGGTGGAAGCAGATCCCTCTCTCATATGCCCACAGGCAGCGCATAACCTGCAAACTGTTTACCCTCTGCCAGGCAAGGGCAGGCGAGGGGCTGTCTTCTTACATGAGAGTGAGCTCCGCAGGAGTCAGTGGAGTGAGGATGACTACACTGAAGCCAACTCTGGCCAGGCACAAATTCCTCTTCAAGAGGGCAGCCTGAGCCCAGAGCCAAGCAAACAGCAGATACCCAACAGCCTGCTAAAGGCTCACTTGCCCATAGGATATGGACTTGGCCGTATGTCACCACTTTCATTAGTATAACTGTTATTTTCTTGACTTTCCCATTGTGGAAAAAAACCTGCTTTCAATTTCATAAGAATATTCCCAAATGCATTTCTCAAACATACAATTCTCAGGGTGTCAGGAAAGCTTATGGAAGACCGAGTTGTGACTCTGTCCTTGTAAACAGTGTATCAAAGAGCATCTCCAAGCAGCTACCCTTTCAGACACCAGGACCACAGAGTCCAGGAGCAGCTGCTTCCTCCAAGGAAGTGCAGGCACCTCCATCTGGCCGGAGCACAGGACAGGCAATGGCCCCCAAGGACAGGGGAGGTGGCCCTGGATTGCCTGGGGACGTTTGCCTGTCAAAGTTTGTGTGTTTGCCTCCCAACTCAATAATGGTAATTGTATTTCTTATTAAAATTGTGCAATTTAATATTAAGTACATTTAAAATATTTGAGGGAACATGGAAAAACAGGTTGTTGCTGTGAAAGTAGCATTGAGTGTTTTGCAAAAAAATGAGTAACTGTGACCCTCTACAGCACTGGCATCCAATAGACATAAAATCCAAGGCACAGAGGTAGGCGTTTATGTTCCAGTGGTCACATTAAAACATAAAAAGACAGATGAAATAAACTTTAAAAATCTGTTCTGTGTAACCCAATACTACATACCTAAATCATTACTTCAACATATAATCATACATAATGAGATGTCTTTTTTTTTTCTGAACTAAGTTTGGGAAACCCAGTGTGCATTTTACACTTCTGCCCTGACTCCCTACTACATTCTGACCATCCTTCAAGGGCTCAGTAGCCACATGTGGCCAGCAGTTATTACACTGGACAGTGGAAGGCTGAAGAACTGCAGTTCAGTTAATAGAGACAATTACTATGAACTGGAGGAATTTTAATAGATAGTGACTGCACTCTCTTTACACTCCAACTGTTTACAAGTTCTTCTTCCATGTTGAAGAAGCTCAAATTGGAAATCTTAAATTATTCATCATGAGTATGATTAACACAAGAAAGGGAACCAAGGATTTCAATCAGTGAGCCTGAACTTAAAGACAAGTCATTGGTTCTACATTAAAAAACGATGGCAGATGAATATAGGTTTTAAGTTGAATGGTTTATGCTATACAAATCACTTTTAAAATTATTATTGTGGTTAATCTAATTTTTTTTGATCAACCAAAAATCACTGCAGCAATGAGAATGGCCAAAAGGGCTCTGATGTCCTCGGAGTGCCTTGAAGCTAATTCATTCCAGTTGAATTCAACACTGCTGAATAGCTTCTCTTCCTCACTGGTACTGACTTCAAGGGTTACAGATCATTATGAAGTAAGGAGCAGCTAATAAAAGCAATTACAACAGAAAAATAACAAAAAAGGTCAAAGGTTACAGAGATTTGTGCTTGGGAAATCAGAAAACTATCACACACACACACACACACACTCACACACACACACACAAATGGCATCTGAGAGAAGCTCCAGGGATGCAGAGACTCTAAATCCCAGAGGTAGGAAAGGGAGGGAGCTCCTCAGGCGGAGATTCAGTGATTTTTCCAATTGGCAGCTTTCTTCTGGGGAGCATCAGGACCCATGGTCCATGACCGAAGGAAAGTCATGGCTTCGCTGTCCTGAAAAGGAAGCGGGGACTCTCACTGGCCCCAGGCTCCTGCGGCCGGGAGAAGCATGGTCCCCAGGGTGGTTAGGATGAACCCGAGAGCACAGGGACAGAGGTGCAGGGCTCAGGCTGCAGTGCCGGGAGAGGATCCTGACCGGAAGAGAGGCTGTGCGCCGATGTCCCAGCCATCGCGTGCGTGTCACATCAGAGCAGAACAGCTGGGAAGTGAATGGGCCCGTGGGACTAAAGGATCGGATCAAAGAAATGTTCTTCTCACCGGCAGTCGAGCCATCGGGACGGCCGCCTTTCCCACTGAAGCCACCTCCGGGCTCGCACTTCTTACCCAAGTCCACACCCAGGACCCCCGCTCTGGTTCCTAAGGCTTCCTCTCCTCCCACCCTGCGTGAGCCACGGACATTGTCACCATTTATCAGCTCCGCTTCCAAGGGCAGGGAGCTGAGTGGCATGGGGAGGCTGCTGTGGGCATGGGGAAGACGTGCTCCAGCTGCAGGCAGGCACACACCAGCCAGCTGCCTTGTGGCACGCCCAGCTGCCCATAAGCCCCCAGCAATGACACCATGAGCGCCAGCAGCCTGACTGATCCCTCTAGCAGTCAGCAGCAGTGGAAGCTGTGTGACTGGGCACACACGCACATGGTACACTATGCACAGCGTTCCGCTGTGTGCACACACGTGTGTAGTGTGTGTTTCAAGCTGCATGCCCGTTCGTGCACACACACGTTCATGTGGTGCATTTTATGGGCACCCAGTATGATGCCAGCAGAGCCCTTGTGTGTACACACACACTCACACAGTCCACTAGGAACTAATATGATCCTCTCAGAAAAAATATGTTCATTTCCAGGACAAGAATTTTCTCACAGCTTTAACTGGAACTGATGCTTAGACGAGACTATGAAACTGTTGATGGGGGCGAAGCCCGCAGCCCCACTCCCACACTCCCACGGGAAGGGCCCGACCCCCTCGGGCCCTGTGGCTTCCTTCAGTTCTTCACGATTCGATTTCTCACGAGCAAGTTCCCTCAGGTCTGGCGGGCGAAGGGGCAGCAGTTTCCAGGGTGGCAGCGGAGCCAGAAGTGGTCGCGCCTCCTCCCAGATGCAGCCCATCCT
Source organism: Heterocephalus glaber (assembly GCF_053883595.1). Taxonomy (NCBI): domain Eukaryota; kingdom Metazoa; phylum Chordata; class Mammalia; order Rodentia; family Bathyergidae; genus Heterocephalus; species Heterocephalus glaber. Next base: position 1,714,587 of record NW_028258187.1, on the reverse strand, counting down.
CCCGGCTGTGCTGCTGTGCACTACCCATCCTCTGTCCTCAGCAGAGTAGATGACGGAGCAGCACCTGTCTCTGTTACTTTTAAGTTTTACCATCCTCTTAGGAAAAACATTAATCTCTGCAATGCAAGTTTCCGAAATGAATCTTTTCAAGCCCCGGAGATGTACTCATGAGGAGTGGGTGCAGTGGCCTCTGCCCCTCACCACTTCCGCTTCTGATGGGGCGGGCGTCTCTGCCTCTGGGTCCTCAGCATCACCTAGTCTGGGTGCGGCTCCCAGAAGGTAACTGGTGCCTGCTGAAGACCATCCCAGGCCACTTCCGTCGTCAGTCCCTCTGTGGCGCCTGGTGCCGCAGTGCTCCCCTGCATCTACCGAGGCATCCAACAGCCCCGTCCCGTCCCTGAGCCACCTGCTGTGGCCTCCCTCCAGGCCCACGCGCTCCTGCTGCTGCTGTCCTCTCCCTGACCTTCGCCCTTTGACCCTGGGTACACGCCACCATCCTCACCGCTCCTGCATTGCCAGACCCTGGCACATGGAAGGCACATGCATGAACGTAAATGCACACTTAGGAGCACACACGTGTGCGTGCACACACACGCAGGCACACCTGTGATCTCACTCCTAGCTCAGCCTGCCCCACCGCAGGCTTCCTTCGCTGCAATGCTCTTCATGCCTCTAGGGCCAACCTGGGCCCCAGCTCCAGACAGCCCTGTCCGAGCCTCCCTCCCTGTAGCATGGGGAGGCCCAGGCCCCCATCTGGCCTGCCCGTGCAGCTGCAGGTGAGGCGGGCACTCTCCTGGATCCCCAGGTTCCTGGGTCCTGCTTGCCACCGGATCCAGGGCCAGCCCTGACTGTGGCCTCTCCAACTCCACACCCCACGCTAGCTCTCTGCCTTCCCCATTTCTGGGTGCGGCCCCATCCTCGTCCCCATGGCGTCCTTCTGGGATCATCTGTGCCTGACTGCTCATCCCCCTGCACACTCAGCCCCCGAGGGTCTAGGGACAGGGGCCGCTCCTCTGCCTTCGGCCACACTTCTGGCAGGGGCGCTCCCGCGTGCTCGGCAGCTCACACCTGCGTCCTGGGCAGCTGTTGCTCAGGGTTCTCCACTGCGTCCACCCCTAACCCTTTCCCCTGCTCCCGCCCACCACACCGCGTCCCTCTGGGCCTGCCTCAAGCTCTTCCTCTAGGACAGCAGCGCAAGTCCGAGCGGCCCTCTCAGAGCGACATTTCTTTTATTGGTATAGCTTAGTGACACACAGCTACATACATTTTGGAGATTGGTATATACAGAGTCCACCAAAAAAATGTATGCACACTTCAGGAAAGGAAAACTGGTATGAACTTTTGTCAGCAGATGGTACCACCCTTGCATGGGGACCCTAGAGGACATCAGATGTCACAGAAAACCCACTGCTCTGCCGGCCCTTAGGGAAGAAGCTGAAAGTGTGGATGCAGCAATCTCAGTGACAAGGTCACCCGAGCAGCAGCTCGCCTGCTGATAAATGTCTGGAAGCTGGTGGCCACCATTCTGAGCACCTCTGGTCAAACAAGGCCGTCCAGTGCCAGCAAAGCAGCCTTGTGAACTTTGAGAGCTCGTTAAAGAGCTCCAGCAGCTCTGTTAGCATCAAATGGCTGTTTGGATCAATACTTTCATGCGCTGAAGCGAAAGGATAGAAATCATGAGGATGACATGCTCTCTTCCTAAATAAAAAGATAAAAGGGAAAACGCAAGCAATCTGTCTGGAAATGAGGAGTCAAGGGACACACACGGGGGTCGCCTGGCTCCTTCCTGAGAGGCCCAGCGTGCTGGTCACATCACCAGCCTGGCACTGCAGGGGACCAGGGCACAGATGGGGCCCAGCAGGTTATGGCCCAGGGGTGCTGGATTGTAGACCCCAGTGCAGGAAGGTGAGGAGACTGTCAGGGAAACCTGTGAACTGAGTCTGCCCCAGCAGCCAAGGGGCAGGTGCCCAGGAGCAAGGTGGGGCAAGGGGCAGGGTGGAGTGGCACAGGGCAGAGGCCTGGACCCTGGCAAAGATCCGCAAAGGAGGAGCTGGGTGTGTCTGAAGCTCCACTCACATGCTTGGAATTACAGCCAATGTCATCTCGGGGTGTCCAGGCCCCCAGAGCCCCCACCCAGGCCCTGAGTCAGGCAGGAGGCACACAGGCAGTGAGGGTGGTCACACAGCAAGGGCCCTGGTGGCCCGGGTGAAGCAGCATCTGGCACAGCAGGCTGTGGAGGAGGTGGACAGGCACCCGCTGCTTGGTGCCAATCAGTGGAAGGAGAAGAGGCCAAGCTCCACTCCCCTGCTCCAGGAAGTGCGGGCCACCGGCCTGAAGGACTTTTACATGGCGTAGTCAGAAACACAGCGAACGTTTACATTTTTAAAAATTATTGCAGTGGAAGACGCGGTGCCATTCGCCCTGTTTCCCATTTCAAACACCTCACACCGCTCTTGCCACTTCTGAAGCAGCTCTGGAGTCCCCTTTCCTGAGTGTCTCCAGTTGTGCTGTCCTGGCTGCTTTGATATCTTGAATAGATTGAAAACATTTCCCTTTCGTGGTCATTTTTACTTCGGGGAAGAGCCAGAAGTTGCACGGGGTCAGATCTGCTGAACAAGGTGGATGGGGACACAGCGTCGGGCATTTACAAGCTGCTTCTCTTTTGATTGCATCCAGCATCGGCAGCATTCACTGTTTCTGATCACACCTTGTAAAGACTCAGGAAAGAGGACTCCAGAGCTGCTTCAGAAAGTGACGAGATGAATGTGTTCAAAGCCAGGGGAGGATTTTTTTAAATTAATTTTATTGGTACAGTTTAGCTATACAATATAATGACATTCATCATGGGAAATTTGCACCTTTACATAATCTCTCTTGGTTCTTACTTTCCCCCTTCCCCTACCCTCCCTCCAACCCCTCCATCCCTCCCTATTTACAAAGACTTTGTTTCCATTTTTCCTTTTCTCATATGAATTCCATTCTCTTCTTTCCTTTCCCTACTCCTCCCATTTCCCCTTTGTCCCTTTTCTTCCTAAATGGCAATGTGTCTTTCGCTGTGATAATTTAAATGTTCATTGTGTATTTCAATCACATTGCATAGTTTTTCCATTGAGGTCTGCTCTTGTTCATGTTGGATGGGCCTCCGGGGCTGAGAGTGGCCTGTCCCATAACACACGGATTCTCTGCAGGACAGGCCAGGCTGGAAAGATGGCCCTGGAGATCTGCACAGCCCCAGGAGCCATGCCACACTGGGTGGAGGTGGGGAGCCACTAGGGCCCCCCAGTAACTCCGCAGCTGGCCGGGAGCTCCCAGGCTGGGAAGGAAACACTCTTTCTCCGCTCCTTTGGACCTTGTGTGCCCAGTTAATTTCCTCTCTCTGGCTCCATTCCACAGAGCTCCTTGGCCTGGCCCAACCATCTAATGAAATACGGGAAGTGGGGGTCTCAGAAGACTGGGGTTGCTGCTGAGCACCCCGTGATCAACCTACGTGCTGGTGATAAATCCAATCAAGGCACCTCAATGACTGGGAGCAGTCATCAGCACACCCCTAGACCTGGCCCAATCTGGCTACAGGGACAGCAGGGCCCACGCTGAGCTGAGAGCAGAGAAAATGGAAACAAAGCATTTTATCTTATCGTGGTTGCATACGGGCAACTCTCCAGGCGGGCACTCATCCCAGTCTCCTCCCACAGGGAGGTTATCTGAGGTGCGCAGGTGAGGCAGGGTGTGGCTGCTGACGCTCAGACGCAGCTCGCTCTCCCATAGCCACCTGGTGACACAGGAGTGACGCCACCTCCCGCAGGATGCACAACTTCCTCCCACACCTCGGGACCCAAGCCACACACACACCTGAGACCTGCTCACTGGGTTTGGCCTAGAGAGCCACACTCTTTGTGAGACGTGTGATAGCGTGACAGCTTTCGAGCAGCACAGGCGTGAGTGTGGGCGATCCCACACCTCTCCGGGAGATCGTCTGGCACAGGGAGCCCAAGGGGCAGGGGGGTGCCAGCCTGGGGAGCCACCACCACTCGGGGACCTGGGCAGGCCATGCAGTCTCTGGGCCCGTCCTCCTCACCTGATCAGTGGGTCCCCTCATCCGGTCATTCACCTGCCTCCCGGGGACAGGATCTCAGATGTAAAATTTTCTCTCAACTTGTAGGGAAGCCATGTGGCCTTGCTCACCTGTAAACCGGGTCCCTCCACTGGTCCTTCTCCCCACCCGGGGCATGGGACATATGTGGCTGGGTGACATACATGCATGCATTGTGAGCTCACTGAAGCTCCCTGGCTCCCTGTGGAAATTATGTTTAATGCCCAAGGACTTCTTTGGAGTCACCCCACCACCTCTCTACTCTACAGGGACCCGGGCGGTGGCAGAGCCCAGGGCAGCATATGGCCCTCACTCCTGTGCACAGATGTACAGTGGACAGAGCCTGGAGAAGCCACACACGAAGGCCAGGAAGGTGTCTCCCCGTGTCACCTCTGTGCTCCAGAGGGCGCAGGAGCAGAGATAGAAGGAAGCAGAAGCTCCCAGAAGAGGCCTGGGGGACAGCAGTAGATGCGTCCACCCCAGCCTGTGACTGGGAGCCCCTGAGTTCACAGGAAAGGGACTCCCAGGTTGTGGTGAGAGGAGAGGACAGTTGTGTTTATGCGAGTGTCACAGTTCCCCTGCCTCTGCCTCTGCTCGCGACTCGCAGGTGACACAGCACTTGGATACAGCACTTCAGGAAAGACAGCTTCATAGAGGCCAGTACAGGCGAAGCACCAAGACAGGCTCTTCCCAGCGCTGGGATTGTGGGGGGAATCCTCCTGAGGGAGGTCAGCCCACCCAGTGCCCCTCATTATCCCTGCCTGCCACACACACACACACACACACACACACACACACACACACACACACACACACACACACACACACACACACACACGAGAAGTCCCCGGAGAGCCAGGGCTGAGGATCGGCGGAAGCCTCGGACTCCAGGGAACCCTTTGGGTGAATCCAGAGAGAGAGTTTCTGCCCAGCTGAGCTTCAAAATAAACGTCTCTCAAAGGACTGGGCTTCCTCCCCCTGGAAGTGTTTAAACTGCACACAGTCCTCCCCTTGGTGTTCTGAAGGGAGCTGTGAGGCCCATGGGACAGGTGGGATCAGGAGACCTTGAAGGCCTTTCCTCGCCTGCAGAGCAATGGGCTCGGAGAGGTCACCTGTGGTCCTGAGTGCCTGCTCGGGAGTGACAGATGCGGGCGCTGCGACCTCCCAGGGGAGAAGAGAGGTCAGGCTCCACCTGAGGAGGCCAGCCAAGGGCGTTCCTCACAGCACGTCCCGAATGTCGGCGTGCCGTGACCGCAATGAGAAACACGAGCCCAAATCGACCGTGAAGGAGAGGAACGGAAGAAAATGCACCAGGGCCGTGATAAGGGCAGGAGGGTGTCCTCCAGGAAGCCTGGCAGAGGAGAGGGGATTTGGGGAAAAGAAGGTGGGAGGCCCAGGGCCCCTTTCCTCTCCTAGCAGCCACCCGCTCCCGCCCTGTGGTGCTTGGAGCATGTGGTGTCTTACAGCAAAGCCCAGTTCCCAGGACTGGCGCCCCTCAGGCAGTGTCTTCCTGAAAACCCTCCGCTGCTCGTCCAGCTCAGCCAGGACTCTGCCTTCAGCTCCCACTCCCACTCCGCTCTGTCCAGCACACCAGGCTCCTCAGCGTGCCTGAGGCTTCAGCAAGTGTGCAAAAGGGCCAGGCTCTGCCCTTCGCTGGGGACACCACACCCCAGCTGGGTCACGCATGGTGCAGACTAACGGGGGATGCTGGGAGGAGTGATGAGGAGCTTGCCCAGGGCCCGACACCCCTCAAGCCTGTCCTCAGTTTACCTTGCAGCCCACCTCGCTGCAGTCCCACCTTGGGCCCTGGTTCTCTCTGGTGTGGATTTCCTAAATTCGCTTTCCTATGGCAATATGTAAGGCAAAGCATCTCCCGATCTCTCTTCCACCTCCTGTCCCAGCCATCTCTGTTCCTTCCCTGCCTACCCAAGGCGTTGCCATGTGGCTCAGCCCCCCACACTCGAGCTGACCCCTGTTCTCCTCACACTGGGCACTTGGGGGAAGCACATCCCGTGGGACATCGTGTCTGAAAATGGTCAGGGGGATCCATTTGTTTTCTCTGAGTATACAACTCCGTGTCTGTGCTTTAGCAGGGAAGGCTACTGCACTTTTTAGCCAAGATAATTTTACGCCTTACGGCACGTGGTGTGATGCCTCATGTTTGGATACATCAGCACGTTGTGCATGGATCGACTCCAGACACTTAACTTCTATATCACCTCAAATGCTCATCGTCTTGGATGAGAACATTCAAAACCCCCTCTCTGGCTTGCTGGAGTCGTATGAGACAGTACTGTTGCCTAGAATTGCCCTCTGCACAATAGAACAGCAGGTCTTATTCCTCCCATCTGCCTGTGACTCTGTTCCCGTTAACCAGTCTCTCCCAGCCTCTCCCTACCAGCCTCTCTTCTAACAGAGTAACCTCTGTTCTACTCTCTACTTCTATGAGCATGGCTGTTTTAGATTCTACATATGACTGAAACTGTGTGGTATTTGTCTTTCTGTTCATGATTTTTTTCCTTAATAGAATGTCTTTCAGATCCATCATGTTGCCATGAATGTCAGAATTTCTTTCCTTTTTGAGGCTGAGTAATACTCCACTGTGCTTAGATACCACATTTCCTGTATCCGTGCACCTGCGGACCAAGGTGGGCATAAAGACTTAGCCCACATCCTGGCTATTGTGAATGGCACTGCCATGAACATGGATGTCTCTTGGACAAGCTGACTTCCTGTCCTTTTTGATGTATACCAAGTAGTGAGGCACTGGATCACATGGTACCCCTGTTTTAAGTATCCTAAGGGACCTCTGTACTGCCCTCCGTAGTGGGTGTACCAATCACACCCCCATCAACCATGTAGGAGAGTTCCCTCAGCTTCACATCTTCCCTGGCATTTGTCACCTTTGTCCCATTGGTTACAGCCATTCTAACTGGGATGAGCTGAAATCTCATGCATTTTCAAGATTAGTGATGTTGAACCTTTTTCATATATCTGTTGATCATTTTTATACCTTCTTTTGAGAAATATCTACTCAGGTCATTTGCTCATTTTTAATTGGATTATTTATGTCTTGCTTTTGAGTTTTTTAGTTCTTTATATATTACAGATATTGATCTCCAATATATTATATATACATATATAGGTGTGTGTGTGTGTATAATATTTATCTATTCTGGATAATGAATATTTTTCAAATATTTTCTCCCTTCCTGTCAGTTGTCTCATCATTTTGTTGATAATTTCCTTTGCTGTGCATATACTTCTTAGTTTGATGTAATCCTGTTTATCTATGTATTCTTTTTTTGCCTGTGCTTTTACACCTTGTCCAAAAAATTGTTCTCCAGACTAATGTCATAGAGCATATCACCCAAAATTTTCTTCTAGTAGTTTTATAGTTTGAGGTTTTACATTTAAATCTTTTTTGTTGTTGTTAGTACATGTTTTCAGTACATAACACTTATATTCCAAATAACTTCATTGAGATATATTCAAATACCATACAATTCATCCATTTGTTTACAAATTTTAAAAGTATATATGTTCATTCAAAGTGTACCAACCCCAAATATTTGGTATATTATTTCAATTCTCATACAATTTATGTAACATACAATTCGCCATTTTAAACTTTTGTCTACATTCCTGATACTATGAAACCTTCATGACCATGTATTTTCAAAACGTTGTCAGCACTCTGAAGAGAGATTCTGTAACCATTAAACTATAACTCCACATTCCTCCCTCTTTCCCCAGCTCTTGATAACCTTTAACTTCTTTCTGTTTCTGTGAATTTTACTACTTTAGATGCCTCATATACATGGAATCATAGAATACTTGTCTTTTGTGTCTGGATTATTTCACTCAGTATGTTTTCAAGCTTGATTCATCCATGTTATAACATTCCTCAGAACTTCATTCTTTTCATGACTGTATACTACTCCATTGTGTTATAAACTACATTTTGTTTGTCTCCTTATCTGTGGATACACACTTGAGTTAATCCTACTTTTTGACTGTTGTGAATAAGGCTGCAGCGAATATTGGTATAAAATATCTGCTCAAGTCTCTGCCCTCGATTTCTTTGAGCGTAAGGCTCTGAGTGGAATTGCTAGGTCATGTGATAATTCTATGATTAGCTGTTAAAGGAACCACCAAACTGCTTCCATAGTAGCTGCCCCATTTATACTCCTGTCAGCAATGTATGAAAATTCAGTGTCTCACCAACATTCTTGGTATCTCAGTGTAGGATTTGCATTATTCTCCTCTGCCAGCTTAAAGGCTAAAATGGTGGACTTAAAGAGGAAAACAAGGAAAATCTATTTGACATCGGCTTGGGCAAAACTTCATGATGAGGACAGGAAAAAAATATGAACTGGGAAAGAAAACATTGCCAGAGCGACCCAGGGCCGAAGACCCAGCTGCCTGGCTACCGTCCTCCCTTCTGCGGAGGTCTTTTCCAGCATTTTTCTTTTCTCTCTCAAAATTAGACTCCCTTCTGAAACCAATGACACTCCAGGAAATGCAGGCCGGAAGGGACGGGAGGAGCTGCCCAAATCAACAACACTCTCCCAGAGACAGAGACACCAGCTGCCTCCCCAAATACCGAAAGGAAAGCACAGCCCAAGAAAGTACAGATTCCCTTTCTCAGCCTGGAAAGTGTCACTCTGCCATCACCGCCTGCTCGAGATAAGCTCTGTGTTGGAGAGGCGCGGAGCTCACCAGGAAATTGAGGGCAGCAGGTATTTACCCAGCTGCACCAGCTCACCTCCTCATGCTCTGCAGATTGGGGCTTTTATCACTGGCTCACACATGTAACAAATCTGTATTAAGCTGTGGTTTTTAGGGCAGAGCAGACCAGAATTGGTCCTTCCTCGGGAGATGAAGCAGCTGAGTGCTGTGGGGTCCAGACCCCCCAGGCCGATGCTGCAGGACCCCAGTGAGCACCCACTGGGGTCTGCTCTGGGCAGGCAGGAAGCAGGGACTAGGAGACCATGCCCCTGAGAGGGGCAGCCAGGGACTGAGAGTGGAAGGACAGGGCCAGGGATCCAGCTGGGCAGCCCGGGCAGGTGGGACCCAGGGACTGCAGCCAGCACCATCCGCACAGGCCCAGCGGAGGGGACAGGGCCCCGGCCAGAAGCCCTGAATAAGAGCATGGTGAGTGCCGGCACTTACTGAGTGCTCACCGGGGTCAGATTTCCTGTAAGTGCTTGAAATTCAGATCTCAGTCCTCATGACGACAGGAGGCAGCCATCACGACTCTGTATCCTGCAGGTGGGACAATCCTGAGTCAGAGAACTCAGGTAGCTAAGGAGCCGCAGAGTCCTGACTGGTCTGGCTCTCAGCAGTGGCGACCCCAGGCCAACTACTGCCCCCGCCTCTCGTGTGCACCCGCACTCCTGCCCGCCCAGGGCCATCAGCTCCACCCCGCGGCCCGGCCCTCCAGGCAGGAGCGGGGTCCCCACTTCCATTCCCAGGCCACACCCAGCACAGGTGGGCAGTGAGGACAGCTGGACAGCCAGGTGCTGCTACCCAGCCGTGACTGCCATGTACCCATCCCGCTGGCCGCTGGCCCCTGACCAAACTCCTACCCACCAAAGGCCCTGTTCCGTGTCTGAGGGACTGAGGGACAGCCAACCTCCAGACTTTGGTGTAGCTCTAAGGGTGAGCTGGTGCAAGCATCTGCAGGGGTTTACACCCGAATGTCCCCAACGCCTCACCTGTGCAGAGGCGGGGCTTTTGAAGGTGACGGGTGGTGGAGTGCTGTGCTCATCCAGCGAGCCATCCAACATGCTGTCAGGGCCAGGACAGGGTCTGGTCTGTGATCTGCAGGGTGAGTTCTCCTGCCGGCTCCAACCTGCTCTCTGCTTCCTGGCTGCCATGATGAGAGCTGCTCTCCTCCACCGGGCCCTTCCAGCTGCTGTTTCCGCCTTGGAGCAGCCGACATGGACTGTAATGTGAGCCAAGTGAACCTCCGCTCCTGTGCCTGTGAGCACTGGGTATTGTGCCCCAGCAATAGGAAAGTGACGAAGACAGCAATTCTCTGGAGAAAATGAAACATGGACTACACTATTTTTTGAAAAATAAATTGTCTGCTTTTACCAGTTATTTGCATGTAATATTAATACAAATGGAAGGTACTCTTTTGGGGAAATGAATAAAATCAAATAGATACTCAAAATCAATGGAATGAACGAATGGCAGCAAGTGTGGCCTACTTCTCCCAGTAACCTTCTGTCTTTGAGAAGCTGAAAACTGCTTCAGAACAAAAGCCTTGCTCTTGTTCCCCCCACCGCCGAATTAGCCTTTCAAGCTGGTACCACTGCCAGTTGAGTCAAAACAAACAAAACTACACTGCATTCCTATAAAATGCTGCTGACAAGTCTATGCATTTTTCCAAATGTGCATGGGGAAGAAAGCCAGTCACAGTCACTGAGACCCAGGAGGACAATCGGATCCAGAGGAATCAATGTGGTATAATTTTCTCTTCCATGGCTCTTTTCATACACAGTGCATCACACAGAGTTTCACTGAATTAAAATTTCCAAAGTAGATGACAATATGCGATATAAATCACAATAAAGCCGCAGGCATAGAGGGAAGGCATTTTGTGACAACTAAATTAAACCATTCAATCATGAGGCTGGTAACAGGGACAGAGAGGCAGGGCCATGAAGCAGAGCATCCAACAGCAGTCAAGTGAGATCCACAGTCAGGCTGGCAGCCCCAGGTGCCAGTCAGCCTCCTGCACTGTGACAAAATACCACAGATAATCAGCGTACAAAGAGAAAGGGTAAAGATGGAAAAGTTCAAGGACCAGCTGCCTGCTGATGAGTGCAACAAGCTAAAGGAAGAGATTTCCAAAATGAGGGAGCTCTTGGCTCGAAAAGAGAGTGAGACAGGAGAGAACATCAGGCAGGCAGCATCTTCCCTCCAGCAGGCATCACTGAAGCTATTCGGAATGGCATACAAAAAGATGGCACCCATGTTTATAGCAGCACAGTGTGTAATAGCTAAAGCTTGGAAACAGCCCAAGTGCCCATCAACTGGAAACTGGATAAAGAAGATGTGATTTTCTTTATAAAATGGAGTACTACTCAGCCATAAAGAACAAAAAACTAGAGACATTTATAGCTAAATGGATGCATATTGAGGCCATACTCTTAAGTGAAATAAATAGGACACACGTGTGTAAATACCGAATAGTTTCTCTGGTGTGAGAAACTGAAAGTGTAAATAAGGATTAAAATGATTAAAATGAATAATTGATAATTTGAAATAGGAAGAAAAGTCCAAAGGGGTAGGGGTGATGGGAGGAGATGGGGAAAGGAATGAAGGGAAAGGAAAAATTATGAGAAAAGAAAAAAATGGAAACAGAATCTATGTAAATAGGGAGGGGTGGAGGAGGTGAAGGGTGCACAGGGAATGGGGAAAAAATAAGAACCAAGATACATCATGTACAGGTACAAGCACCCAATGACAAATGTAAATGTATTGTACACCTAAAATGTACCAATAAAAGAACTTAATAATAAAAAAAATAAAAAGATGACATCTGAAAGAGAAAGCTCTGGAAGTTCTAGCACTGGAGAACCAAAGGAAGATCAAAAGGAGGAGAAACAGTAATAGTAGCAGTATAT